>NC_030815.1:21518325-21828054 GCF_001704415.2 Capra hircus
ATAGAATAGGCTAATATTTTTAACCATATAGTCTATTCTTGACCTTGCGTTGAGTTTTTTCTTTAGTTCTTTGTATTTTAATCCGTATTTTTCAGGAGAGAAACATAAGATTTAGTGAGCATTAAATATCACAAGTAATGACAGAATTAGTTTAATTTAAAGTTTCTCACTTATCACACCTAGTAATATAAAGAGGAAGAATAATGAACACATACTTATTTTCTGTAATGAAAACAACAATTTAGTAAATAAGGTCATAGATTGCAGAATATAGAAAATGGTATGCTAAAGAACCATTTCAAAACCTGATCAATACAAGAAGCAAACATGGTTTCCTAACAAGTCCCTATTTCTGCATATATTCTTTTTTTAGTACTGCTGCCCAAGAGACACCATAGTGATCTCTACAATACATAAAAATATTATCAGGTGACGTGCTTGAATGTTAATCCACTATTATAAAGCATAGTTATATGCTTTCAAGGATTTGTAAAAACCTGATTCAAGCAGAAATATATGTATTTAAAATAATTAATTATCTCATATGAAACATTTTCTCAAGCATTTAAATAATACAATTCAAAATCTATTCATTCCCTGGTGTTAATTAAAGTTACTTATCTTTCCTCTAAAATAGCTCCCAGAAGTCTGGAAACTTACTCTTACACAGACACTGAAATATTTCACTATTAAGAGGGAACATTTCCATCGTCATTACCAGAAAAGCATGGTAATATTTGGGCAGAATGTGTTCTGTGATAGTAAGCTTATACATGATTAGAACACAAAAACAATATTTAACTTTCATCTCTAAGTTTAGTGAAGTGGAAACCATGGAATTTTTTCTGTCGGTGCTTACTAGCTTTCCTAACTAACGTTGGAGTAGTCTTCCATAAAATGGGTTAGATAACTACAAGGGGACGCATAAGAAGGTAGGAGAAAAACAAGACAATTGAGCCATAACATTTTCTTTAGGAGGCTGATTTTTTTAGAAAAGATTTCTTTTGAAACCTAAAATAAATGTGTGCCGATGAATATTAATGTGCATAAGTATCTAGTAATTTTTAAAATATGTCACTATTCAGAACTTTGTATAGGAATCTACTTCTTAAAGCAAGAACTTTTACTCTTGAATTTTAAAAATATCACTGTATTAATCAGAACAAATGCATTTCTTTTAAAACTTAGTCCCCAAATATTTTTAAGTTTTTCTCCTTCTTGAGGAAGCTATTAAAATATATATATATATACAACAAATAAATAACATTTGACACCAGTATTGACTGGTGGTACATAAATATGTACTACAAGTAAATTATAATGTTAACGGTCATAAAGTAATGAAAGCATGGCCACATTAATGTGCAGACAAACAACTTTCTATTTTTTACCTCATCAATATCAGTTAAGATGAATATTATACAGTATAAGGATACATATAACCCACAAGAATGAAACTGGATTTTAGGAAATTGATGGCAATCATGTCATAGTTTTTAATATTCCTGAATCCAAAGATAAAAACAGACTGAACAAATCAATAGAAAACCAGAATCTCATTGACAAACTTTATAATGAAATTGGGCAATGATATATCACTATAAACCACAAGATAAAATGAATAGGAAAAAAATCCATAGCGAGAAGTCCTACAGAAGTATCAATATCTTTGGTGTAGAAAAAAAAGAAAAAATAGAGAATCTAATAGATCTAAGAATAATAGAAGCCCAAATAGCCTATGTACTAAAAACCATAACATATCAATTTATATGATATGGGACTAAAACTAAGAGGAGGTTTACATACTGCAAAAATGCGTAAGTGATCATGAGATGCTGTGAAGGATTTGGAGCAGCCTCACAAAATTGAACATCCAGGGTTCACTGCACAATAGCAAAATACTTTAATAAATGACATAAAACATGAAAGTACAGAAACTAGGATTACAAAAATTCTAAAATGAGATGATACATGTACACCCGTGGCGGATTCATGTTGATGTATGGAAAAAGCAAAACAATATTGTAAAGTAATTAGCCTCCAATTAAAATAAATAAATTTATATTTTAAAAAATAAAATAAAATGAGATGATAGACCACAGGACATAATTAGAAATAAAAAATCATTTCAGATATGCAAACCAAGCTAAAAGGAATGTAAGAACAAATAAATAAAACAGATTAGAGTTCTAAAATAAGTAAATAGTGAAAAAGATAAAGTTTTTAAAATAAAAAGATTGAGAAAAACTTTTAAGAAATGTTTTGGAATAAATGAAATTGCTAAAAAAATATTTTTAAAAAGAAAGAAAAGAGAGGCAGAGAGAAGAAAAGAGGAAAGAAAGTCCAAAATGGATAATAGCAGTATCTAAGGACAAATACCAAAACAAAGGAACGGAATAAATATCAACTCAACTATATTCAAGTACCTTTTCTGAACAATTAGAAAAAAATTAAATTGTCATAAGTGAAAATGACACGGTAGGGAACTCCCAAAATCTGACATTCCACAGAAGTGGATTAGTTGGTGAGGATTGTCAGGAGTACCTTTATTGGAACTTGGAACTAATCGAAGATTTCCAGCAACCAGGTAGGTGATTGTTTAATGGAGAAAAACATGAAACAGTCTAGTCTGAGTAAAAAAGATTAGTGGAGTTTTAATTTGAACTGACTTCATCATCCACTCTCCAGCTGTGCAGCAGTCTTGAAAACAATAGCCTCTATTCTTTGTGAAGATTATTAGTTTCCTAGGAAAAAAAGGAGGGAGCAAGATGAACTTTATTCTAAAAGAATTGCGGCTCTTTGTTTTGAAATATCTTGTGGTTATCTGAAGAGTCAGTTCAAGGACTTGGCTTTACTTCGCTTACCTCTGAACTTTCCTAAGATTGAGATGGCTATTTGGGAATGCGTTTGTCAAAACATTTAAAGGCAAATGCTTAGCCATTGCCATGTGGGGTGACTGATAAATAGTTGGGGCAAATAATAGATATAACTGAAAACATAGTAATAAAATCTAGGGAATGAGATATTTCTGGGAATAAGGGCTATGACAAGCTCCCACATACTACTGAGAATCAAAAAGACAACAGAATGCCCATGGCTGATGCACAAAAGATGTGCTCAGACAATCAGATTATAGCTGCAAATATTTGTATTTTTTTTGTTCTTTCTTGTTTCCAGTTATTTAGGGAAATTGCTGTCAGATCACAAGCTGACCGCTAGAATAATGAAACAAGAACTTTAAGGACTATGCTGCTACTGCTGCTAAGTCGCTTCAGTCGTGTCTGACTCTGTGTGACCCCATAGACGGCAGCCCACCAGGCTCCCCGTCCATGGGATTCTCCAGGCCAAGAACACTGGAGTGGGTAGCCATTTCCTTCTCCAATGCATGAAAATGAAAAGTGAAAGTGAAGTCACTCAGTCGTGCCCGACTCTTAGCGACCCCATGGATTACAGCCTACCAGGCTCCTCCGTCCATGGGATTTTCCATGCAAGAGTACTGGAGTGGAGTGCCATTGCCTTCTCCGTTAAGGACTATACAAAATCAAAAATATAGACTTTACAAAATTTATTTGGAAAATCCACTAAACAAACAATCAAATGACAAACTACAGCAACAACAACAAAAAATTCCTGGGGAACAGAGGAATACAATTTTCAACACAAAAATCAGGAGAAATACTAAGAAACAAGAATGTTTCCCCCATATGCAATTGGGGGGGGGGAGAAATTAGCATAAATTATCCTTGAAGAAACCCAAGAGAAAAGATTTTGTCAACTATTTTACAGATACTCATGTTGCTAATGAAAAGCATGGGAAAGACACTAAAGGAAATAACGAAAACAGTGTCTCACCAAATAGAACCAACCGGTGTGTGTGTTAGTCACTCAGTCATGTCCGACTCTTGCAACCCCATGGACTGTAGCCCACTGGGCTCCTCCATCTATGGGATTTTCCAGGAAAGAATACTGGCAAGGGTTGCCATTTCCTTCTCCACATAGAGCCAATGCAGGGATAAAAATTATGAAAAGGAACAAATTGCAATTCAAATTAAATAAATTATTAAAGATAAAGGACAGAAATGGTATGGAATTAACAGAAGCAAAAGATCTTAAGAAAAGATGGCAAGAATACACAAAAGAACTGTACACAAAAGAGCTTCATGACCCAGATAATCACGATATTTGTGATCACTCACCTAGAGCCAGACATCCTGGAATGAAAAGTCAAGTGGGCGTTACTTAGGAAGCATCACTATGAACAAAACTAGTGGAGGTGATGGAATTCCAGTTGAGCTATTTCAAATCCTGAAAGATGATGCTGTGAAAGTGCTGCACTCAATATGCCAGAAAATTTGAAAAAGTCAGCAGTGGCCACAGGACTGGAAAAGGTCAGTTTGCTTCCAATCCCAAAGAAAGGCAATGCCAAAGAATGCTCAAACTACTGCACAATTGCACTCATCTCACATGCTAGTAAAGTAATGCTCAAAATTCTCCAAGCCAGGCTTCAGCAATACGTGAACCATGAACCTCCTGATGTTCAAGCTGGTTTTAGAAAAGACAGAGGAACCAGAGATGAAATTGCCAACATCACTGGATCATGGAAAAAGCAAGAGAGTTCCAGAAAAACATCTATTTCTGCTTTATTGACTATGCCAAAGCCTTTGACTGTGTGGATCACAATAAACTGTGGAAAATTCTGAAAAAAGATGGGAATACAAGACCACCTGATCTGCCTCTTGAGAAACCTATATGCAGGTCAGAAAGCAAGAGTTAGAACTGGACATGGAACAACAGACTGGTTCCAAATAGGAAAAGGAGTACATCAGGCTGTATATTGTCACCCTGCTTATTTAACTTATATGCAGAATACATCATGAGAAATGCTGGGCTGGAAGAAGCACAAGTTCGAATCAAGATTGCCGGGAGAAATATCAATAACCTCAGATATGCAGATGACACCATGCTTATGGCAGAAAGTGAAGAGGAACTAAAAAGCCTCTTAATGAAAGTGAAAGAGGAGAGTGAAAAAGTTGGCTTAAAGCTCAACATTCAGAAAACAAAGATCATGGCATCTGGTCCCATCACTTCATGGGAAATAGATGGGGAAACATGGAAATAGTGGCTGACTTTATTTTGGGGGACTCCAAAATCACTGCAGATGGTGATTACAGCCATGAAATTAAAAGACGCTTACTCCTTGGAAGGAAAGTTATGACCAACCTAAATAGCATATTCAAAAGCAGAGACATTACTTTGCCAACAAAGTTCCATCTAGTCAAGGCTATGGTTTTTCCAGTGGTCATGTATGGATGTGAGAGTTGGACTGTGAAGAAGGCTGAGAGCCAAAGAATTGATGCTTTAGAACTGTGGTGTTGGAGAAGACTCTTGAAAGTCCCTTGAACTGCAAGGAGATCCAACCAGTCCATTCTGAAGATCAGTCCTGGGTGTTCATTGGAAGGAATAATGCTGAAGCTGAAACTCCAGTACTTTGGCCACCTCATGCGAAGAGTTGACTCACTGGAAAAGACTCTGATGCTGGGAGGGATTGGGGGCAGGAGGAGAAGGGAACGACGGAGGATGAGATGGCTGGATGGCATCACGGACTTGAGGGATGTGAATTAGAGTGAACTCCGGGAGTTGGTGATGGACAGGGAGGCCTGGCGTGGTGCAGTTCATGGGGTCACAAAGAGTCGGACACAACTGAGCAACTGAAATGAACTGAACTGTAAATGAAAAATTCACTATAGAAATTCAGCAGATTTGAGAAGTCAAGAAAATTTCAGCTAACTTGAGGATAAATAAAATGTGACTCGGAAACCATAGGACCAGAAAGAAAATAGAATGAAGTAAATAAATGGAGCCTAAGAGACCTGTGGGACACCATGACACATGTCAACATAAGAATTCCTGAAAGGAGGGAGAAAGAGAAAGAAAGGAACTGAAAGATTATCCGAAAAAGTAATGACTGATTTCCCCAAATGTGATGAAACATTCAATATGTCAATCTGCATATCCAGTAAACTCAATGTATTTAAAGTAGGATAAAGTAAAAGAGATCAAAATTGAGATACATTATCATAAATTGCCAAAGGAAACACACAGGAAGAATTATGAAAATAGCAGGGACCCTCCATAAGAATAAAGCTGATTTCTCATCAAAATCCACTGAGGCTAGAAGTTGTAGGGAGGCATATTCAAAGTTCAGTTCAGTTGCTCAGTCGTGTCCGACTCTTAGCGACTCCATGAATTGCACCACGCCAGGCCTCCCTGTCCATCACCAGCTCCCGGAGTTCACTCTAATTCACATCCCTCAAGTCCGTGATGCCATCCAGCCATCTCATCCTCCGTCGTCCCCTTCTCCTCCTGCCCCCAATCCCTCCCAGCATCAGAGTCTTTTCCAATGAGTCAACTCTTCGCATGAGGTGGCCAAAGTACTGGAGTTTCAGCTTTAGCATCATTTCTTCCAAAGAAATCCCAGGACTGATCTCCTTTAGAATGGACTGGTTGGATCTCCCTGCAGTCCATGGGACTCTCATGAGTAAATATGAGTAAATATGGGGTTTAGCATAAGTGTAATTTTGGTTTTTAATTTCTCTTTGTTCCTTATTGATTGAAAAAATAAAACAATAGTTTTAACTATTTTTTGTTGTTGTTGTTTAGTCACTAAGTCATGTCTGACTCTCTTGCAGCCCCATGAACTGTAACCTGCCAGGTTCCTCTGTCCATGGGATTTCCCAGGCAAGAATACTGGAGTGGGTTGCCATTTCCTTCTCCAAGGGATCTTCTCAACCTGGGAATCAATTCAAATCTCCTCATTGGCAGGCAGATTCTTTACCACTGAGCCACCAGGGAAGCACAATTGTTGATAGCAACAGAATATTTAAAGATATAATTTGCAACAATAGCAACATAAAGAGGAGGCAGCTGATAGGAAAAGAGTTACTAAGAATACTGTTATAATTTAAGATGGAATTTGTAATCTCCACAGGAACCACTAAAATGTAACTATAAATCATTTAGTACAAGATGAGAAAAAAAAGCAACAACTAGAAAATATTTAATAACACCAGAGAAGGTAGTAAAGGAGGCAATGTGGGACCAAAAAAAAAAAAAAAAAAAGAAAAATACAAGACGTATAAAAAAGCAAAATGGCAAAATTAAGTTATTTGTAATCTTATTAAATATAAATTGATTAAACTCTGTAATTAAAAGATAGACTGCCAGAAAGGAGTTTTTAAATTCAATTATATTCTACCTATAATAGACTCACTGCAAATTCCATGACACAAGTATACTGAACATCAAAGAATGAAAAAATAAAAGAATGAAAAGATATATTTCATGTTAAATAACCAAAGACTAGAGTGCCTTTACTCAGCTGGAGTGAGTTGCTAATATAAGGTGATTTATATTTTAAGTCATATATTGCCTTAGGATATTACATAATGATAAAAGCATCAATCCATTATAAATATATAATAATTACAAGCATGTATGTAATAATAAAAGGGCTTCAAGTATATGACACAAAGACTGACAAAACTAAAGGATAAAATAGCTCAACAATAATTCTTATAGAATAAAAATTCTAGATAAAAGATAACCAAAGAAATATAGGCTATGACCACCATAAAACAATCATATCTAACAGATATTTGGTAAACCCCTCACCCAACAATGGTGTAATGCACACTCTTCTTAAGTGCACAAAGAACATTCTCCAGAATAGACTGTATTTTAGGCCATAAAAGAAGCCTCAATAAATTTAACAAGAATGAAACCATATAAAGTATTTTTGTGATAATAATGAAATGAAATTAGTAATAAATGATAGAGAGAAATTTGGAAAAGTCACAAATATGTAGAAATTAAATAGCATATTCTTTACCAGTGGGTCAAAGAAGATATCAAAATAGAAATGAGAATATACTTTGAGATGAACTAAAATTAAAACACAACATATTCAAACTTATGAGATAGGGTGAAAGCAGTTCTCAAAGGGAAATTTATATCAGAAAACCTTTATTAAAATCAAAGAAAGATTTGAAATCATTAGCCTAAACTACTACCTTGGTGGTGGCTTACTCAGTAAGTCGTGTCCAACTCTTGTGATCCCATGGACCATAGCCTGCCAGTCTCCTATGTCCACGGGATTCTCCAGGCAAGAATACTGGAGTGGGTTGTCATTTCCTTCTCCAAAACTACGACCTTAAGGAACTGAATAAAGAAGATGAGAGTACATTAGAAAAGGAAACTACAGACCAATATAGCTTATGAATATAGATGTAAAAATCCCTAATAAAATACTAGCAAGCTGAATTCAGTAGTATTTGGAAAAATTTTATTCTATGAGCCAATGCAATCCACTGGATCCAGTATGTGATCCATTATGATCCAATTATCCTAGGAATGAAAGGGTGGTTCAGTATTCAAAAATCAGTTAATATAATACACCACATTAATAGAATAAAATTTCTAAAAACCCACAAAATTATCACAACTAATGCAGAAAAAGCATTTGACAAAATAAAAAAACATTTAATAACAAAAATGTTATATACATATACAATATGATTAAAAATACAGTAAGTCCCTTACATACAAACCTTCAAAGATACAAACATGCACATGTGTGTCCAATCATGTAAGTCAGTTCACATGTCTGGTGCACATTGTGACATGCATGCATCCTCTACAAGTGGTTGTGCTTTTGTGTATTTTACTATACAGTACTGTATAAAGTAGCACAGTATCTTCATTTCAAGCTCAGGATGCCTGGAAGCAAACATAAAAGCAGGGGTGGTGCAGCTGGTACTGCTGAGAAGTGCCAAGCAATAACAATGGAAACAAAGGTGAAAATAATTGAGAGAGTGGAGCAAGGCAAAAAGATAGTGGACGTCACTCATTCTTATAACATGAATTATTCAACCATCAGCACAAGTCTAAAGAATAAGGACAAGATCATGCAACATGTGAACTCTGTTATGCAGATGATGTCAACAATAATATCAAAGAAAATGTGAAAAAGTGATTGAGGATATGGAGAAATTTCTCAGTGTGTAAACTGAGGATCAGCACCATGTCAAGTCCCTCTCAGCTTAATGCTGATTTAAGAGAAAGCTAAAAACCTTTATGAAGACTTACAGAAGAAACACAGAGAACAACCAGAGGATTACATCTTTTCATGCCAGCCACACCTGGTTTCATCAATTCAAGGCTAGAACCAACTTTCACAACATAAAAATTAGTGGTGAGGTAGTGAGTGCAGATAATGTAGCTGCCGGGGAATTTCTGAAACACTTCGAGAAATTACTAATGAAAGCACATATTTATCCAAACAGGCTTTTAATGTGGATGAGACAGAACTGTACTGGAAGAGGATGCCAGACTGAAATCACATCAGTAAGGAGGAAAAGTTGATGCCAGGCTATAAAGCAGCAAAGACTAGACTAAGTCTGTTGTTTGGTGGCAATGCTTCAGGCGTTATGAAGCTAAAGTCTCTTTTAGTTTATCTTTGAAAGAACCCAAGATCTGTTAAAAATATAGCCAAAGTCTCTCTTCCTGTTGTGTGAGGAATCTGGGTTACACAGGCCATCTTCCAGGACTGGCTTTTCTACCACTTTATACTGGAAGCAGGGAAATATTACTTGGGGAAGGACATCCCATTCAACATTCTTTGCTGTTCAACAATGCTCCACGCCACCAGAGCATCTACCATTGAATACTAAGTTGTTCATACAATCTGTGGACCAAGGACTCAAAGTGACTTTCAAGAAATATTATTTCAGGAAGTAAATGCAAGTAACGGATGAGGCATAACACTTGGAAGGACTATAACATCTACAAGGCCATAAAATCATTGACTTTTCTTGGTGTGAGGTTACAGGTATCACCATGAATGGGGTTTGTAAGAATCTTTGCCCACAGTTTGTTCACAACTGTCATGGATTTGAGAAGTCCAAAGAAGTCCTCAGCAACTTAGTAATGCTCAGCATGAAGCTGAAGCTAGATCTGAAAGAGGATGACCATTGAATTCCTTGCAGTGTGACATGAAGAGCTTACTAATGAAGACCTGGTGGAACTACAGGCCTGGAGAAAAGACAGACGAGAGGGAAGAAGTAACTGAACAACCAAACAGATTTAGGATGCAGGAAATGACAAGGGGATTTTCTTTATTTGAGGAGGCACTGTTAGCTTTTTAGGCATAGGACCTGAACACAGACCAGTAAATGAAGGCTACAACAGCCGTTCAGAACGCAGTCCATTACTATCATGTCATCTATGATGAGAAAAATAGAGCTACTACCCGGACATCACTGGATCATTTTTTCCACAGGGTAGATAGAATTGAATGCAGCAAGGAATCAGAACCTGTACCATCAACGTCAGGCATGAGTGAAAAAATTATAACTTGCCCTCCATCTCCTATTGCTGAACATCTTTCAGCTCTGCAATCTCCCACTTCCTTTCCCTCCTCCAGTCAACAACTTTTCTTGTCTATTCTCCTGATGCAAAATATTCTCTTTATGTTTTGTGTTTATTTTTTATTTGTATGAAAAGTATTAGGAACCTATTACAGCACAGTACTATATAGCCAGTTGTATTAGTTGGGGTACCTAGGCTAAACAAATCAGACTTAAGAACCCACACTGAGAATGGAACTTGCTGGTAGGTAGGGGACACACTGTAATGAAATACAGTGGACTCTGGAAGATCACAGGTTTGAACTGAGCAGGTCCACTTATAAGTGGGTTTTTTATAATAAATACATACTACAATACAACATGATCTAAGGTTAGTTGAATCCATAGATACAGAATCTCAGATACAGAGGGCATACTAAAATTATAGGCAGATTTTCCACAGTAAAAAAAGTTGACACTCTTAATCCCCATGTTGTTCAAGGGTCAACAGTATTTAGGAATAAATTTAACAAAGAAATTGCAAGATTTGTAGACTGAGAACTAAACAACTGCTGGAATAAATTTTAAAACATCTAAATAAATAGAAAGAGACCACACATGTTGACGGATTTGGAATATCTAATATTGTTAGGATAGCTATTCTAAATTAATGTACCAGTTCAATGCATTCCATATCAAAATTGCAACTACCTATTTTATAGATATGGACAAGCTAATCCTAAAAGTAATATGAAATTACAAGGGCCACAAATTAGCAAAACACTCTTGAAAAAGAACAAACTTGGAAGATTCACACGATCAGATTTCAAAATGTCCTCTAAATCAACAATAATCATATCTGTGGTATTAGCATAAGAATAGATACATAAATCAATGAATAGAATTTAAAATACAAAAAATTGGCATCTATGGCCAACTTCTTTTTGACAAAGATGCAATGGATGCCATTCCATTTTGAAAGAATAATATTTTCAACAAATGGTGCTGGGAAACCTGGATATTCACATGGATACACACCTCATGCCATATACAAAAATTAACTCAGTGTACGAGCTGAAATTATAAAACTCTTAGAAGAAAACACAGGGCAAATATTCATGACTTTGATTAGACAATGGACTCTTAGATATGACACCAAGAACAAAACCAGCAAAAGACAAAAAAATCTAGAATATTTGGATTTCAATAGAACTAACTTTTGTGCATCAAAAGACACTATCAAAAATTGAAAAAGACAACCTTCAGGATGAAAGACAGTATTTGCAAAAATCCAGAATATATAAAAAACTCCTACAATTCAATAAGAAAAAAGAAAACAACTAGATTTTAAAAGGAACAAAGAACTTCAATAGATATTTTTCCAAAGAAGATATACAAATGGCCAATAAAAATATGAAAAAAAAACTCAATATCATCAGCCATATAGGGAATAGCAAAATAAAAACACAATAAGATATCACTTCATATCCACTAGGATGCTATAATCTTTTTTAAAAAGAAAATAAGTGTTAGTGGGAATACAGAGAAATTAGAAACCTCTTACATTGCTAGCGGAGTGCAAAATACCACAGCTGCTAAGAAAAGCACCTTGGAAATTCCTCAGAAAACATGTACACAAATATTTAGGTATTTATGATAGACAAAAAGTGAAAATGACTCATTTATCAACTGATGAACAAATATAGAAAACATTATATGTATATATAATGGAATATCATTCAGTCATAAAAAGAAATGAACTAGTGATACATACTCTATCGTGTGTGAACCTTGAGACGTTATGTTAAATGAAAGACATCAGACATAAAATTTCACACAGTGTGCAAATCCCTTTATAAGAAAGTGCAGATTAGTCAAAACCATAGAGACAGCAGATTAACGTTTACCAGGTGCTATCAGGAGAGTGAACTGAAGAGAGACTGCTTAAATGACCATCAGTTTTATTGTGGGGTGAGAAAAATGTTCTGGAATTAGGTGGTGGAGAAGATTATACAACTCCAGGAATTTACTAAAAATCACTGAATTGTATGCTTTAAAATGGCTAAGATAATGAATTCTATGTTAAGTGAATTTTATCTCAAAAATTTTTAATTGCACATTAAAAGCACACAGTGGCATATCTGAAAATACCAACCAACACTGAGATAAAGTATAGTAAAATTAGTTGACTTGAAAAGAAAATTATTTTGGACATATAAATAAGAAGAACAAGTTAATTAAGGAAAATAAAAAATAGATTATTATCAGATTTTTTGATAACAACATTTTATGTTAGAATAAAATTGACCGAGGTATTTAAGTATCAAGGAAAGAAAATGTGAGCCCCAAATTTTGTAACCAGCAATAATGACTTTCAAGTAAAAGGCACAAACTGTTTTCAATACTCAAGAACTTAGTAATTGTTCCTGTGAACTCTTCTTGAGTAATCTATTAATACTTTAGAATAAGCTTCAGACAATAGAAAAAAACAAAAGATTCTAACATAAGATCTGTTGATGAGCACTGCATACATTTATTATAGGACTAAAATTGAATAAGATTTAAGAATGTATACATATTATATAATATATACACATTATACATTGTATACATGTATCACACATTATATAATGTATAATCTATATTCTCTAACAATGCATATATAGAATAATTTAAAAAATTGAGTCAATTTGGGTGGTTTATGCTTTACCAGAAATTTGCCCATTCCACTTAAGTTTTCAGATTTACTGACTTGAAATCAGTAGTACTAATCTCATATATTTTAATGGTTGTTGAATATTTAGTTTCATCTCCTTTCTAATACTTATATCATTCACTTGACTTCCATTTTCTTTCCTTTTCTTATCACTCTTGCACAAAGTTTATCATTTTTATTAGTCTTAGCAAAAAACCAACATTTACCTTTGATGACACCCTGTTTATTTGTCCCCACTAATTTCAGCTCTATATTATTTCATTTCTTATATTTTCATTGCCTTTGTTCTTAGGCATTTTTTAAAATTTCTTGAGTTCAATGACAATTTTTAGCATTTCTCTTATTCCAATAAACATTGAAGGCTATAAATTTCCCTCAAAAATCCTTTATCCTTCTCAAGAAATTGATAGGTATTATTTTAACCATCAGTAATTTTCCATTGTGAGTTCTTATTTGGGCCTGGTCAGGCTCCAGACATTTTTCCCTGTGTGATGAGCATGTGGACTGTTTAAATCCTGCCTCGAGGTTTCCATGGGTAATTGACATCTCCAGAGATAAAGCTGATTCCTGCGTTGTCTTAGTTCCATATATTATTTCTTGCCATTTGTGTCCTTTGAGGATTTCCCTTGCATTCTGCCACATATTTGAAAATATTATATTGCATTAAATTTCACAGGTGTATCATCCATACAATTACCAACAGCAGTTAATTCTACAAATATCTTTACTACTCTGCATTTCTAAAAGGCAAATGTTGTCCCTAAACTTTTTCCTCAGTTTGAAGACCTAACACAGTGCAATATATTTTGAATTTTGAGTAAGTGAATGAATGAGTGTCCATTTGGAAAAGCTTGGCAAGTAACTAGAAATTAAACCAAGAAAATCTATATGTTATTAATTTCACATATGTTATAATTTAAACACATGATTTAAATTCACTAGCATCATTTTAAATAAAAATTCCAGAATCAGATTTTATTATAAATATTTTACATAGTAAAAGAGCTGCTGCTGCTAAGTCGCTTCAGTCGTGTCCAACTCTGTGTGACCCCATAGACGGCAGCCCACCAGGCTCCCCCATCCCTGGGATTCTCCAGGCAAGAACACTGGAGTGGGTTGCCATTTCCTTCTCCAATGCATGAAAGTGAAAAGTGAAAGTGAGGTCACTCAGTAGTGTCCGACTCTTAGCAACCCCATGGACTGCAGCCTACCAGGCTCCTCTGTCCATGGGATTTTCCAGGCAAGAGTACTGGAGTGGGGTGCCATTGCCTTCTCTGAGTAGAAGAGCAAGTCTGTCTAATTACTTAAAACGCTTTGAAGAGGGCAATATTCACTCTAGTTTCAGTAGCTTTTCCAAAGGAACTAGACCCAAATATCACAAAAAGGGTTTTTGAAGATTATTCTTTAGAGGTGTAATTTTAGCTGTGAATTTCTGCCTTTATCAATAATAAAACCTCCAAAAGAGAAGAAAAATACCCTGGCCAGTCAAGAAAATATAGCAGGATCTTTTTCCATGGCTTCAAAACATAATTTGTTTAAAACACACATACACACACACATCATGCAGGACATAGACATATTTTTTTTGCTGGAATCTGCCCAAGGTACAAATTTAACTCCTTTATGTTAACCTAAATACCATGGGATTTTTAATGACTGTGAATCTTTATGTCTAATCTAAGAGATAGGACCTCCAACCAGCTCAATTCACTAATATCCCACTGAGGCTGTGAATCACCACTGACTCAGATGCATACCCCCTAGTGAATCCCTCACAACATACTTCCCTTAGCTTTTAAAATCTAGCAGATCAATTTGGTACAATTGCACCGGTGGAATATTTAGGCTTAAGTTCTCTTTTCATGTTCTCGCAGTCACTCTCCCCTTCATCACAGAGTCATTTTCCATGCTGGTTTTTTTTTTTTTTAATCTTTATTTCATTCTTATACCCTTTCTTGTTTTCTATCCCTTTCTTTCTCCCTTATCTTTTCCTTGTCTCATTACTTCAAAATACTGTATCTCTTTTTCACTTTCTCTATTTTCACCCTCTCTGCTACTTTTTGCAGAGCTTTGGTGTTTGTACTGAACTTCTAGCCTCTTTCGCTTATCAAGGTTCAATTTAATCGACATGGTGAGAGGATGTACAAGTAAGATGTCCTTCTAAATCTTGATTCCTGTTGTCAGGCTGAAGGAGAAAAACAGGATAAATCTCAGCTTCAGTTGTTAACAGGTGTAAATTTCCTTAGGAACTTGAATTCGATCACTTCAAATTTTGTCCTACAGCACATTCATTTCACTTCTAACTGATAAGTCTCCTTGTTGGTCAGAGTTCAGTTCTTCCTAGAGCCCAGAATAACTTCTCTACCTGATGCTGTCTTTGGTCACTACTTATGCTCTCTGTTGTCAAAGTCACAATGTACTTGCTTCCATTTACCACATTTGTTCTCTCTTCACAGTTTCCATGCTGAGTAACATTTTCTGGATAGTACAAATCCATTTTTTTTTCCCCCTGTAAGTATAGACATTAAAGATCCAATTTAGGTAGTCACAGCTCCTCTTCTTTTTGAGCGCGATTTATGTTTCTGAGAGTCTTCAGAGAGAAGTGCATTACCAGCTCTGTTCTGCCACGGGTATTGTTTGGGTGTCACATGTCTGCAGCTGTTCTAAAGAGAGTGTGTTCTAGTTGCATGATTTAAAGTGGTTTAAAATATGTTTTCACATATATCATCATTATCTAAGACTATCCGAACATCTACCATGTACCAGGTATTATTCTAAATACCTTACAATATTATAGCATTTAATCTCTGTGAAATAGTAAAAGCTTCCATCTGCAGATGTAGAGACACAGGGAGAAGTCTGAGGTCACATATTATCCGAAGGCTGTTTAGTCTAACCCCAAGTTCTCACTTCTAATCATTATTCCACAGCTGCCTGCTTGGATAATCATGATAAGCTTGATTCTGGGAATTTTACATTTAAATAGCGTGCCAAGTGCTTTATTATTTGGTTAGTTGCCCTTCTTATCAGCCCTGAGGAATACAGAAAATATTGTCATTTAATTTTATGGCTGGTGAAAATTAAACAGTCTGATTTAAGATTTCTTGATGTTCCCCAATAATGACTCCCAATCTGCTCTACAGACCAGCAAACATTTTAATTCTCCAAATAGCATGAGGAAGGTGAAAGAAATTAGTATTCATGGCATCATTAACAGAGTATTTTAAAAATTTGAAGGAAAGGTAAAAAATAGGAAAGTCTAAGGAAAAATAGATGTAGTTATTCAGTCTTACAAACTTACGAATATAACCGTAAATAAAAACAGAGTGAAAATATTCTTTGCGTTGAGAATTTCAAAATATATTTAACTAGCATTTACAGAGCACCTACTGTTTGCTGAGCATTATGTAAATTACAATAAGGAGACTGGCACTGATTATAAAGGAACTCCTTTCAGATGGAGGGCTTTGGGAATGTGATTTGTGTGTATACCTAGTCATGTTCAATCCCCTCTCAGGGGCGTGGTTGATGACAAAGAGAACTCAAAATATCATCACAGAATGTCATTTAATAATAGACCAGACTAACCTCTTGAACGTTAATTTCTGTCCCAGTAGTCTCACAAATGGAAATGGAAGAAACAAAAATATGGATAGAATAGAAAGGAAAGCAGTTAAATAAAAATGGAAATCGCTATTGTAGCCAAAACAAATAAAAAGAAGGTCGGATTCATTAAGACTTCCATTAACCAGCTCTGCCAGAGCTGCTCCCACGTCCCCACTGTCTTTCCTGTTCAACACTAAGAATAGACCTTTTGACAAGAGATATCATCAGCATCCTCCAAATCCTTGAAGTAATGTCTATTTTAAGACTTGGAAAGTAAGAAAGGGAGATATTTAAATCTCAGCATTGTTTAGAATTAGCAGTTAAGAAGACGATTTTCAAATTTTCCTCTCAAGATCCCTCACTCCTATTTGCTGCCATTCTGGACCTTACAATGACTGATCAAGAAATAACTCACAAGGTCCCCTATTACCATATACTCACAGGGCAGAGCAGGAAAAATGCTACTCTCCCCATTAAGCCAACTACAAAGTTCCTGGAAAGCTTATTGACAGCTTAATCAAGTGGTTCTGGCAGTTTTAATTCCTCGGACTGTTTCAGGCTTGCCCTTCAGTAAGGAAATGGAACTTGGACAAGCTTGAATTTGCAGTATCAATGTTGGCAAAGGGAATCCCGGTAGATTCATTAGTCCAGAAGAATTAAAACTTCCTGAATACAGTTCATCGCCTACATCTACACAAAGAAAGGCAGATGGAGAATGGAAGAGATTTGAAGTTGAGAGAAATGGACAATTTTTTGTCTTAAAGAAACCAAACAAAAATCTGAGTTTAAACCTCAGTCAACCAGGAGTTTATCACTTTATGTTGCCTTCCTTGATTCTGGCAATAGAGAATTTAAGATACACACTGTCATCCAGTCCAGTTATTGACAAAGGGCTGTTATTTCACAATAGCCCTGATAGGCGATTTATCTAGACTCTATATGAACATGTCCAATGATAGCAAAATCCATCATGGAAAAGAGCTTCTCATTTCACTGCCTTGTAGATCTAACAGTTCAAAAACTAAAAAAGGGCTTTTTACTTTGAGAAAATTCTGTCTTAGTAGTGACCCTCATAAATGAGACTGACCCTCACATATTTTGAGACAGCTGTCAGTCAAACTCAACTATTCCACTTCTCTGTGGTGAAAATCTTCAATTCTCAATATTAAATAACATTTATTTATTGGCAAGATATTGCTCTGAAAACCTTAACTACTTTGGTTGTTTCTCAAACATTATTTTAATGGTTAATGGCTCACAAAAATGCAGGATTCTGCAAAGTAAAAAGATATAAGCAACATCTGCCAGCCAAAGGCAAGCATGTAACTACCAGACAGGTCTTGGTGTTGCCAGAACTGGCCTAGAACTCACAGCAAGCCTATGGTGTTGTTCTGTTGAACAGAAGCAATTTCACAGAACATCAATATAAGACAAGGCTACTCTGACCATGATAGATTAAACCCAAAATAAGGCCACTTTGTAGATTTTACATAGAAAAGACCATACATCTTCTTTCCTAATTAATATGGGTCCCTATTTTTGGATTTTTGTCTTCTTTCCCAAGCTTCAGTCTCACTTCATTCCTTCTACCTTCTCAATAAAAGTAAGATACCCAGTCAAAATGTTGACAACAGAACAGAAGCAAGGCAAAAAAAAAAAAAAAAAAAGTTGATATTGGATCAGAGAAATGAAAATAAGGCAACAACAATATTGTACTATCACTACCTCTATTATTAACATTACTAATAATTACAACATAAGCCTAGAGTTCATATTCACTAAGTTTTTGGTTTGGATTATGAAAGACCTTGTGCTAAACAATTTACCTACATGATTTCTTCAATGTGCACAATTTATTAAATTTACAGTTATACTCGTTTTGCAGAGTAAAGAAAAAGTGAGACTTGTCAAAGTAATTATCACAGATCACTAAGCTAATAATTAAACATTGAAACCAAGATCCAAAATCTACATGCCAAGATTTTATTCACTCAGCTGATGGCAGTGAGTAGGGCTGATATTTTTGAAGTGATTGTGTCTAACCAAAAGATAGATGCCTTTTGAAATTTGTCTGACCAGAGGATGTGCTTATTACAAATGTTCAAAAGGTAAGTGTGTGCCAACTATGAATCTTCTTAATACAGGAAGAATCCATGCCAGTCTTGGCTTAAGCATCCATTCTTTGAAAAATTTCCGTGAAGTTTGGATAATTTTTATTTCTATTAACTCTCAGTTCCAAGTGCATCTGCCAGTTCTTATATGCCAAGTACCAACTAAAAGGTTATTATGTATCAGCCAAATTATCATTTTATTCCATCACTCACTAAGCTCCCACTGCCTCATCGAAAGTTGGAAATATTGGTACTCAAGTTCTACTGGATAATCAGGGTTATTATTTGTCCCTATGATCTTACTTTGACAAGGAAGATGACACTATTTAATAAAATCTTTTCCAGATCACTTTTGGAAATTCAAATAATCTGCTTGGTAATTTATACTAACTAAAAAACAAAGATCACAATCCAGTCATGCTTGTTAGCAAAAGCACTTATCAATTACACATTTTCCAACTTAAAACTTCACATAATTATAAATATTAAAAAATTATAAAAATAATTAGCAACTCTTCAATGAACCAAAGACACAGGGTGAAACTCCAAAACTAGTGTTAATAGAGGCCCCCAGGTCTTTCCAGGGAAAAAAAAAAGAGGCAATCTATGTAGTTCACCCTTTCCCAAACAAGTCAATAAACTCTGTTAGTAAATTCAGAAAACAGCTAATACAAACAATGCTGATTTGTGAGGAAAAGAAAGAATTTAGTTGTTTAGTTACCAAGACACTAACAATCGCTTGCTCCAGTTTCATTCTAAATGATACCGGGATGAAAGATTTGGGAATTAAAATAATTTTCTCTGCATAGTTCTTGTAGTTTAGTTGCTAAGTATTGTTTTACTCTTTTGATACCCCATGGACTCTAGCCCACCAAGCTCCTCTATCCATGGGATTTTCCAGGTAAGAATACAGAGGTGGGTTGCTTTTACTTCTCAGGGGATCTTCCTGACCCAGGAATCAAACCCTAATCTCCTGCATCAGCAGGTGGATTCTTTACCACTGAGATTATATATAATAGAGGGCAGCCTCAGGGCAAATGACTCCACCCACTGTCTGAAAACAGTAATGTAAAGTAGCATGGCCCACAGCCAATGATCTATAAGAAATAATGCTATAGGCAATTGAGATGTGATTTTGTTAAACTGTGAAAAGAACACTGTGCTAAATGTCATAGAATAAGAGAGAGATAATCTTACATATAATTACTTGGCTTTATGATTTTTTACTCTGTCTCTCATCCATTTACCATATCTCTCATCCATTTACTGTAAGCTGGATGAAGACAGAGAGCATGTCAGCCTTGATCATAAGGAAGAGAATTAAAGAATGAAACTCTACCAGGCCTTTTGCAATGTATATCTGTTATATTGTGTTCCTAGCAATCACCCACATTTACCTCATAGAAGGACTTCTATTTTCCCAAGGCACACACAGATTTTCTACTCCCAGCCTATATGTTTCGGGTTAGACTATCAATATCAACCCCTCATGGTTAATTAAAGGCATGTTATGTGATACAGTGCAAACTCATCAACATACTTCTCCCTAGCTGTAGTAATTTATTCAGGGAAAGGCACAGATCCCAAAGACTTAGTAAAACAAAATTCCAAAGATGTGCAGGGGTACTTTTAGGCTAGGAGTCCTGGTTATAAGAAAGTCTATATACTTTTAAGACTACCAAATGATAAGATCCCTCCCTGGGAATGAAGTTAATATAAACTAATAAAGAGCACTAGAAACAGACAGAGGTTACTTACACACATGCATACACACCCACCCACACATACACACACACACCACACACACACCCACGAAAGAAAATGATGGGAGAGTATCTGTTAATATTTCTTTATTTTGACCATTCTTGAAGCTTGGCTTCCCAAACAGGTAAATTACCTTTTTATGCTCAAATAATTTTGAATTGGGCTACTTTCATTTATAACTAAAAGAATTAATAATATACTCTTCCTTGTACATATGGAAAAACTAAAATTCAAAGAAGAGAAGCACCTTATACTTCCTTAGGTTTAATGCTTTGCAGTGAAAGAAATGTGACTAGAATCATGGTTTCTAACTTCCAGATCTTTCCACCATGCCAGGCTGCCTTTATTAAATAATTTATTAAGTTTATTAAAGGCTTGGGAGATTAAGAACACTGATACCTATGAATTTTTTTTTAGTTTTATTTTTAATTTTTATTTTTACTTTATTTTACTTTACAATACTGTATTGGTTTTGCCATACATTGACATGAATCCACCACAGGTGTACATGCGATCCCAAACATGAACCCCCCTCCCACCTCCCTTCCCACAACATCCCTCTGGGTCATCCCCGTGCACCAGCCCCAAGCATGCTGTATCCTGCATCGGACATAGACTGGTGATTCGATTCTTACATGATAGTATACATGTTTCAATGCCATTCTCCCAAATCATCCCACCCTCTCCCTCTCCCTCTGAGTCCAAAAGTCCGCTATACACATCTGTGTCATTTTTGCTGTGTGCATACAGGGTCATCATTGCCATCTTTCTAAATTCCATATATATGTGTTAGTATACTGTACTGGTGTTTATATTTCAATTAATACAAAAATTTTCTTGGGAGAAGAACCAAAAACCTACTTCTATAAGACATACCCTCTTTTCTCAATTATGTTTCTCCAAGTTGAAGACAGAATTTTAATCTCTGATTTCATTTGGCCATTTAGCTTTCCGCTGAGACTCCCCAAAGAAGAGCCAATTGTGCCTAAAGGGCACTCTAAGAAATAAATTATGTAAAATTATTCATTGAAATTTGTATTACCAAAACCAGTACTTTTTTGGTAATACAAATTACTAAAATACAAATTACCATTCAGCAGATAATTTGCAGTAATGTTCAGTAATTGATAGCTACCAATTTCTTCACTTAACATTGGTTTCTCTTAGTGAACCCAGTACGGCTGCTAAGTCGCTTCAGTCGTGTCCAACTCTGCGCGACCTCATAGACGGCAGCCCACCAGGCTCCCCCATCCCTGGGATTCTCCAGGCAAGAATCCTGGAGTGGGTTGCCATTTCCTTCTCCAATGCATGAAAGTGAAAAGCGAAAGTGAAGTCGCTCAGTGGTGCCCAACTTAGCAACCCCATGGACTGCAGCCTACCAGGCTCCTCCGTCCATGGGATAATTCCCGGCAAGAGCACCGGAGTGGGGTGCCATTGCCTTCTCCGTACTAAGAAAAGAAACTAGTGGTTACTGGCCATGCCTGGTGTTTAAATGTTTTACTAAGCAGAGGAAGGATAGAGTTAAGGAAGAAGTGGCTAATTTGCACGGTTAGATTGCCTAAGTGATTTCATACTGAAGTAAATGTCTCAGATTATATGATTAACAAACACTGGGATTTGAAAAGGAAAAGAATACATATTTGGAATGCACTGGGCCTTCCTACATTCGCTAGTGGTGAAGAACTTGCCTACCAATGAAGGAGACTAAAGAGATGTGGGTTCAATCCCTGGTTGGGAAGATGCCCTGGAGGAGGGCATGGCAACCTACTCCAGTACTCTTGTCTAGAGAATCCCAGTGAGACAGGGGCCCAGTGGACTACAGTCCATAGGGTTGCAAAAAGTCGTACATGACTGAAGTGACTTAGCACCCATGGGGCTTTAATTAACATGAATTTCCATTTAACTTACTGTCTTTTAGGTTAACTCCAAGTACTCTATGTTTTCTAGAGGGATAAAATAATTTAAACCTATTGGAGAGTTTTGTGAAGGATATTTAAACCCATTACACTAATTATCATTGTGATAAATAATGGTCATGCTGCTGCTGCTTCTGCTGCTGCTGCTGCTAAGTCACTTCACTCGTGTCCAATTCTGTGCGACCCCATAGATAGTAGACCACCAGGCTCTGCCGTCCCTGGGATTCTCCAGGCAAGAACACTGGAGTGGGTTGCCATTTCCTTCTCCAATGCATGAAAGTGGAAAGTGAAGGTGAAGTTGTTCAGTCGCTTCCGACTCTTAGTGACCCCAGGGACTGCAGCCCACCAGGCTCCTCCGCCCATGGGATTTTCCAGGCAAGAGTACTGGAGTGGGATACCACTGCCTTCTCCATTAATGGTCATAGATCAGAATTAAATTTTTCTTACTAGAATGGAATCTCCTTAGCTATGTACTTTCATTTTGGCAGATAAAAGAATAAAGTCATACCCAGGATTATATCTATGATTTACTGAATGTTACCCAGTTGTTAAAGGGTTCTATATAATCACTGAATTGACTTAATTCTAAGCTCCAACTGGCTTTAAATATCATTAATTTATTCCACATAAATGTATAAAACTTCAGTAATAAGTTTAAGTTGAAGGTTTGCACATATATACATCATAGTCAGGTATTCAAAGTCAAGTATTTTATTTTCTCTTTGCAGTGCTGACCCTGGACTTACCTTCACCTCTGTTTCTACCTGCTTGATTTATCCCTCATTTTCTGCTCCTTTTCAGTCTATCTGGTAACTGTAGTATCTCATGGGATATTGTTTATTGTTGTTTCATGAATTTTGTTGTTTCACAAATTTTTTCTTTTTTTGCAAAAAACCTTTGAAACCCTATAGATCTAAAACTGTAAGTACTATCATGCTCAATAACCAATACCTCATCTTCAGACATATATATGATCCCAGAATAACAATTTTCAGCATTCATTCCTTCTATATAAACAGTAAGGAATTTGTATATTAGCAATTTAAAATCTCAAATATTTTAAAGCACATTGAAATGAAGTAAGCACTATAAAATACCAAGTGCGAGAACTATTTTGACTTATTGGGTTGGCGAAAGAGTTAGTGTGAGTTTTTCCATGAGGTGGTATGGAAAAACTTGAACGAACATCTTAGCCAACCCAATAATAATTACCTTTTTCTTTTAGATTTTTTTCATAATGAGTATGTGTGGTTTGGGTAAATCATTGAAGTTGTCAATCTAATTTCATTCAATTTCTAAATATCTGAAATAAGATAATATTTTGGCATTATCAGTAAACTGGGATGACTCTGACAGACAACCAAGGGAGGAGAGCTTCATTCCTAAACCCCTGACCTCTTGAATCCTCCCAGGTTACTGATTTAGTTAAATCCATAGCAGTTGAGCTATTATCAACATGTAATTACCTCTCTCTGTCATTGAAACCAAGCCACTATATTTAGCATATTTAGTACATGAGAAATCCAGTTACACAAGTACCTCAAAATGAAAAAAAAAAATTGCATATGTCATTAAAAGTAGTTAGTTCTACTAACAGTATGAAGCAAGGAACTCTAGCTTCTGCCTTTTTTACACTTGTTCTTTCACAGCTCTCTTTCCTTTCCTCCAGTAGCTCAGAGCATCTACATGGCTTTAACCCAGCTAGCTCCCTCTCACATTACTGTCGTAGAAAAATGATGTATTTTAATCTATTACTCCTTTCTCTTTACAGCAAATAATTTGTAATAATATCCTATAATTTGATAGCAGTTCCTAATAGTGATAGATAATTGTGGTGAACAAAAACAGACTTTATGGACAGACATTCAGAAACCTGGTCTAAGGTCTGCTAACTAAGTGACCTGGGGAAATAATTGCCAAGTTTTTGAGATTCAGTTTCTTTCTTCCTTTCTTTCCCATCTTCTTTCCTTTCTTCCTTCCTTTTACTTTCTTACTGTAAAATGAAGATAAGGTTCATCATTTTTGATGTCGCCTTCAGGTAAAAGTGAAATTAAATCTGCAAAAGTGTTGTACTCAGCTAATATGACCTAACTTTCACATTTGTTTGTATTCAGCTAGGTGTAAGTTAAGGAAAAACTGAACTAGTAACACTAGGTAATATTTATTGAGAGCTCACTACATATCAGGGATCCTTCATGGCCTATTTTAAATGCTGCCTCCTTTCTAAAAAATTTAATAACATCCCCACTTAGTATCATCTCTTTTTCCTTTGATAACTTTAATATCTTTTGTGTGTTGTGAGTTTATTCCTACTTGTATTTGTATATCTTCCTGTTCTTACAAGAATATAATTTCTTGAAAATAATACTCCTTTTTAGACATCTTTTTTGTGTCCTGTCTAATCGCAAAACTTTAATGTAGGTTGTATTACGTCAAAATAAAGCAAATAAAGTCAAATTTAAAGAGATTAACAAACAACCTCATGCTGAAGTATAACTTCTTTCACTCACATATACTAACACATGTGAATATATCTTATGATGGTGAAATTTAAGAATCAAATATTGCTTAGTTGCTGAAGGGAATGTTTTGGATAAATCTAATTGGTGGAGCAGTGTTCTCATTTACATTCCACAAATTACTTCTGAAATTATTATAATTTAGACTCAATTCACATTATAATATGTCAACTTTGGTCATTATGCTCTTTTTGTTTTTAAAGCACATGAATCTTCTTTCAATTGGCACAATAAATACACTTCAAAAATTTAGTGAAAGAATTATAGGTGGAAAAGCTTTGCCATGGTTATGAAAATGTTATCAAAGTTATGATCCAGAATATCGTCCAGAGCATTTCATGATGACTCTCATAATACTATCTTAGATTTCACAGTCAGGAAAACATTAGTTTTCCAGGAAAAAGGTCATATTGTTATTTTTAGCTAATAAAAATCATGCAAGACTTTGTGTTTCTCTGCTTCCTTTTGCTGAGAAGAAAGCTAGATCTACGGTTCACACTCCAGTAATTTACTGCCCTGTCCTCACCCGATCTGGTAGTTCTTGCTCTTTTACTAGTGTTTCAACGTTTTGCAATTTCTCCACCTTCTAGTAGAGTATATAAAATCCCTTTGTGGAGGTGAGCAGGATAAAGATAATAAAGACGTGAACGCAGTGCTTAATCTTCCATATGCCCAGCTTCACTGTTAGATGGAGTAGTTTTAAACTACCGTGGAAGAGCCTGTAATGACGGATTTGTTGTCCATCTCATAGGAACACTTGGCAAACAGAACTTTTTCTATATGCCTCTTCCAGAATTGCCTTACTGGCAGAAAGCCCCCATTATCCAAGGTCACTCTTCGTCCTAGAGCAACCCACAAATGATGACTGATCCTTGGGAGTCTAAAGTCCAGTTCTTTCCAGTACAATCTGGAATAAGTCTGAAGGAACATTCTTAAGCTTCTCAGTTGCTACAAGGAATGGGCCAAAAAAGCAGGATCTAGGATTCTGGCTGCACCATCAATGGTGGTTCACAGTACATAAGGTACTGGAATAAGGTGCCTATCTAATTGTTAAGCTTTCATTGGCATTAAACTGGAACAATGTGCTACTGTAAGGGAATGAATTACCTGGTTCAATGTATTAAGAATTTTGAGAAATATGGGTGAAAGTAATTATAAAACAATGCCTTGGGATAACAATTCTGTTCTATTGATATTCTGAATAAGAAAACAAAAATCTAAGAATCATTAATCTAACAGAACGCTACATGTGAAAGCAGAGAGAGCTTTCTTGATAGCATACAAAGAAGCTCTCGTTTTCTACAGAATGAAGGAAGATAAAGTTGAGTACTACATCAGAATCTCCCAGTCAGGGACTTCCCTTGTGGTCCAGTGGTTGAAAACCTGCCTTCCAGTCCAGGGGACATGGGTTCAAGTCCTGAGCAGAGAGTTGGGATCCCATAGGCTGCAGGGCAGCTAAGCCCACACACCACAGCAACTGGGCCCGTGCGCTCTGGAGCCCAGATGCCACAACTAGAGAGAAGCCTAAGCACCACAACGAAGAGACGGCACGAAGGATGGGGAAGATCCCCACATTCCTCAGCTATTAGTAAAACCTGATGCAGTCCGAAAAAGAAAAAAGAAAAAAAAAATATATATATATATATAGGCTCTCCTGTTGGATCAGTAAATAATCCAACTGCCAGTGCAGGAGATGCAGGAGACAATGTTAGCTTATGGTGAATGATGTCAGATCTCTGATCTTTGAAGAAGATTCAGCTTCGGGACCAGGGACCAGGCTTGATCGCTCAGGAGGTTTTGTGTAGCTGTTTTATTAAATTAAGAAAAGGGACAGAGAAAGTTTCTGACATAGACATCAGAAGGAGGATGAAGAGTGCCCCCCTCACTAATGTTAGCAAGAGTTATATACTTTGATTAGCTATTACAATAAATCAAAAGAATGTCTCAAGGTTGTAAAAATTTTACCAGACCCACTCCCAAAATTTACCTTTTAGGATAACAGGATTAGCCAGAAGCTTTTCAGGAAGGAGAAACTGTCCTCAAGCAGGATACAGTGTTGTTATATAATCCTTAGTACAGAGCTTAAACTGAGTTGTTTGTTGTGTAATCATCAGTTCTGGGCTTAAAGAAAAAAAAAAGTTTTATGTGACAAAGACTAAGGGATGTAGAGAAAAAAAGATGCTTGTCCTTTCCTTCTCCTTGATAATTCCAGACCCATATCTCCTCCTCGAGAGCCCCAAACCCTATCTCCTCCTTGGGGACCCCGAGTTTCTTATCAACCTGCCTAGAAATTGACTCTCTCAACAAGGGTTCAATCCCTGGGTCAGGAAGATCCCCTAGAGGAGGAAACAGAAACCCACTCCAGTAGCCTTGCCTGGAGAACCCTGAGGACAGAGGAGCCTGGCAAGCTACAGTCCAGGCAGTTGCAAGAGTCAGATATGGTTTAGTGACTAAACCACCACCATATATATATATATATATATATATATATATATATATATATATGTATGTATGTATGTATATATATGTATATGTGTGTATGTATATATATATATATATATATATATATTAACTTCTTATCTTAAGAAAAAGTTCCCAATCAAAAACTTGCTTTGCCAATGTCAGAATCCTAGTTGGCAGAGTATGAGATATCATCAGATAAGCTAGAGACATTTAGGATGATGTCCATGAATATCTATAATCTTCAGACTCTGCCAAACCTTCTGAGTCTGTGGAAGCAGCCTAAAAAACCTCTAATTAAACCTAGTATTTCCATCCTTCTTAAAGATGATTTAGAGAACATTCAAGACAACATGTGTTCCCACTCTCCTTTCTTGGCCAGTGGTCTATAGCCAGAGTTAAGTCACAGTATAAGCCAGGTAGGGATGTGATGAGAGTCACATAGCTAGTGATTCTACCACTTGGCATTACAACCTTGGCATTCAGGACATCAGTGATGATAAAAGATGTCATGTAGAGATCATGGCAGGTACCAATGAGAGAATCATAACATAGATTGCTGGGGGTTTGGAGCAAGGTCATGTCATCAGAATTATGTGCCTTTTTAAAAGAACTATCGGCATACCAATGAACCCGGTATAGACAGCATGGATGACCATGGGGCACCAAATGATAGTTAAGCCACAGCTGTTGATCATGAGCCATGTACTGTCAAACCCACTAAGCTGTAAGGTCATTGAAGGTTTTAAGAGGTATATCCAATATTAAGCTGAAGCAGGATCGGGGGTCCATAAAAACTACACAAATATATTGCCACAGCCCCTGTTTAATCCACCAGTGTCGTTCCAGCACACAGATCTTTCCCATCTCAAATCTACAACAATATAGCGGACTCTTATATCCAACATATGGAGGAAGACAAAGCACAAGATTTGTTCATGAAAGTATCGATTCAGTATATGAGTACAGTCTGAAAATGGACAGCAGCTGCATTATAGCTTCTTTAATTACACTGAGAGAGAATAGTGAGGGAAAATCTTCCCAATGAACAGAGTCTCATATGGGGAACCTGGTTATACATTTTATGTAGAAATAAAACTGACCAATGTTTGAATGTACATGGATTCAAAGACAGTAGCAAATGGCTTGGCTAGTTGATCATGGGCCCAGGGGAAAAAAAAAGAAAATACGACAAAAGGAGTTCAGGGGTAGAAAGTAAACACAGAAGAGAGCATGAAGTCTGAAGATTTTTGCATCAGATGATAATGCTCACTGGAGAGCAACCATCATGGAAGAAGTACTGAATAACCAAGAATATATAACAATTTGGCCACTGGGGCCAGGACCTGTTATTGGCCACCCCATTGTTGGCACTTTGGTCTCATGAAATGGCCAAGTGTGCATGGATGGAGGTTTCATACAAGTTCAACATCTTAGAATTTACTTAGCATACCAATATTGATCTATACTGACAATACCAAATATCCAGCTGTGATCAATAGGGTCCATTTCCAAGTCTTCAGTATAGCAACATCCCTCAAGAAGACTAGTTGAAATGTTGGTGACCAATTATTGAAAGGATAAGAAACTTATTTTGATATAAATAAATGTATCTTTTAGGTATGAGTTTGCCTTTTCAGCCAATTTCACTATCTGAATATTTAAAGAATGTACATTATACATATTTTATTGTACATTGCACATTCTAATTTAAAGTTTAGAGAGTTCAAGTACTTTTCCAATGTGACCAGAAAATGATAAAGCTACAATATGAATCAAAGCAGTCTAACTACAACTTCTAGCTGTTCTACCACTTCCTGCTCGAGACATGATAATATCAATAGTATTTATCATACAACCCAACGCACATTGGGTAAGTTTTATTGAATTATTGAATAATTTAAAAATGTATATACATAATATGGTGGAAGAGACTCTAGAATAGTAAGAATGAAAGAAATAAGAGAGAGCAGGGAAAGGAAGAGAACACATTTTTACATCACACTCACTAAGATTTAGCACAGGGGTGGCCAACAGGTTTCAAAAATCATTTGACAGTTACTGTCTGGCTATCCAAGCTGAAGATTCTGAAGTCTCACTAAAGCTTCATTTCAGTTCAGTCACTCAGTCGTGTCTGACTCTTTGTGACTCCATGGACTGCAGCATGTCAGGCTTCCCTGTCCATCACCAACTCCCAGAGCTTGCTCAAAATCATGTCCATTGAGTCAGTGATGCCATCTAACCACTAAAGCTTAGGAAGAAAGAATTCTTGCTATAATCCAGGTGAGCAGGGTCCAGGGAATCACAGTAGCACATATTCCATGTAGGTGCTATATTCTTGCTAAGAATGATATATTACAAATTTTTACAAACATTATTAATACTTTTAAAAATTACATAAGGCACCTGAGAGATTTGATTATTTCTATTCTTCAGATGACGAAATTTACTGAATGAAGCTTGGTCTCTATTCTAATGACTGAATGAGGAAATAGTGACAAACCAATCAGAACACTTCTAATTACTCTTTCAATGGGAACAAATGACTGGATGACTGTCCTAGAGGTTCCAAAAGATTACACTGTCTAATGATTATTTTGTTATCATTGTCTTTTTGTAGCCGTCCCTCTTCTTAACCCTAACTCACATTCTTGGTTCCAGGCAGGTAAGTTCAAGTTCAAACAGATCCTCTTCAGTTTCCAGGAAAGCATGGAGAGAATTAAAATGAAATATTTTCTGCTTCTTCCTCTCACAAAGGAAAGAAAGTTTTCTAGAAAGTAAATCTTGTCAATGGTTACAGCTTTTCTAACAAACAACCACTAATGTGCAGTTTTAGGATAAAATAGTAGTATTTCCTCAGTCACATAGGCATCTAGATCCAGGTACTTTATATAAGTTTACATATATACAAACATATTCTTAGCTGTGCCCCATGACCGTCAGAAGTATTATCTAGTACCTACAGAAATCACCTTGCAGTTTTTGAGAAATAGATAGTCAACTGTTTCAGGGTGATTATCTCCTTCTTGCTAGTAGCACAAATTTTAAGGAGGTAACTTTCGCAAGAATGGAGTGCCTTTGTTCTCTACCACTATCCCTAATACTCAGAAATCCTGGAGCATAACAAAGCAATTAACTTCTGACAATGGTATAAATTTATGCTTGTTAAAACAAGGATTATTAATATTCCCTTGGGTTATCACACTGACCTAACTTACCCAACCATAAAGTTACAATAAGACACAGACCTATAGTTTTGTGGTCATATAAAATGCCCAAGGAAAGAGACGAAAAAAAAAAAAAAAGAGAGAGAGAGAGAGAAAGAGAAAGAAACACAAAAACATAGTATAAGAGACTAAGAAAGTGAAGCAGATTAATCACATTTTAAAGAGCAGGGACTTTGCATTTTATTTTAAAACCAATAACTACAACAATACTATAATGATTGTGATAACTTCTTAGAGTCTGTGATGACATTTTGCTCATAATATATCGGTCATTAAAATACCAGAAGCCTCAGGTCAAGCTTATCTCTGGCTTTTTAAAAATAACCCTCTCTGGGCTTCTCTGATAGGAAAGAAAAACCCAAAAGCATTAAATTGTATCATTGCGACTTAGTACACTTATCAGTCTCAGAGGTAGTGTTAAAGATGAAGAACTATTGTTGTCTTTACAGGTACTTTATAAGAAGCAAGATAAATCTGACAAGTCAAGGAGAGAAATGGAGATGTATTGGAAAGAATATCAGCTTTTGAGACTTGAGTTCAAACTAAGTTTTGCCCCTGATGTGCTATGGAACCTCAAGTCTCAACTTCTCTACACTTCTTTGTCTCCTCATCTGTAAATTAGAAGATGAGGCCTACATCATAAGTTATGTGTCTTTACCCCAGAGCATGGTATGCAGTAACTAACACATTTGATAGAGCAATTATGTACAGCAATTGTACAAGATATATTAAGTATCTAGTGCATAGTAGGAACAAAATAAATGGTTGCTGCTATCTTTATTATGTATCACTTACTATAGTTTACTGATATTGGATGTCAGCAACGTTTTTGTGAGGCAGTGAGTAAAGTTCTTCAAACAGTCAAATCATGCACACAACAGAAAAAATGAGAGGAAAGATCGGGTCAAAATCAATCACTTTGTGTGTATATTGCTATAAGCTAATTGTTTAACTCACAGTTTTACCCCCACTTAATATTTTTTCCACCACAGGATCAGACTGTTAATACACTTAATGAGGCAAAGAAGAATAACAGTATATCTGAGCAATTAAAGCCCACTTGTTCAGATAGCAATAAAACCTACAATAATCTCCTTTCTGCCTGGAAGAACAACTTTATAGTTTATTGAACAAGAGAGATTGTGATTCAGCTCTATCTCCTCTCCTCAAAAGTCTCTGCATGTTACTACCCTTATCTAATTCTCTGAAAAAATTTTTTATTAAATGGGAAGGATTACAAACCCATATTACCAGGACATATAAAGGCTCAGTACACTCTCCAAGCATAAGTGTTATTTGCAACAGCAGTCTCAATGAAACAAACTTTTCTCTCTGCTCTTCATCAAATTTTTGCTCTTCATCAAAAATTCTTTTGCCTGTCTAAATATGAAACAAATAGGGTAGAATCCAGGGACAGCCTTTTTCTTTTTACTCTATTCAAATGTTCCATTCTTGCAGACAAGAAGTACCCAGAGACTAGCACCAGATTCTCAGAATAGCAAATCCTACCCTCCACCAAGCATACTATACCTGGCATATGTGCTAATAGAAGAATGGAGAATACAAATTGGCCACGTTTTATTTTGAACTTTATCATTTATTGTTTACTTGTATCAGGTCTATAATACCTTTTGTAATGCATGTGGAGTTCTATATTCTCTGATCAAAATACTGGCCAGTACTTTGGTCATCTGACGAGAACAGTTGACTCATTGGAAAAGTCCATGATGCTGGGAAAGATTAAGAGCAGAAAGAGAAGAAGGCGTCAGAAGATAAAATGGCTGGATAGGATCACCAATGTAATAAACATGAATTTGGGTAAACTCCAGGAGATGGCGAGGGACAGGGAGACCTGGCGTGCTGCAGTCCAAGGGATCTCCAAGAGCAGGACATGCCTGGGTGACTGAACAACATTCTCTGACTTAAAGGAGGTCTGCAGAACTGCAAAGGAAGCTCAGAAGTGTTCCATAAATTGATTAAAAGTTTAGAGATTAAATTAGTTAAGCTAGAATTCTTCCAGTTCCAACAGGCTGAAGGAGTGATTTTGCATTTTGAGTAAGGGATATTTCAGAAAATGATGACAAATTCCTTGTGTTCTCTAAGTAGATAATAAAGGAAACAGGTTTAAATGGCAAGATAAAGGACTTGGTAAAAGTGGTGATAATGAAATAGGCTCTGTATAGATGGATTCTGAGGTTACTTGTAAGTTAACTATTAATAGGTTCTACCTGGAGATTTGAGTAGACGGGTGCATACTGTTACCTTCTCAGTTTACTTTTTTATTAGGTGATACAATGTCAGTGAGACTTCCCAGGTGGCGCTAGAGGTAAAGAACTCACCTGCCAATGCAGGAAACATGAAACGCGGGTCCGATCCCTGGATGGGGAAGATCCCCTGGAGAAGGGCGCGACGACCCACTCCAGTATTCTTGCCTGGAGAATCCCATGGACAGAGGAGCAGCTGCTGTTGCTGCTTCTAAATCGCTTCAGTCGTGTCCGACTCTGTGCGACCCCATAGACCTGTCCCTGGGATTCTCCAGGCAAGAACACTGGAGTGGGTTGCCATTTCCTTCTCTAATGCATGAAAGTGAAAAGTGAAAGTGAAGTCTCTCAGTCGTGTCCGACTCTTAGCGACCCCATGGACTGAAGTCCACCAGGCTCCTCTGTCCATGGGATTTTCCAGGCAAGAGTACTGGAGTGGGGTGCCATTGCCTTCTTCGATGTACAGAGAAGCTTGGCGGGCTTTCACCCACAGGGTCGCAAAGAGTCAGACATGACTGAAGTGACTTAGCAAGTAGCACAGTATCAATACAGCAAAGAATAAGAACAAGAAGAATATGGAAGAGAGGGGAGAAAGAAGAGAAACTGAACCCAGATTCTTCTGGATTTAAAAAAGCCTGCCTCTTCCTGCACAATGATGAAAAAGGCAACAAACCATACTGAACTCTCTCTCTGATGCACTAGCTGAATAAAGCCTTACTATCTTCAGTAAGCAAAGCATGTTAGACTTCCCATCTCAGTCCATTTATAGCACATGTTCAGGTCTCCAGAAAACAAGCATCCCAACACACTGTGATATAAAACACCACACACTAAGGAGAAAATGAAACTCATCATCACTCCTCAGGTTGAAAACAGCTGTGGCACAGAAAATTATATGAACATTAAAACACACAGAGAATGTTTACACACACATCAGTTAATTTCACTTCTGGACAGGGGCTATGCCTCTAGAAAGCAGAAGTGCCCAAAGTTACCAATGAAAAAGTAGCATCATTGAAACCTCTCTCTCCTTCTAGAGATAAACAAACAATTCAATACCAGCTTCGTAATGACCACATATTTTCAGCCACAGCAGGTTGCTGCCTAGTCCCCACAGGGAAATGACAAATGAATGCTGTTTAATATTTTGCTCGAACAGTTTTTTCTTTCAGAAAACTATTTGCAATACGATAATGAGAAGAGCATAGCTGCAGAGAGGAGCATTTTGTAAGGATGACTACCTTTCTGGGGCATATCATCTGATACACACTTTGTTTATCCAGAGTGAATTCAGTGGTTAAAATGATTAATTGAAACCATTTTGTGTTACTCATACTAGTTCTTGCAAAGGAGGTGATTGCTATTTTTTTTTCTTAGTGACTCATACAAAGATGTCAGCAGTACACTGGCAATAGCAAAATGACATTTCTAAATTTAGCAGTTTATAAATCTTTAGGATGCCAGTAACATCCCATCCCCCTCTCCACCATGCTCTTCTTCCACAACTTGCTCGTATGTGCAGAAGTCCTAAATGTGCATGGAGACAGGATGGAGACGTCCTCAGGGCACATCTCTCTGTTCCTTTCTTAGTGCCTACCAACACCTCTGTGCACTCTGGGTGAAGCAATATGTATATTTCCCAAATGATAGCTTTTATTATTCCATCAAGATGCTAAATTTGTCTGGAAAAAATATGTATAGAATATGTGCATGTTTCCAAAGATTCCAATTCAGTGAATTATTTTCAAGGAGCAGTGTGGAAACGAGCAAATTTCCTCTGTCCTCCCATGTTATCTGTTACATGATATGAAATATGCAGTAATTTCACAGTCTCAAGAAAATTTTTTTGCTTCTATCATTTTCTCTGGTTTATACAAGGCATTTACCAAATGTATCATGCTCTCCTGATGTCATTTTGCCTGTTGTTCTAAGATGTCAGGGCTACAAATGCCCTTCAGAAATTTTACTAACATATGACTCACACGGTATGCAAAAAAAAAAAAAAAAGAGAATATAATAGAATTATAGTTGGTGCACTGAACATATGGCTAAAAGAGAGATTCCTGAGCAAAGTGACATACAGGTATGGACCTAGGGATTGTCATACTGAGTGAAGTAAGCCAGACAGAGAATATCATATGCTATCACTTACATGTGGAATCTAAAAGCAGGGTACAAATGAACTTATCTACAAAACAGAAATAGAGTTACAGAATGTAGAAAACAAGCTTATGGCTGTTACTGTTGTTTTTGTTCAGTCTCCAAGTTGTGTATCACTCTTTGTGAACCCATAGACTACAGCACTCCAGACTTCCTTGTTCCTCACCATCTCCCAGAGTTTGCCCAACATGAGTCCACTGAATCAGTGATGCCATCCAACCATCTCATCTTCTGTCACCTTCTTCTCCTTCCCCCTTCAATCTTTCCCAGCATCAGGCTCTTTTCCACTGAGTTGGCTGTTTGTATTAGGTGGCCAGAGTATGGGAGCTTCAGCATCAGCATCAGCATCAGTCCTTTCAATGAGTATTCAGGGCTGATTCCCTTTAGGATTGACTGGTTTGATCTCCTTGCTGTCCAAGGAACTCTTAAGAGTCTTCTCCAGCACCACGGTTCAAAACCATCAATTCTTCGGCACTTTGCCTCCTTTTTGGTCCAACTCTCACATCCATACATGACTGCTGGAAAGACCATGGCCATGACTATACAGACCTTTGTCAGCAAAATGACGTCTCTGCTTTTCAATACACTGTCTAGGTTTGTCACAGCTTTCCTTCCAAGAGGCAATTGTCTTCTAATTTCTTGGCTGCAGTCACCATCCGCTGTGATTTTAGAGCCCAAGAAGAGGAAATCTGTCACTGCTTCCACATTTTTCTTTTCTATTTGCTATGAAATGATGGGACTGGATGTTTTTTATTGAGTTTTTAAAATTAATTTACTTTTTATTGGAGGATAATTGCTTTACAGAATTGTATTGTTTTCTGTGAAACCTCAACATGAATCAGCCATAGGAATACATATATCCCCTCCCTTTTGAACCTCCCTCCCATCTCCTTCCTCATCCCACCCCTCTAGGTTGATACAGAGCCTCTGTTTGAGTTTTCTGAGCCATACAGCAAATTTCCATTGGCTATCTATTTCACATACAGTAATGTACAAGAGAAGAAAAAAGATCTACAAAATCAATCCCAAACAATTAAGAAAATGGCAATAGGAGCACATATATCAATAATTGCTTTAAATGTAAATGGATTAAATGCTCCAACCAAAAGCCACAGACTGGCTGAATGGATACAAAAACAAGACCCATAAATATGCTGTCTACAAGAAACCCACTTCAGACATAAAGACACATATAGATTGAAAGTGAGAGGATGGAAAAATATATTCCATGCAAATGGGAAGCAAAAGAAAACTGGAGTAGCAATTCTCATATCAGTCATACTATTGAGTTTTAAGCTGGCCTTTTCACTCTCCTCTTTCACACTCATCAAGAGAATGTTTAGTTCCTCTTTGCTTTCTGCCATTAGAGTGGTATCATCTGCATATCTGAGGTTGTTGACATTTGTCCCAGAAATCTTGATTTCAGCTTGTAACTCATCCAGCCCAGCATTTCACATGATGTGCTCTGCATGTAAGTTAAATAATCAGTATGACAATATACAGCCTTGTGGTACTCCTTTCTCAAATTTGAATCAGTCAGTTGTTCCATTTAAGTTTCTAACTGTTGCTTCTTGACCTGCATACAGGTGATAAACTTATGGTTATCACAAGGTAAGGGAGAGGGAGAGATAAACTGGAAGATTGGGATTGACATATACACGCTACTATATATAGAAGATATAATAATAAGGACTTACTGTATAGTATATGGAACTATAGTCAATGCCCTGTAATGACCTATATGAGAAAAAAATATAATAATAAAAAAGAGTATATATGTATATGTATAACTGATTCACTTTGCTGTATACCTGAAACTAACACAACATTGTAAATCAATGATACTTCAATAATTTTTTTTAATAGTTGCTTTTAATCCCTCATTTGCACAACCTCTTCACCATGGGAATCTTCCCATCAGTGAATGTAAGAGTCCATCATGTAGACTTCCACCTACTTGAAATGACTTTCTACAAATGGTTAAGTATATAATAAGCCTTTTGCCTCTAATCTTCCCTGGTGGCTTAGACGGTAAAGCGTCTGCCTACAATGCCTACCATGTGGGAGACCCGGGTTCAATCCCTGGGTTGGGAAGATGTCCTGGAGAAGGAAATGGCAACCCACTCCAGCATTCTTGCCTGGAAAATCCCATGGATGGTGGAACCAGGTAGGCTACAGTCCATGGAGTCGCAAAGAGTCGGACACTACTGAGCGACTTCACTTCACTTTGCCTCTCTTCCATTTTTCTTCACATATCTTTCTAAAATATCCCATTCTTGAGGTCAGTGACAACAACAAAACTGTCATTTAAGTGGGATGGGGTGGGAAGAAGGTTCAGAAGAGAGGGGACATATGTGTACCTATGGCTGATGCATGTTGATGTATGGCAGAAACCAACACAATATTGTAAAGTAATTATTCTTCCATTAAAAGTTAATATTTTTTAAAAGAGAAAAGAATAAATGTATGCAGCAGATGAACATACTAAAAGGCTGAAATCAATAAGATAATTCTTTACAAAATACTAGCTTAGTGGCAAAGCTGAAGTATAGAAACATAGAAATTACTTACAAGAAACAGCTTTAGTCAAGGTAGGAAATGCACATTTTGTGACTATATAGAAGTGCAGACATTTCCAAACAACCTTCCTCCACTCACATTTGCTTTCTCTCTCTTTATTTAGTATTATGCTTCTATCATTCTTCTTAATTTACCTATTTCTGATTCCTCATCCCTCAACACTTTTTGTTGTTAGAACTTCTAGAAGGAAGTCAACTGGATTAATTTTCTTAGATAGTAGTTTTATTCTCTAATTTATAGAAGGCTTTCTGAACACGTAAAAAATTCTCTCTAGAGTAGAGATAGCACTGTATTGAAAAATGTAAACATATAGGATATAAAATTTTGGTTGACATGTGACCAGATTAATCAAAATTTTCATCTTTCTTTGATATGTTATATATCTCCATTGGTAGAATTTGTCCTTAAGGGATTCTCAGTTATTTTATTGTACTGTCTGATGTGCTTACCATTTATAGTACAACAAATAGAATGTTCTGTATTCGAAACAATTGAACTGAACAAGCAGTTCTTGACTTTGCATGTCTAAGATACAAATTTCAAAGACTCAACGTGTGATATATTATGCCTGGTTACTGAGTCAGCTAAGTATCTCTACAATGAAAATTAAAGCATCTGAATCAAGAATCCCCTCTGGCTTAAGAAAATAATCAGCTTTCCAACTGGATTAAAGATAATGGTTACTCCTTATTGGGAAGAAATGAGGTCAGATTGTGTTTCTACAATCAGGTGACTTTTAGGCTCCCTCCTGAAGATCCACTGAGGATAAACAGAACTTCCAATTATGCTTAAAGATAGATTGTAGGGAAAGACAGGTCCAAAGTTTACTTCTTCAAGATAATTATTTGCTGAAGTTTGTTACTGAATTTATACCAACAAGTAAACTAAAATTGGACTTCCCTGATAGCTCATTTGGTAAAAAATCTGCCTGCAATGAAGGAGCCCCTGGGTTGATTTCTGGATTGGGAAGATCTGCTGGAGAAAGGATAGGCTACCCACTCCAGTATTCTTGGGCTTACCTTGTGGCTTAGCTGGTAAAGAATGTGCCAGCAATGCGGGAGACCTGAGTTTGATCCCTGGATTGGGAAGATCCCCTGAAGAAGGGAAAGGGTACCCACTCCAGTATTCAGGCCTAGAGAATTCCATGGACTGTATAGGCCATGGAGTCGCAGAGAGTTGGACACCACTGAGCAACTTTCACTTTCACTTTCAAACTAAAATTAGCACCACTTTCATTTATTCCCATTTTCTTAATCTTAAAGCATGAAAAAAAGCAATACTACCCTGAATTTTTCTTTATTCTTTTTACAACTCAAGATGTACACATCTATCCTATTTTTTATGTCTTTTAGATATTGATGAATTATTTAGAATGTAGGAACCATGGGATCCAATTCTTTGGTGACAGTTGGTTCACCCATCCCAATCTCAAAGCAAATTATAAAATAACAGTTTCGGTACTAGGAGGGTGGTAACTATGTTATTTTTTTTCTTCTTTCTTTCTGTTTTTAGTATATGGTAGTTCCTATTGTGAAGTGATAATTTGGCTTTTCATTGTTATTGTTATTTTAGTCCCTAAATTGTGTCAGATTCTTCTTCAACCCTATGGATTAGTATTGCCCCCCTGTCTACTCTGTCCATGGGATTTTTCAGGCAAGAATACTGGAGTGGCTTGCCATTTCCTACTCCAGGCGATCTTTCCAACCCAGGGATCTAACCCACATCTCCTGCATTTCAGCCCTTTCTTTACTGCTAAATCACCAGGGAAGCCCATCTTTCCATTAATTGGTAAAAACAACAACAACAACAACAAAAAACCTTTCTTATTTCCCTTTCTTTCTCCCTTAGAGAGAAAAACTGTTGGCTGGATTCTGGAGATATTATTACTAACAAAGCATCTATATGGTCTCTTTATTAATACAGGACTTTAAAGGGAGGCAAACTTTTATTTAAGAGACTTCTGTATAAAGACAATAATCTGTCAGCTAGGTGTGTATGGAACAGGGAGATGGAATCACTGACTCAGGTCTCAGGTGCAGAGGGAAAGCCAATGTCACAGGAAACAACGATATGACAAACAGGCCTACACTGATTAAGCTGGGCTATTTTCACAGCTAACTCCAGTAAATGCAGGCAGCAGAAAAACTAAGCTGTCAGTCCAATTCTACCCCTTCTCCCCAGATATCACCCTTGGCTCTAGAATTCTAGGAAAAGCAGATGCTCACTCTGCCCCTTGTACAAAGTCACTATTTACTGGCATCAGGACAATTTATTTAGGCTACTCCAATCCCTTTAGACTCAAAGCTTTCAGAATATCTGAAGAAATAGACATGGCTTGTCATGACCACACTCCTCAATAAATAGGAAAGCAAAATGCTTTTCTACATAAACATCTGTTGCAAAGCAAATGAGTGAAAGCAGTGTAATTTTGTTTTCCCTTTCCTACTACCCATGGTGTATCCTCCTGTGTCACAGAATTTCTACACCTGCATAGTACAAAAAATGAGGACTTTGATGTACTATAGTTATAACGCACATCACAAAATTTTCTTCCTCTTAAATAAGTTACAGTCATTTCATCTTAAAAAACATGAAATCAGAGGTAATTAAAAAGTAGCTGAAAGAGCTACTCAAACTCTAATCTCTTTCCTTTATAAGAAATGGGACCAACCAACTTCTCTTAAATTAACCATTAAGAAGAAAAAAAGATGAAAGCTCACTAAAAAATGACTTTAGTCAACCTCATGCCAATACATAGGCATCTAGAATGAGAATTAAGTTCATAGCATATCCTTGTTTTGTGTTGTGAAATAGAGACTACCTGGTATGGCTAGAGAAGACGGGAAATTATAAAGCTTCCTATTAATTAAAAAAAAATAGACCTGGAAAAAATGTTAGAAATAATCTATAGCAGCAACTTACTCTTGTGATAAGCAAAGTGGAGTAGAGGGAAATTAGTGGTCTGCCTATAAGTAAACATTTACTTGGAAATAGAACTAAGATTGAAAAACAAGACATGGAAGAGCAAAGGCTCTAGAGTCAAACTTCCTTTGAATACCAGCTATGCCTTAAGAAAAGTTACTTAAACTCTTTAGCATAAATCCTCTAACTGTGAAACAGAATTATTTATTAATACTTGTATTGTAAACTTAAATAGTTGCAGGATAAAATGGGATAATGTACTGTCTATAGAAACTATTAGTAATGCAAACAAACTTGCCTTCTTCAAATTTAAATAATGAGAAAAATAATGGATCATAGCTGAGAAAAGTGAAATCCTCATTCAGAAAGACCTGACCAGAGTTACCAATCACAGCTAAAAGTGAGAGCAATATTTGGTGGGTTCTAGGATGGTCAGTCTAGGGTTTCCCTGATAGCTCAGTTGATAAAGAATCTGCCTGCAATGCAGGAGACCCCGGCTCAATTTCTGGGTTGGGAAGATCCCCTGGAGAAGGGAAAGGCTACCCACTCCAGTATTCTGGCCTAGAGAATTCCATGGACGGTCCTGGTCAGTCTAAAGGCAAAGAAAAACAAGAGACTTGAGCAGTTGTTAGCAGTGGCCATTCATGCAATACCCAGGAAAAGATCACCTTGTCAGGCAGACCTGAAAATTTGATCCCCTGGATAAATAAATATGTTATAAAAAAAGACAGAGTAGTATCCTCAAAGCCTTATTTATTAAGCATTTATATCTTACAACCAAATTCTCCTTTTCTGGTAGATTCTAGACAAACATTGACTTATATGACTTCCCACTACAGTTTAATTATTGAGAAAAATATCCCAGGAAATTAACACATTGATACATTATATTAATGAGAACTTTGTTAGCATAAGTCTACATTCTTGAATGTGATCAAATTGGGAATCCTAATAAAAATTTAATTCAGGGATGAAAGCAAGTCCATCATTATGAATACACAACATTTGAGGTCACACTATATGTCTCCATAGCCTACTGGTATTTTCCAGATGAATTCACTCTGAATTTTCATGTACCATACAGACTTTGGGGTAACTTCTCTAATAATAACTTTTTAAAGTTATGTTGGAATGATTAGGGATATATTATATTTAAAGTATCCAACGTAAAGCCTTGGCATATGTCTGAATAAGTATTCTCTTACTTTACATTTTTAAGTCAATGTACTTTCCTCTATATCACTCTTATTCCAAGTTTCATGTTTGCACATAAAATTAACACTAATTAATTGAAATATTTTAATTTTTAAAGATCTAAAAATAACTAATTTTTCCAATAAAAATAATAAATACATTCAATATGTCAGACAATGCTATCTGTTAAAGATTCAATAAAAAATAGGATGTTCTAGATACAAAAATCCTTAACAAAATACTAGCAAACCAAATTCAACAATATAGTAAAAAGAACATATACCATGATTGGTGGGATTTACCCCAGGGATGTAAGGATTTTTCAATATCCATAAATTAATCAATGTGATTGATTAACAAATTAATAAACTGAATAAATTAACAAATTGAATAACAAAAACCATATTATCATCTCAATAGATGCAGAAAAAGCTTTTGATAAAACTCAATACCATTTTATGATAGAACATCTCCAAAAAGCAGGCACAGAGGGAACAAACTTGAACATAATAAAGACCATATATGACAAACCAACAGCTAGCATCATACTCAATGATGAAAAGCTGAAAGCACTTCCTCTAAGATCAAGAACAAGACAATGATGCCACTCTTGCCATTTTCATTCAACATAGTTTTGGAAGTCATAGCCACAGCAATTGTAAAAGAAAAACAAAAGGAATCCAAATTGGAAAGGAAGAAGTAAAACTGTCACCGTTGGCAGATGACATGATACTACACAGAAAATCCTAAAGACACCACCAGAAAACTATGAGAGTTTTCAACAAATCTGGTAAAGTTGCTGGATACAAAGTTAATATACAGAACCCTGCTGCATTTCTACAGAACAACAAACTATGACAAAGAAAAATTTAAAAACAAGCCCATTTACCATCACATTAAAAAGAATAAAACATCTAGGAATAAATTTACCTAAGGAGGCAAAAGACCTCTAACTCAGAAAAATATGACACTGGTGGAAGAAACTGAAGACAACACAAGCAGATGGAAAGACATGTTATGAGATTTGAAGAATCAATTGTTAAAATGGCCACACTACCCAAGGAAATCTGCAGATTAATGTGATCTTTATCAAAATACCAATAGCATCTTTATAGAGCTGGAAAAATATTTTTTAAACTTGTATGGAAATCCAAGAGAAACCAGATTGTCAAAAAAGTCTTGAGAAAAGAGAACAGAGTTGGAAGAATCACATTCTCTCACATCAGACTTTATCACAAAGCTGCAGTGATCAAAACATTATGGTACTGGCAAAAAAAAAAAGACATGTAAATCCATGGAACAGGATAGACAGTCCAGAAATAAGCTCGTGCACTTATGGCCAATGAATCTACAACAAGGGAAGGAAAACTATACACTTGAGAAAAGACAGTCTTCAATAAGTGATGCTGGGAAAACTGGTCAGCGACATGTAAAAGAGTAAAACTGAAACATTCTCTAATACCCTATACAAAATAAACTCAAAATGGATTAAGATCTAAATGTAAGACTGGATACTATGAAACTCCTAAAAGAAAAGATAGAATACTCTGACTTAAATTGAAGCAAATATTTTTTGGAAGTCTCTCCTAAACTAAAAGATACAAAGGCAAAAGTAAATAAATGGGACCTAATTAAAGTTAAAAGCTTTTGCACTGCAAAGTAAACCACTGACAAAACAAAAAGACAACTTACTAAATGAGAGAAAATATTTGCAAATGATATGACCAATAATGGATTAATATCCAACTTGTATAAATAGCTCATACAACTCAACAGCAGGAAAACAAACAACCCAATTTTAAAATAAACAGAATAACTGAATAGACATTTTCCCATAGAGGACAAGCAGACGGCCAACAGGCACATGAAAAGATGTTTAACATCACTAACTATCAGGGAATTGCAAATCAAAACTTCAATGAGATACCACCTCACACCTGTCAAAATGGCTATCATCAAAAACAACACAAATAACAAATGTCTTCCAGGATGTGGAGTAAAGGGCACCCTGTTATACTTTTGATGGGAATGGGAATTGGTGCAGCCACTGTGGAAAGTAGTATGGTGGTTTCTCTAAAAGCTAAAAATAGAACTAACATCAATTCAGTTCATTTGCTCAGTCGTGTCCAACTCTCTGCAACCCCATGTACTGCAGCATGCCAGGCTTCCCTGTCCATCACCAACTCCCAGAGCTTGCTCAGACTCATGTCCATTGAGTCAGTGATGCCATCCAGCCATCTCATCTTCTGTCATTCCCTTCTCCTGCCTTCAATCTTTCCCAGCATCAGGGTCTTTTCTAATCAGTCGGCTCTTCATATCAGGTGACCAAAGTACTGGAGCTTCAGTTTCATCATCAGTCCTTCCAAAGGATATTAAGGACTGATTTCCTTCAGGGTTGACTGGTTTGATTTCCTTGCAGTCCAAGAGACTCTCAAGAGTCTTCTCCAACACCACAGTTCAAAAGCATCAGTTCTTCAGCACTCAGCTTTCTTTGTGGTCCAACTCTCACATCCATACATGACTACTGGAAAAACCACAGCTTTAACTATATGGATCTTTGTTGGCAAAGTAATGTCTCTGCTTTTTAATATTCTATCTAGATTGGTCATAGCTTTTCTTCCAAGGAGCAAGCATCTTTTGATTTCATCTGCAGTCATTTTGGAGCCCAAGGGAATAAATTCTCTCTCTTCTTCCATTGTTTGACCATCTATTTGTCATAAAGTGATGAGACCAGATGCCATGATCTTAGTTATTTGAATGTTGAGTTTTAAGCCAGCTTTTCACTCTCCTCTTTCACCCTCATCCTCACCCTCATCTTCACCCTAACCTTAACTCTAACTGCTTTCCATCAACTTGATAAACTTGATAAACTAAATAGAACTACCGTGTGTGCATTAAGTTGTTCAGTCATGTCAGGCTCTTTGAAACCCTATGGACTATTGCTTGCCAGGCTCTTCTGTCCATGGGTTTCTCCAGGCAAGAATACTGGAGTGGACTGCAATGCCCTCCTCCACAGGATCTTCCCAACCCAGGAATTAAACCTGCATCTCTAATGTCTCCTACATTGGCAGGTGGGTTCTTTACCACAAGCACCACCGAGAAAGCCGAGAACTACCATATGACTCAGCGATTCTACTCCTGAGAATTGAACAGAGTTAAAACTATTAATTCAAAAAGATACATACACACCAATTTTCATAGTAGCATAATTTATAATTGCCAATATATGGAAGCAACCTAAGTGTTCACCAACAGATGAATGGATGAGGAAGATGTGGTATGCATACACACACACACACACACACACACACACACACACACACACACAAATACTACTCAGCCATAAAAAAGAAAGAAAATTTTTCATTTGTAGCAGCATGGATGGACTTGGACTAGCACTATGCTAGGTGAAATGTCAGTCAGAGAAAGGTAGATATATATCACTTATATGTGGAATCTAAAACTACAACAAACTAGTGAATATAACAAAAAAGAAGCAGACTCACAGATGAACAAACTAGTGGTAACAAGGAAGGGGAGTATTAGGGTAGGGGAGTGGGAGGGGCAAACAAAATAAATTCTTAATATGTAATCATCACGTAATAAAATGGGAGAATTTTTTTAATAGGGTGCTTCTTTGATCTAAAACTTCTTACTTTCTACCTCGTTTCTTAGTTACAGTACTATGTGATTATTGTAATAATAGAAGCAACAATATTATAAGACAGTGGGTGTGGGAGCAGAGCCTAGCCTTGGGGAAGAGTAAGAACTTCCTATGGAACCTAACAAATAAAATGTTCTAACAAACGAGATATGGAGGAAATGTTTGGAGTAGGAGAAGGAGGAGGAAAAGGAGTAAAGAAGGAAAAATATGAGTAAAGGCCCAAACATAAGGACTAGTATAGGTAACTCAGGGAATTTGAAATTATTCAGGAAGATTTGAGAGTTAGGGGCTTATCCTGAGAGAATAAAGGATTTTGAAGAAACACAGTAACATTTGAGTTTCTTTAAAGAAAAAAAACAAAAACAAAACTCACTGGCTGCAACAGGATAGTTGAATGGAAAAGTAATGCCTGAGACAAGGAGACTACTTGTTGTACAATCAAACTAGGAGATAACTTGAGGACATGGCATTGTGTGTAGAAGAACATGGCCTGTTAGATAAACATTTAGTTGTGAGATTAAAGACAGGATGATTTCCAGGACTTTCATTTCTTTCATTAATTCCAGAAGCAGAGTGGAAAGAGGTAGAGTGGAGATTACGGGTCACCTTGTGGTATTTCCTTTTGAGAGAACTGTAGAATGGATTGATGAGAACTGTCTGAGCTAAAGATTTTATAGTTATCAGAACAGAGTAACAGTTTTGGAGAAATTCATTCAGGAAACATATGTGTAGTAAGGAGAAAAAACTAATTACAAAATCCTGGATATTTAATAACATGGTAAACAAGAAATACATTCAGTATCTGAGCCAATGAATACATATCAAGCCCTCATTTCTAAAATAATTTCTAAAAAAGATATAAAAATGTAAGCCTCTCCTTCTTATTGAAATGTCATTGGTAAAAGATACAATATCATTGGTATAACAATTTAACCCTAAAAATAAGGAAGTCTGTTTAAATCTATTCAACATATAATTTAAGATTATAATGGCATGTATAATAAGCAGAATAATATCTCCTTCCTGGAACCTGTGAATATATGACCTTACATAACAAAAAAGGATTTCACAGAATTGATTAATGTTAGAGACTTTGAAATGGGAAGATTTTCTTAGATTACCTAGGTCAGCCTGTTTTAATCACATGACTCCTTAAAAGTAGAGCCTCTTTCCTGGCTGTGGGCATCAAGAGATGTGATGAAGACTAAAGAAATTTCAAAAGGATGTGATTGTTTATAGCTTTGAAGATGGAGGAAGGGGACTATGAGGAATGGGAGCTGAAAAAGTAAGAAAATGAAATTTTTCCTTAGAGCCTTCAGAAAGGAACACAGCCTAGATAACAAGTTGACTTCAGCTCATCAAGACCCATATCAGACTTCTAACATACAGTAAGCCACTAAATGTGTGTTAATTTCTTTATACCAGCAATAGAAAACTAATATAGCAAAGCATAGTCACAAAGTTGTATATTAAAGAGTGCATACATTGTAGGTAACTACTTTTGAACATTCCCTCCCTTCATTTGTCTTAGTGGCAAACTCATATTCACCAATAAAAATGTGATTCAAGTACCAACCCCCCATAAAGTATTTCATAACTCTAAAAGACAGTACAATTACCTCTTTCTCTATACCACTTTTATGTTTTGAATATACATCACATTCTACATATTTGGGTACATATTTGTTTACCTCTACACTTGAGATTAATCCCATGAGAGTAGGTACATTTTAGAAACTGTTATTAATATCCTAGTGGGCCAGAACATTAACTATTATGTATTCTGTGCTTAATAAGTGCTTTGGGATTGAACTACTTATGAATTGGGTTAGCATCAACAAATCTCTTAATCTCTTCAAGACTCCATTTATAAATAATAAAACTGACATTCATGGCTGCTCAAGAGATCAAATCAAATAATATATGTGCAAAGATTCATGAAAAGGCTCAGTTCAGTTCAGTTCAGTCGCTCAGTTGTGTCCGACTCTTTGCAACACTGTGAACTGCACCACGCCAGGCCTCCCTGTCCATCACCAACTCCTGGAGTTTACCCAAATTCATGTCCATTGAATTGGTGAGGCCATCCAACCATCTCATCTCCTGTCATCCCCTTCTCCTCCTGCCCTCAGTCTTTCCCAGCATCAGGGTCTTTTCAAATGACAGCTGTTCACATCAGGTGGCCAAAGTACTGGAGTTTCAGCTTCAGCATCATTCCTTCCAAAGAACACTCAGGACTGATCTCCTTCAGAATGGACTGGTTGGATCTCCTTGCAGTCCAAGGGACTCTCAAGAGTCTTCTCCAACACCACAGTTCAAAAGCGTCAATTCTTTGGCACTCAGCTTTCTTTATAGTCCAGCTGCTAGTACTATACAAAGTTCATTATTTTAAATATATATAACCCTTAGCATCTAAAATTGGAATCAGGTATTTATATCAATAATCTCAATAGTAAGCTTCTGACAATAAACTCAGATGAATTATTACTACCTTGTTTAACAGTATCAAAGAAATAAATTTTATTTAATAGTGGGACTTTTGACTTCCCTGGTGGCTCAGAGGTTAAAGCGTCTGCCTGCAATGTGGGAGACATGGGTTCGATCCCTGGGTCAGGAAGATCCCCTGGAGAAGGAAATGGTAACCCACTCCAGTATTCCTGCCTGGAGAACCACATGGATGGAGGAGCCTGGTGGGCTACAGTCCACGGGGTCCCAAAGACATGACTGAACGACATCACTCACAGTGGGACTTTTAAAAGCACATGTAAGGACAATGCTGAGGACTAATATTTAGGTTGGTGCAAATATAATTGTGGGGTTTCCCTCTTGACTCAGTGGCAAATAAGCTGCCTGCCATGCAGGAGACAAGTTCAGTCCCTGAGTTGGAAGATCCCCTGGAAAAGGAAATGGCAACCCACTCCAGTATTCTTGCCTGGGAAATCCCATGGTCAGAGGAGTCTGGTGGGCTACAGTCCATGGGTTTGCAGAATAGGACATGACTGAGCAACCTAAGACATCAGATAAACATAATTGTGGTTTCAAACCATGAATTTTAAATCATTATAACTAGGCTCAAACACATCTTTATTAATCAAAATAGGAACCATTACAACCAACACATCTTTTGTCAATGAGAAATAAGTTTGTTTATTCCTGTAGCATAAGTCTGTGCCTTGGGATTCAGTGAACTCTTGGAAAGCAGTTTCTGCCTCCTGCTAGTTATGGAAGCATTTTCCCTGCAAAAAGTTATTGAGATGCTTGAAGAAGTGGTAGTCGGTTGGTGAGAGGTCAGGTGAATATGGCAGATGAGGCAAAACTTCGTAGACCAATTTGTTCAACTTTTGAAATGTTGGTTGTGCAGTGTGTGGTCAGGTGGTGTTGTGAAGAAGAATTGGGCCCTTTTTGTTGACAAATGTCAGCTGCAGGCACTGTAATTTTTCAGTGCATCTCATCAATTTGCTGAGCATACTTCTCAAATGGAATGGTTTTGGGATTCAGAAAGCTATAGTGGATCAGACAGGTTGGGAGCAGACCATCAAACAGTGACTATGACCTTTTCTTGGTGCAAGTTTGGCTTTAGGAAGTGCTTTGGAGCTTCTTGGTCCCACCACTGAACTGGGCATTGCACAAAATCCACTTTTTGTCACACATCACAATCCAATTGAGAAATGGTTTGTTGTTGTTGTGTAGAACAAGAGAAGACAACACTTCAAAATGATGAGTTTTAAAAATTTATGGTCAGCTCATGAGGAACCCACTTATCAAACTTTTTCACCCTTCCAATTTGTTTCAAATGCCAGATGACCACAGAATGGTCAATGTTCAGCTCTTCAGCAGCTTCTTGTGAGGTTGTAAGAGGATCAGCTTCAGTGATGCTCTCAGTTGGTCATTGTCAACATTTGATGGGCAGCCACTACACTCCTCATCTTCAAGTTCCATGTCTCCTTTGCAAGAGGTGGTCTTCTTGAACCACCTCTACACTGAAAGTCCATTAGAAGTTCCTGGGCCAAGTGGGTTGTTGATGGCTGTGAGTTGTCTCCACTGCCTTACAACCCATTTTGAACTCAAATAAGAAAATTGCTTGAATTTGCTTGAATTGGCTTTTTGTCTAACATAACTTTTATAGTATAAAACACATATAAAACAAATAGCAAGGTAGAAGTCATTAGCAAAAATCATAAAGCAAGAAATACACATTAAAATTATGTGCAACTTAACTACATTTATTTAAGAATGTATTACAGTATCTAAAAGCAAAGTTCAACAATGCAAAACCACAATTACTTTTGCAACAACCTAACAATATTTTTCAGAAGTAGGTTTTTCACGTATATATATTTGGACCAAACAAAAAAATAATAATAGAGAAGGACTTTGCTATACAAAGTTAATTTTCTAAGGACAGCTTAAAGAGTAAAACATCCCTAATGGTATATAAAGAACCTGTAACAAGAACAAATGATCTAGTATAGATGATTGCAACAGTCAATGTAGAACAGGGAGTATTTTGCTAATTATTAATTTAGACACCATCATCAATGTTGATTCATATAACTTGTATTCTACCCATTGCTTAAGAAATAAGCTATTCTCTTTTAAAAGTCCCCTTTTCTCCCATTTTATATCAATGGATGCCAGAACACAGAATTTTCAGGTGCATTGTTGAGAAAAACTTTATATGGCTGTCCATTTAGCATTTTTGGTGAGGACTCTATAATATTTATTATTCAGTGCTATAGTCATCCAATTGCTTAAGGTAGATTCATTTTTGTTCTTACTTTTTATCATATATACAAAGCCACTTATCTTAGAATAACTAATCTTCCATTTTCCTCCACTCTACTTTCTTCATAAGGTATATTTTCATTGGTAGTAATGTTTTCATGTTATTGTTATCTCCTGACCATAAAAATGAAATTACATGCCAATGGAGCAAACTTTTCACTCTGCACATAAAAGCTAATGGCTTTTAGAACTCCATGCATTTCAATCAGGTAGTTTTGTAGTTAACAATAAGTTGCTTTCTTGGATGGTTGACTTAGAATGTTGGCTACCCAATGTGATGATATCAATTCAAGTGGAAAACTAAAGTGATAATTATCAATCATCAATGACTACCTAGGAAGAAACAATAGCTATGAAAAAAAAAGGTTTAATCCTCCTCCAGTTAAATGTACGCTAATAAGAAATATAAAATGTTATTGCTTCAGAGTGGCTATTAGTTTTATGAGATACATTAATGTTTGAAAACATTGCAGAGATTAATATTTTTTAAAATGAAACAAACTACATTGCTGCTGCTGCTAAGTCGCTTCAGTGGTGTCTGACTTTGTGCGATCCCATAGACGGAAGCCCACCAGGCTCCCCCGTCCCCGGGATTCTCCAGGCAAGAATACTGGAGTGGGTTGCCATTTCCCTCTGCAATGCATGAAAGAGAAAAGTGAAAGTAAAGTCACTCAGTCATGTCTGACTCTTAGCGACCCCATGGACTGCAGCCTACCAGGCTCCTCCGTCCATGGGATTTTCCAGGCAAGATTACTGGAGTGGGGTGCCATTGCCTTCTCCAAAACTACATTAGAGAACTTACTAATTATTTTTAAGAATATAATTTTGGATTTTATGGTTCTGTCTAAAGTTTTTACTTCATATTTCTCTTCCAAAGACCTTAATGACCATTTTCTCTGATCTCATCAGCATTTCATGGATATTACACAGTCAATTTCTACCGTAAAGGTCAAAAAAGGTTTAGAACTTGGCCATCCATTCCTGTCAGAACTGAAGAACTGATTTCTTTGTAACCCAACCAGCAAAAACACAGTTATTGCATAATTACTGACCTATTCTAGAAGACAGTAATTGACCAATATACATTCAAATTTAATCAATGGAAATCTGACTAGATAAGTACCATTTTAAAGAAATGGACTTAGGAAAAGTGGTGAGTCAGTTAGAGTTAGGTGATTGAAGGGTATAGAGAAGTTCTAGTAGGTACCAAAAGGAAAGGAAGTGATATAACCAATGCATGTTTTGTGTTTGCTTAAACTCAGTCTCTTTAATGCACAACATAAATACAAAAGTTGACTACATTTTATATGTGAGTTCTGTTGTTTATGAATAAGATGTTGGTTATTAACATAAGAACAATCTCTAAAACTTGTTTAACTCTTCAAACAAATTTCATTTTTAGTACATTTTTATATCATTGCATACAAATATGAAATTCTTAAATTAGTTAACAATTATTTTTAAAAGCTTATTAGAAATAAAGCAAACATACTACAAAAATAACATTAAAATTATTTTTGCCTTATAATCACATTTTTACTATCAATCAGTGCTCTATAAAGCTACTATTTGCCTATATTTTTCATTTCTTTCACTTAAAAATAAAAATATGATTAATCATAAAAGGTCTAGGTCTCTGTTGAAATTTGTTATTAGGATAGGCCCTGGGGGAAATTACTAGCAATGAAGAGAAAGGGAGGAAAGATAATTATCCCAACAACAACAAAAAAGAAATGAATGAGTGAATAAGCCCAATAGAGGACTGTGTGAAAAATAGAATCATCATGGGGCTCATGAAGCATCCTATAGTAAGATTAACCAATGGTAAATGAAAGTCAGAATGGGATGTGCACTAACGTTCAAAACCTGCAGGATGGTGGGGTGCAAAGAGATGGGGGAGGGGTGGGGAACTAGAAGAAACATAAATGGTAAATCGTTAGAAACTCTTAGATGAGGTGAAAAATGACTCGGGGATTCAGGTGGTTCCCAACTACTACTATATGGAGCTAAATTCACAGTGTAGTATAAATTATCTAGTCCAGTTCCCAGAAAGGAATGGTCTTTGATGTGTCCCATCAGATATTCAAACTGTACTTGTCATCTGGATTCTCTCATTCTAGGTTGACATTATCTCAAAGACAGCTTTTCCTACAGACTATATAGTCAAAGGAATGTTTTATAAGAGTGGTTAAAACTATATTCTGGAAGGAATCATAAGCAGTTTGTCAGAGAGTTAATACACAGTGATCTAGGGTTCATTAGAACAACAATTCATCAATAGCAATATAATAAACTTTCTAGAGAAAAATTTCGTAGTTGTTTGACAGAGTAAGCTGCAGGTAAATTTTGGGCATGTTAAGGGTAGGGGGAGTATAAATTGAAGGACAAATTTCAGTTGTGTAGCAAACTATGTGGATTCACATACACAACCCATTATATAGACATATATATAATCACAAACTGAAAATATATATAGCTAAAATCAAATATTAATTTTAATCTCTATTCAAGGTAGAATAACAAAATTATCTCTGTCACCATTCTGTTTAAATCCCTTGTTCATCACCTTGGTTTTGTGTTATTCATGAATCTGCTTCAATAATCCATTCAGTTCCAGTTTGTATTCCAGTCATCACATCCTTATTATTTCAGGTTTTATACATAATTTTTAGTGTCTCTGCCATCATTTGGCCCATGTTCACATTTTCTCTTGTTCAATTAAATATCTGTAACACTAGCTACAGTTATACTTAGGTTTCTACTGCGCAGATCTAGGCAACACCAGTATTTTTTAAAATATATATTCTTCAAAAGTGTTCTCTGCAAATGCCAGCTACATATTTCACAGAAATGATTGTCCTCTTAACTTTGTAAATCACCCTATGCTTTCTTTGAAATAATAGGGATGGATCTGTAGATTATACCATTGTTTGGCAAATAAGAAAAACAGTATAATTTGCAAAGTTAAAAAATTTAAAAAATTTTCTCTACTGTGCAGTCATCATTAATTCTCTGATATTTGCTGTTTTGCACTATAATGTCTTCCCACACTGGCACTAAAGAAGGCAGATTTGCCTAACAGTTGTGACTATAGACTACCAGAATCAGCAAGCCCTGATCATGATTGTTGCTTTGCCACTTACTAGCTGTGTGATCCTAGATAGATTATCAAATTATGAAGTCTCATTAAACCTCTGTGAAAGAGGAGACAATAATTCTCATTACCAAATAATTTGTGATGGAAATTTTATGAATAAACATATATAACACTCAGCACTGGGATTGTTATATTCTGAGTCAAGAAATGATGACACATTTTTTGTTTTTTCCTCGCTTAAATAATTTCCATCCATTATGTAAGGACTATATAAACAAGGAAAGTTACTAGCAATTTACAAAATTAGTGAAGTAACAATCATGTAACCACTGCTCTATAATCAAACACAAATTTGAAGTAAAGAAATGGCAACCCACTCCAGTGTTCTTACCTGGAGAATCCCATAGACAGAGGAGCCTGGTGGGCTACAGTTCACAGGGTCACAAAGAGTCAGACACAACTGAGCTGACTTAGCAGAAGATTCCTATTGCCGTATATTTACTTAAAATCTGAACTGAACCCTAATGAACAAAACAGTAAGCCACAGGTAGATAGAGGAATACTAATCACTAAGGACACAATAAATGCCCTATGGAAAATTTTGACTTTTATTTAGGATCACAGCAGGTGCATTTTTAGCCAAGTCAAGGCAAGAATAACTTGAGTGACTAGAGTTGTAGCTTACAGAGGTCAGCCAGATGATCTCCATGAACTGTGGGTTACTGGCTTTTGACATTCTTTAGGAATTCATAGAAAGAAAAAAACTTAGCAACTCACTACAGTCACTTTCTAGAAGAAAAGTAATAATCCACGATAAAATAGGGGCTATATACTCAAATTGAAGAAAGTGGGGAAAACCGCTAGACCATTCAGGTATGACCCATATCAAATCCCTTATGATTATACAGTGGAAGTGAGAAATAGATTTAAGGGCCTAGATATGATAGAGTGCCTGATGAACTATGGAATGAGGTTCGTGACATTGTACAGGAGACAGGGATCAAGACCATTCCCATGGAAAAGAAATGCAGAAAGCAAAATGGCTGTCTGGGGAGGCCTGACAAATAGCTGTGAAAAGAAGAGAGGCAAAAAGCAAAGGAGAAACGGAAAGATATAAGCATCTGAATGCAGAGTTCCAGAGAATAGCAAGAAGAGATAAGAAAGCCTTCTTCAGTGATCAATGCAAAGAAATAGAGGAAAAGAACAAAATGGGAAAGACTAGAGATCTCTTTAAGAAAATTAGAGATACCAAGGGAACATCTCATGCAAAGATGGGCTCGATAAAGGACAGAAATGGTATGGACCTAACAGAAGCAGAAGATATTAAGAAGAGGTGGCAAGAATACACGGAAGAATTGTGCAAAAAAAAGATCTTCATGACCCAGATAATCATGATGGTGTGATCACTAATCTAGAGCCAGACATACTGGAATGTGAAGTCAAGTGGGCCTTAGAAAGCATCACTACAAACAAAGCTAGTGGAGGTGGTGGAATTGCAGTGGAGCTGTTTCAAATCCTGAAAGATGATGCTGTGAAAGTGCTGCACTCAATATGCCAGCAAATTTGGAAAAGTCACAGGACTGGAAAAGGTCAGTTTTCATTCCAATTCCAAAGAAAGGAAATGCCAAAGAATGCTCAAACTACCACACAATTACACTCATCCCGTATGCTAGTAAAGTAATGCTCAAAATTCTCCAAGCCAGGCTTCAGCAATACGTGAACCGTGAACTTCCAGATGTTCAAGGTGGTTTTAGAAAAGACAGAGGAACCAGACATCAAATTGCCAACATCCGTGGGATCATGGAAAAAGCAAGAGAGTTCCAGAAAAACATCTATTTCTCCTTTATTGACTATGTCAAATCCTTTGACTGTGTGCATCACAACAAACTGTGGAAAATTCTGAAAGAGATGGGAATACCAGACCACCTAACCTGCCTCTTGAGAAATCTGTATGCAGGTCAGGAAGCAACAGTTAGAACTGGATATGGAACAACAGACTGGTTCCAAATAAGAAAAGGAGTACGTCCAGGCTGTATATTGTCACCTTGATTATTTAACTTCTATGCAGAGTACATCATGAGAAACTCTGCACTGGAAGAAACACAAGCTGGAATCAAGATTGCCAGGAGAAATATCAATAACCTCAGATATGCAGATGACACCACCCTTATGGCAGAAAGTGAAGAGGAACTAAAAAGCCTCTTGATGAAAGTGAAAGTGGAGAGTGAAAAAGTTGGCTTAAAGCTCAACATTCAGAAAACGAAAATCATGGCATCTGGTCCCATCACTTCATGGCAAATAGATGGGGAAACAGTAGAAACAGTGTCAGACTTTATTTTGGGGGGCCCCCATATCACTGCAGATGGTGATTGCAGCCATGAAATTAAAAGACACTTACTCCTTGGAAGAAAGTTTATGACCAACCTAGATAGTATATTCAAAACAGAGACATTACTTTGCTGACTAAGGTCCGTCTAGTCAAGGCTATGGTTTTTCCAGTGGTCATGTATGGATGTGAGAGTTGGACTGTGAAGAAGGCAGAGCGCTGAAGAATTGATGCTTTTGAACTGTGGTGTTGGAGAAGACTCTTGAGAGTCCCTTGGACCGCAAGGAAATCCAACCAGTCCATTCTGAAGGAGATCAGCCATGGGATTTCTTTGGAAGGAATGATGCTAAAGCTGAAACTCCAGTACTTTGGCCACCTCATGTGAAGAGTTGACTCATTGGAAAAGACTCTGATGCTGGGAGGGATTGGGGGCAGGAGGAGAAAGGGATGACAGAGGATGAGATGGCTGGATGGCATCACTGACTCAATGGCCGTGAGTTTGAGTGAACTCCGGGAGTTGGTGATGGACAGGGAGGCCTTGTGTTTTGGGATTCATGAGGTCACAAAGAGTCGGACACGACTGAGCAACTGAACTGAACTGAACTGAACTGAATGTTTATCTGGATACTCATTATTATTAGAATAGTTCACTCATACCATACAAGAGAACCTTTCATTCTGCAATAGACCCCTACATCTTGAAGAATCTCAAAATATGCAGACAGATACATGTATTTTCATAAATGAAATTGTTCTTTTGCAATCACAGATACACCCACTCTTTTTGTTTTTCACTAAATTTTCAAATAAAAACAGAAATCACTGGAGAAAATCTTTCTAAATAACTGCTGTAATAATTGATGGGATAAGATATAAAGCTTTAAAAGTGAATATTTATTATCATTTTGTTATAGTAAGAAAGTAACTTAAAGAGATAGAACACTTTGTCACATTTCACATGGTGATACTGGGAAATATTTACACACACACACTATGTATACTATAGATACTTATACTATGAGTGAGTGAGTGAGTGAGTGAGTGAGTGAGTGAAGTCGCTCAGTCGTGTCCGACTCTTTGCGACCCCATGGACTGTAGCCTACCAGGCTCCTCGGTCCGTGGGATTCTCCATGCAAGAATACTGGAGTGGGTTGCCATTTCCTTATTAGTATACTATGGTATTCTATACCAATAGTGTATCCAAGAATACGTCTGTGGGAGATTACGCCTATGTGTATTTGAAGTATTAAAAATCTGAGAATTTTAATTGTGTCTCTCAAGAAATTTTAAATTCCCTGAAGGTTAGTTAAAGTTTAGAAGGGATGCATAAAAAGTTATTCCCTATTTTTCCTTTCAGTTTAACCTCAATCCATGTCTGAGATTAGGATAAATTTACAGGTGCTATGATGTAAGCACACATCAATTAAATACATTATGAATATACTTTTCTTCTCATCATCCCTAGAGATGTTCCATAAGACTCTTAGGATACAGCAAACGGAAAATTGTTGTCTACCAACTTAGGTTTCAGAAATCTTGAAATGTTATTATCTAGTTTCATTAATTTGTTTGTTTTTAAAATTTTCAATGAATGATATTATAGAATTTATGCTAGGCCAAATCCAGAAGTATATATATGTAACACAATACAGCTCCATCAAATACATTTTAGTTTTCTAAGAAAACAAAAGTAAATTTGTCACTACAGCTGTGATAAGTGTCACAATAAAAGCATGCAGATACTGAAGGGAGTCAGAGAAATGTCTTCTTCCCCAGACTTTTCATCAGGAAAAATTAACAGGCTGAGTTGAAGAATGAGTAGAAATAGGAATAAGTGTTGTGAAGAAATGGGAGGGGCTCTCCAAGCACAGGAAAAAGCAAGGGGGATGTTGGAGAAAGCAGTAGGTATTTGAGAAATAGTAAATAATTCAATATGGTGAAAAGGGTGCATATGGGAACATTGTGAGAAAGAGGACTATGAAAATAAGAGGAATATTCTTACATATTTAATGACCTACTTATTCTAGGATGAGCAAGAGCACAGTACCACACACATTAAGAAACATTTTATGTGAGGGAACATAAATCAATAATTTTGGGTGTGACTCTAGAATCAAACTGCCTTGTCTGAAATCTCGGCCCTTCCACTTACTAGCTGAGGGGTCTTAAGCAAAAATTTTAACTCGTGTCTCACAAAATCATCTATAAGATGAGGATAAAAATAGCATCTGCCTCATGATTTATGTAAGGTACAAAGTGTGAAGCATTTAAAGGAGTTTCTGACACAATCAACTGCTTGTTATTTTTTATAAAGAGAACAAGGTTCAGAGGAGACAGGCCTGTTTAATCCAAATTGTCATGAGAACCAGTTTCACAGGGTCAGAATAGGTAGTGAGGCCTTTTTGATATATTAGTAAGAGAACTGAGGAGGACTCTGCTTAGAGGGTGGAGAACACTGAAAGATCAGTTAGGCATTTACTCGTCAGTGGAAATGAGCTCATAATGCTTGTGCCTTTGAAAAGGCAATGACATGGAGAAGATGCAAAGGAAAATAAGAAATCAAAGTCACAAAGTGTAAGAAGACACAGGAAAGAGAGAATAAAACTCATGATTGAGCCATTTTTGTCTTCCATAAATTTTGTTTTCCGCAACTCCTCTGCCTATGAATGCAGTCTCATTCTGTCCAGTGCCTGAATTAAGCATAGAGTAGTAGAAACTCAAAAGAATTTCCCAAACCCCAGAAGGACTGTTCCCTAAGAAGATTAATAATGCCAGCTCTGGATTTACTCTGAGCGGATTGGACAGTGCAATTCAAGTACTTCATATAGCTCATAGGTCTTGTGTGCTGTAATGACTGACTCTTTGTAACCTGATGCATTCTAGCTCACAAAGCTCCTCTGTCTATGGAATTTTCCGAGCAACAATACTGGAGTGGGTTGCCATTCCCCTCTCCAGGGGATCTTTCCAACCCAGGGATTGAACCTGCATCTCTCGTGTCTCCTGCATTGGCAAGTGGATCCTTTACCACTGTGCCACCTGGGAAGCTGCAGGCATTTCATAGTAAAGGTCTAAATATTCATTTCAAAAGTTGATAATATGGAATACTTGTTGCCACCATTAATTAGAGATGCTAAGATTGAAAAATTTATATATTTCATACACACACACATACTATAACACAATTCAATTCTAGCACTAACTATCCGAAATTAGAGTAGATTCCACAAATTAAGTGTATAGTCCTCAACAAGACTGCTTTCATTTCATATGCCACCTGTAAATTCAGGAGTCCTCAGGCCTCTGATATTTATGACCAACTTGCCACATATTTAGTGGTTCCCATGATTTCCTCAGGTTTGATAACTCACTAGACTGACTCGTAGAACTCAATAAAGTGCTATCCTTATAATTAGACTTTTATTATTATAAAAGATACAAATCAGAGCAAGTCAAAGAAGGCAAATATATGGAGAGTTCTGGGAAAATCCTGAGGGTCCTCTCATATGGAATCAAGACTTGTTACCTCTCACACGTTGATATGTTTACTAGCCAAGGAGCTTACCTAAGCCTTAATGTCCAGAGATTTTATTGAAGGTTCATTATGCAGACACAGTGGTTAAATCATTGGCTATATGACTGATCTCAATCTTCAGGTCCTCTTCTTCCCAGAGGTTAGGCTTATAGCATGTAAAGGCTCCAAGTCCTAATCCTCTAGTCAAATGGTTGGTCTTTCTGGCCTGCCTCCATTCTGACTCAACTTGGAAACTTAGCTGTATAGGCTATCCAAGAGTCCATTTAGAAGCATCCCATGTGTATAAAATCAGTAGTCATCTCAGGAGCCCATCATGAACAACAAATATACTCTTATCTCTTAGGATATTCCAAGGGTTTAGAAAGTCGATCCCAGGAATCTGGGACAAACAGACAAGTTCTTTACTACACAATAGACACAAACATATGTGCATATAGACATTTTTATGTAAATGGAAACCTGCTAAGTACTTGATATGCTATATACACTGTATATATACTGTTGCACATACTGAGAGAATAAGAAACAATTCTTGAACTTTAGGAAGTTAGCCTTTGATTACTAGGGTGAGGGTAGCCTTTTAAGCTAGGGTGATTGTAGCAAAGTGTCAATATCTAGCAATGTTAAGTTCTAGGAGGAAAAGGCAAACATTGAAGACTGTGTCACAAAGCAAACAGGCCCTCACTAATACAAGCATTTCCCTGGAGCTCTTATCATTCTCACTCTTTCTGTAGCATAAACCTAGGCACAAAGGAAAATGAAGACAGAGTTTCACTTTCCTAGTAGGTTTGCCATCTTTAATTTAGCCTCTCTTTTTAAGACCAAGAAAATTATAACCCTCTGAAACATTAAAATTTTGAACCACTTGGAAGCTTTTAGTAAGATATAATTAATAGTTTGGAGGAACTTTACTAGACATTTGGAATGAATTGAACCATTGCCTAATTATCATACTAAGAAAATCTTTTATAAAAAAGGCTTGGATATCCAAATCACTTAGGAAACTTAAAAATGCCACTTTAAGTGAATTGTTGTGGTTTTTATATATTGAAGCTCTCCTGAAGTTGTATAAACAGGAAACTACAAGACTAAAATGAATATTTTAAAACCATTAGCCACTGAGTTCCTTGCTAATTGTACAATTTTATATAGAGTGAAAATTTAACACAGCTTAAGTTTTTCATGAGATAAGACCTTTTGAATTTGAAATTCTATTTTATTTCATTGCAGTTTTAATTTATTGGTTAGTACTATGTTAATATATCCACTTAACTTTCAACATTTTTTGCAAATGCCTTGATTTTTTAACTCCCAAGCATCTCTGAAACAAATGATAGCACATAAGCAAGGCACTCCAGCTCCACTTGTCTAACTACAGATGAAAAAAGGCATTAAGCAGAGAAAATAATCATTAAAGGATCTTTTACAGTTGGCTGAGGGATTGTTATGATTGGAATGGGAGGGACATTAACTTGCACATTACTCAAAGCAAAGTATAATGATATATTTTACAAGTTAAAGAGGCTTTGCATTCTACTAAGATAATTTTCAACCATATAGAAGAAACAGCTGAGCAAGTTCATAGTATCTTTTTGTCTCAGTGTATTGGATTGAGGCATAATTGATCCCTACTAGTTTTTATGAGTTGGGTACAAATGCACACCATTAATGTAGAACCTATTCAAATATGCCAGGTCTTTAATAATACACTTCTACTGGAAAGACTGCTTAGTCCTTACACCAGAAGTCCTTTTCAAACAGAGATGCCTACTTAATACACTGGCCAAAGTTCAGCACAGCTCCGTCTCTGATAACAATCACATCATAACCTCATTGAGGGGTGCTGAATAAACATTAGGTTAGAAGCCTACAGACTTATTGTTAAACTCCTCCTTGGATCTTTTGCTCCAGGCTCTCCAATGCCACAAACAGAAAGGGAGTGTGATCACAACTAGTGATCATAATCCTTTCAAACGTCACAAATCCTTATTTTCTGGTTCGAGAACATTTAGAGTTTCTCAAATGTAACTGCACATGCCCTGAACTGTGCTTTTTTGCACTGATGTCACCCAAATATCATGCTCCTTTACCTAGGAAATCAAAGTTCAAAGAAATAAAGAAACTTGTTCACGGTCTTGTTTTAGTAATGAGTAAAGTGGTAATTTAACTCACAGTTTCTGACACCAAGTTATTGTTCTTTGTCTTGTAAGAAGTTTGTATCCTAAATGATGCACAAAATTGAACTTTATCTAAGCTTAATCTCCTTCACAACCACTGGACAAATGGGATCATCTTCCTCTATCTCTAAAGATTGGTTCTGTTCTGATTCTGTTGTGGTTGAAAGGTTTTATTACAGCTGTCCTGTGAGTTTACCCCTGGACTGAAACAATTCAAGCAATCAACCTCATGTTCAGTTAATGAGTAAAGTTTAAAGGAGTGTCTAATGTATGCAAATCTTCATTCCAGTCTCACTGAGAGGAAGAATTATATATGGAGAATTATCAATCACATACTCACACACAGTCATATATTCAAAAATGTCAACCATGGCATTGTAACAGCATAGAATTGGAAACACTTCAATTATTTTCTGTGTACTACCAGTCTCTCCTAATCCATCCTAAAAGTTGTTGCAATTTCAACTTCTGAAAGCCTAGCTCTAGTAACTTTTAAGCTCAAAAGCTGTCATCCTTTACATCCTTTGCTTCTCTTCTCTAACTAAATAATTGTAAAACTTCTCATTTGCCATCCAATGGGCAGTGTCTTGAGGTGGGCATGGCAACCCACTGCAGTATTCTTGCCTGGAGAATCCCATGGACAGAGGGCCCTGATAGGCTACAGTTCATGGGGTCCCAAAGAGTCAGACATGACTAAAGCAACTTAGCATGCACACATGGGCAGTGTCTTGGGCCTTTAGTTAGTTAGTTAGTTAGTTTTAAACCTGTAGGAAGTGTGATAGTATTCTAACAAATTTTGCATGTCCCTCTCCTACAACCCAGTTTTTCATCAAGTATCACTATTGTTCAGGCAATCTAGGCGACTCCATGGACTATAACCTGCCAGGATCCTCTGTCCATGGGATTCTCCAGGCAAGAATAATGGAGTGGGTAGCCATTCCCTTCTCCAAGGGATCTTCCCAACTCAGGGATCGAACCTGGTTTCCAGCAATACAGGCAAATTCTTTATCATCTGAGCCATTAAGAAAGCTTAGAGCCTATCAGGGAAGGTTAAAATTTAACATGTTATAAATGGGAGCTGTCCTTCTCAAGGTGAATCAACAGATGAGAAAAATATTTCCAACTATGGTGATTTTTTTCATGGGAGTTGAGGAGTGGAAAAACAGCAACAACAACTGGAATAGGCACTGCTCTCCTTTAAACAGGAGAAGGAAATGGCAACCCACTCCAGTATTCTTGCCGGGGAGAATTCCGGGGACAGAGGAGCCTGATGGGCTGCAGAGAGTTGGACACAACTGAAGTGACTTAGCAGCAACAGCAGCAGCAGCAGCTACTTTAAACTGGATTCTTAATGTCAATCATGTATCATTACTCATAGGACATGTCTTCATTTTTCTGAATCACAGCTGTGGAAAGGATTAAGCTTCTATCCAAAGTGATCTGGGACCAGTAAAAATCAGGGAATGTAGATAGATCAACACATCAGAATTAATGTGCCTAGAGTAGAGGAAAATATTTGATGATTCCATTGTCCTTACACTGGAAAATAAAAGTGACTTTAAACTACCAAAGCACCACTTTCTGTACCAAGATTAACTCTTGGGAAAAAGCAAGTCAAACATAGTAACTAGAAACCTAGAGGGAGTAGAGAAGAAAAGGGGGAAATAACCTAATTTCACATGCCTCCATAGGCTGCACCGCCAAACCAAAGTATAGCAACCTGCTGCCATAACACTTACATTAGTATCATCCTTTATATTTTATAGGGTATTTTATACATATTATCTTATTCAATCTGAATTTCTGTTGCATTTTGGTAGCACTGTGATATCAGAGATATTCATATCCTAATTTTCAGAGCCTGTGAGTATGTTTGGTTACATAGCGAAGATAATTGTGATTGCAGATGGAATTAAGGGAGATTTCTTTGGAATATCCAGCTGGGTCCAGTGTAATTCCAAGGGTCCTGAAAAGCAACAGAAGAAAGTCATGTATAACTGATTCACTTTGCTGCACACCTTAAACTAACACAACATTGTAAACCAACTAAACTAACATGACATTATAAACCAACTATACTCCAGTTGAATTTTTTAAGAAAAGAAGAAAGTCAGAGGGAGATACAACTACAGAAGCTTGCATCTGTAGAAACACGGTGTTAATGACTTTGAAGATGGAAAAGGGGAACTGCAAGCAAAGGAATGAGGATGGCACCTATAAGTCATGTAAGTAAAGGACAGATTATTCTCTGTAGCCTCCAAAAAGGAACAAAGCCCTGACATGGCCTTCATCTTAGCATAAGGAGACCCTTGCCAAACTCTGAACTACAGACAGTAAAATAATAAATGCATGTTGCTTTGAGATAATACATATATGGCCATTTATGGCTTTTATGTATACTCCTATTTTAACATATGTATTCACACCATCTTCCTTCTACTGCTTATGTATTCCTTGTGGGTATGGTTGCCTTACTCATTTTGGCATCTTTTAATCTAGAATGCTCAGCACAAAATTCAATAAAGACTATAACTGATATAACTTCTGCTTTTTAGTCTCTGATTAATATTTTACTTTTGAGTCAAACTTTCAGATTTCTGCTACCATATACTGATGTATCAACTTCCATGTCTATGAGGTTTGAGAAGACTAAGTTCACATTTCATTTATTTAGTATCTGGCATGCAACACAAACTTAAAATGTATTTGATACAAAAGGAAGAAAGGAAGGGAAAAAAGGAAGGAAAAAGGAAGGGTGCAAGCTATGAAACTAAGGCATGACCACAGATATCATGATACTAAATATTTAAGAAAGTTCAAGTTTACAGCTTTGCATAATTAATAGTGCCTACCAAGTCCAAAATAGGTGTTATTTACATATTTGCTTAATGACTGTCTAGATTTGCTTAAAGTTTTGTTAAACGGATGCATATCAAACTTTCTTAAGTTTATTTGATTAGCATATTCAGGAATACTCTATGTTTTATTACTGAATCTTTAACTTTTTACAAGTGGATAACAGATGGGCCAAAGATGTCCAAGTAACATATATAATCAACCAATAGAATTACAGTATTACGAAAACTGGAAACATTTTAATCTTCTTATAAGGACAATTTGTACTTCACCCTTAGGTAAAAATAGATTTGCAATCTTTTGCTTAAAGTAAAAAACATCACCTCAGTTCATTTCAGTCACTCAGTCGTGTCCGACTCTCTGCGACCCCATGAACTGCAGTCCGCTAAGCCTCCCTGTCCATCACCAACTCCCAGAGTTCACCCAAAACATAAGAATTGTCCATTTTAGCATGAAAATTCGAATATAATGTGAATCATGTAATGACACAAGATTCTGTGACAAACTGTTTCCTTATAACTTCAGTTCGGTTCAGTCGCTCAGTCATGTCCGACTCTTTGTGACCCCATGAATCGCAGCACGCCAGGCCTCCCTGTCCATCACCAACTCCCGGAGTTCACTCAGAATCACGTCCATCGAGTCTGTGATGCCATCCAGCCATCTCATCCTCTGTTGTCCCCTTCTCCTCCTGCCCCCAATCCCTCCCAGCATCAGAGTCTTTTCCAATGAGTCAACTCTTCGCATGAGGTGGCCAAAGTACTGGAGTTTCAGCTTTAGCATCATTCCTTCCAATGAAGGCTGATCTCCTTTAGAATGGACTGGTTGGATCTCCTTGCAGTCCAAGGGCCTCTCAAGAGTCTTCTCCAACACCACATTCAAAGGCATCAATTCTTCAGTGCTCAGGCTTCTTCACAGTCCAACTCTCACATCCATACATGACCACAGGAAAAACCATAGCCTTGACTAGACAGACCTTAGTCGGCAAAGTAATGTCTCTGTTTTGAATATACTATCTAGGTTGGTCATAACTTTTATTCCAAGGAGTAAGCGTCTTTCAATTTCATGGCTGCAGTCATCTTCTGCAGTGATTCTGGAGCCCAGAAAAATAAAGTCTGACACTGTTTCCATGGTTTCCCCATCTATTTCCCGTGAAGTGATGGGACCAGATGTCATGATCTTAGTTTTCTGAATGTTGAGCTTTAAGCCAACTTTTTCACTCTCCACTTTCACTTTCATCAAGAGGCTTTTTAGTTCCTCTTCACTTTCTGCCATAAGGGTGGTGTCATCTGCATATCTGAGGTTATTGATAACGTCAGAAATCTTAATTTTATTAACAATGTTCATGTCAGACTATTCATTTCTAGGCTTGATATCTGAACAAACTCCTGCCTCTTAACTCTATCACAGAAGCTGATTAAATATTTCAACTTCAGGTAACCTATTTTATAAGAGATTATTGCACCAAACTGTGCCATTGCTTTCATTTTCCTGTTAGTCTCACTTCTCTTTGGATGGTTTTGTTTTGTTTGGCATGCGAACTGATTTGTTCCTTTTTGCTGATGTTTTTAACCAGATGATCAAGTTTAAACTGATCTGAGATTTTTATAAAACAGAGCTGTTTATCCATTGGCTACAACTATATTTTCCTTTCTTAGTGATTAAAACTTGGAGAGCCATATGCTCACTCTTATCTAAGTCATATCCTTTTGGGTTTTGGCCTTAGTCTTTCCTGCTGTTGGCAAACAAAAGGGAATGCTTCCAATACGTAGGGCTGCCCTCTAGTGAAACCTATAAACCAAAGGGGACACTCATTTTTAAAGGTGGATTTAGTTTTAAATTACCTTTCCAAAGTAGATAATTCTCCAGGTTCCCTCTCAGATTGATCTGCCAAGCCAGCCACTTTGTTAGAATTAACATGGACTCTGATGGTGAAGGCATATAAATGTAGTAGTTGGAAAACAAGCTTCTATAAGGATTCCTAAGCAGCATAAATTATGAATGTATTTCTCACTTACCTTTTAATTGCAGGCACAACATGTAACTTAAGTGATATACTGAAGGAAATCTCCCACTAGTTACACTTACCCATCCTAGCCGATTCAAGAGGTTTTGAAGACTAAGAGAGAAAACCTATTTCTGTCTAAGTAGGTCACAGATCTGAATACTATTAATGAGTTGAGCATAAGGTATTTTCTATTAATAATTTATTTTTTCACTGCAGTTCCTTCAGTGTTTCCATATCTCTGTTCTAGTTTCCACTTTACTACAGTATTTACAGTACTCACAAGCGAAGTTATGCCTTCCTCCTTTTGTTTCTGACTCAGTTTTCTAGTTTATTGTCTCTTATTCAAGCAAAAATGAACAACTGAAAATATTTAGATATCAACTTTCCATAAGAAAATGGAAAAACAGAACATTCTCTTCAATTAGGTTTGGAATTGTGATTTCTCTTCCTTGAATTTTAATTCTCATTTTATTAGCCAAACAACATGCTTGATCTCTCCTATCATTTTTTTAAAAAGCATAGCATTGAAGTGTGGCCAATGTGGTGGAATAGGAAGACTCTGAGATTATCTCCTTCTACCAGCACACCAAAATTACAACTACTTACAGAGAAACTGTGAGAATGACCTGAAGATTAGCAAAAAATATTTTCCACACCTAAAATATAAAGAAGGAACCACAACTAAACTGGTAGGAGGGATGGAGGTGTGCTACAGTCAAAACCCACACTTCTAGAAAGGTAAAGCACAAATAGGAGGAATGTCACAATTATAGTGGTCCTTTCCAAGGAATGAGATTTCTGAGCTCTACATTGAGCTCTCCAGCCCAGGGATCCTAAACCAAGCTGCTGCTTCTGCTAAATTGCTTCAGTCACGTCTGACTCTTAGCAACTGCATGGACTATAGCCTACCAGGCTCCTCCATCCATGGGATTTTCCAGACAAGAGTACTGGAGTGAGTTGCCATTTCCTTCTCCTCCTAAATCAAGACAAGCCCCCAAAATGTCTGGCTTTGAAAACCAGCATTGCTTACATTTGGGAGAATCAGTGAGCTACGGGAAGCAGAGACTTCACTCTTAAAGGCAGGCACAAAATCTCACACACTCTGAGTCCCAGCACAGAGGCTTAGTTTTAAGGGGAGCCTGGGTCAAACCCACTAGCTGATATTGCAGAGCTTCCTGGAGAGGCAGGAGGAAGCTCTGGGGACAAAGACACTAGCAACAGTCACTTCAGTGTAAGTCGCTTTAGTTGTTTACACCATCACAAGGACACTGCTGCTGCTGCTGCTAAGTCGCTTCAGTCGTGTCCGACTCTGCGACCCCATAGACGGCAGCCCACCAGGCTCCCCCGTCCCTGGGATTCTCCAGGCAAGAACACTGGAATGGGTTGCCATTTCCTTCTCCAATGTATGAAAGTGAAAAGTGAAAGGACACTAGTGTTGGCAAATGCAAAGTGTCATTTTAAAGTACTCCCTTTAACCTATTAGCAATAGGGGCTTGCCCATCCACCACTTGGCTGGCAGCAGCCCTGCACCCCACCAGGTCACACAGTAGATGGCAAGGGAAGACTATCCCACTCTCAAGTGGGCCAGCAGCCACCACAAGAGGCAGGTCCTCACAGACAGCCAGTCTGGGGCAACTACCCCTGCCCACCAAGGCACCTATGCTACTCAGCCTCACTGTAGCAGAAGAGCTCACAAGCTCACACAGGGGCACTCGATAGGTCTGGTGATCAGAGGGGAGCGTGCTGCTGGGTGTCATAGGACATCTCCCGCTTAAGGCCACTTCTCCATCAAGAAACTAAATCAACCTGCCTAAGACTTAGAAATTAACGTATACAATTGGGCAAAATGAGGTGATAAATACATTCTAAACAAATGAGCAGACAAAACTTCAGAAAAAATGAAAACTAAATGAAGTAGTTATAAGCAAGCTATCTAATATAGATTTCAAGATAATGAGCAAACAAATGCTCACCAAACTCAAGAGAAGAACAGATTAACAGAGTGACAATTTCAACAAAAGTTTATAAAAGTAAAGAAGAACCAAACAAAGCTGAAGGATACAATAACTGGAATAAAAAATATGCTAGAGGGAATGAACAGTGCATTAGATGATACAAAGGAACAGATCAGCAAACTGGAAGAAAAAGTAGTAGAAATTATCCAAGATGATCAGAAAAATTAAAATGAATCTTTATTTATTTATTATTATTTTTTAAAACTTTACAATACTGTATTGGTTTTGCCATACATTGACATGAATCTGCCATGGGTGAACATGAGTTCCCAATCCTGAACCCCCCTCCCACCACCCTCCCCATATCATCTCTCTGGGTCATCCCAGTACACCAGCCCCAAGCATCCTATATCCTGTATTGAACATAGACTGGCGATTTGTTTCTTACATGATAGTATACATGTTTCAATGCCATTCTCCCAAATCATCCCACCCTCTCCCTCTCCCACAGAGTCCAAAAGTCTGTGATATACATCTGTGTCTCTTTTTCTGTCTCGCATACAGGGTTACCATTACCATCTTTCTAAATTCCATATATGTGTGTTAGTATACTGTATTGGTGTTTTACTTTCTGGCTTACTTCACTGTGTATAATAGGCTCCAGTTTCATCCACCTCATTAGAACTGATTCAAATGTATTCTTTTTAATGGCTGAGTAATACTCCATTGTGTATATGTACCACAGCTTTCTTATCCATTCGTCTGCTGATGGACATCTAGGTTGCTTCCATGTCCTGGCTATTTAAATTGAGAATAGGTTAAGAGACCTTTGGGACAATGTCAAACATAATAACATTTGCCTTATAGGGATCACAGAGGAAAAGAGAAAGAAAGGGATAGAGAACTTATCTGAAGAAATAATGGCTGAAAACTCCTCTAATGGGAAAAGAAACTGACATTCAGGCCCAGAAATCACAGACAGTCCCAAGCAAGATGAACACAAAGAGGTACACACCAAAGCACATTATAACCAAAACAGTAAAAACTAAAGAGAAAATCTTTAAAGCAGCAAGAGAAAGTACCTAGGTATGTACAAGGAAAAACCCCATAAAAATATCGGCTGACATTTCAGCTAAAACTCTGTAGGCAGGAGGGAGTAGCATGATATACTCAAAGTGATAAAAGGAAAAAAGCCTACAACCAGGAATACTCAACCTGGTAAGTTTCAAATTCAGATATGAAGAAGAGTTAGATTTCTACAGAAAACAAAACAGTTCTGCACCACCAGACCAGTTTTACAAGAAACATTGAAGGGACTTCTGTATGACAAAACCAATACAGTACTGTAAAGTAATATAAAGTAAAAATAAAAATTAAAAAAAAAAAAAGAAAAGAGGCACAACTAGAAATGCAAAAATTATGAAATGTAGGTAGTGGATCAACCATTTATAAAGCTATTAGGAAGGTTAAAAAACAAAAATAGTAAACATATATATTCACAACAAGTAATTAAGGGATCCACAAAATAAGGCATTAAATATGAAATAAAAAACACCTAGTCGAGATAATTAGGTACATAAGGATTCTAAGGACCATGAAGGAAAATAGAAACTGAATAAACTATATGAATGTTGGAATGTATGGATCAATAATTTAAAATAAGTGTAATAGTACATTAGGAGATGAGTGAAGATATTCACAATATAAGCAAGAATAAGACATCTTATAATAAAACATGCAAATCATGAATATATAAACAGATAGGAGAGGATAATACAATTTAATAATAAATATGTGAATTGAGAGAAGATTATATTGAAAACAGAAAGGAAAGGAAAACGAAGATAAAAAGAAAATGAGGAAAGCTATAAAATCAAAACTAATATGTATGGAAATAGAAGTAAAAATGAAGGTTTTTTTAACATAAAAATGTCCATATTGAGAACACTTTTGATAAAAAGGCTCAGAAAAAATAAAATAATGATGCTGTAAAGTTTTTATTATCCCTAAAATAGCAATAATCATAAAAGTGAAAATCAAATTGGAATAGGTGGTCATCTCATGTGCCTTCCTAATACCTTATACAAACTTCTACCATAGTATTTTCCATTCTTTTTCAGTATACTCTGCTCATGTACATCTTCTCTCAGAGTCAATAATACATCTCAGAAGAACAAGTGTAGGCTTATTTTACCTTTGTCTTCTAAAGTTTACGCAAAGGTATTATACTCTATCACAAACCTTGGCACTTAATGGACATCCTCTATATACTGGTTAAATGAAGCTGAATTGGTTTTTGTCTACCTCTTTCAAGTCTACTGCTCTTTTACTTTATCTCTTGTGGCCTCCTGGATCATACCCCAAAGATAGTTTACTTCAACTAGATATTTTGATGTCTGTTTGCTCTGCAATTGGTCCCTAAAGCTTCCCCATTCTCTGACCAGTTCATCTGATCTTCTAACCTACTACAATGCCTGATGATAAGTACATGCATGGCAAATACAAAACCCAGACCTGTCTCCCAGTTTTCATTGCCCACGTGATTGCACTAACATTTAGAAAATTGTTAATTAGTGGACTGGATAGAGAGAAGAATGAAAAGAGTGAAAGACATTATCAGATACAATATACAGAGTGCTGGAGGAAAACACGCTCTCAGCCTTAGAATAAAGTAGCGTAGCCTCTCCCTTATGTAAACTGATCCACAAAATAGAACATACATGCATACCCTGGAGAAAGACTTTTTTGGAGACAAATTGGATGAAAGTCAGAAAATCAACCTATTTTTTAAAATTTCCTTGCCTGACTTTTAAAACTTTCAACAATTTCCCTTGCTGTTGATTAGGAGATAGATATAGAATTATCCGGTTTCCCTTGTGGCTCAGCTGGTAAAGAATATGCCTGTAATGTGGGAGACCTGTGTTCAATCCCTGGGCTGGGAAGATCCCTTGGAGAATGGAAAGGCTACTCACTCCTGTGTTCTGGCCTGGAGAATTCCATGGACTGTATAGTCCATGGGATCGCAAAGTCAGGCATGACTGAGCGACTTTCACTTTCATAGAATTATCTCTGTAATTAACTTTGTATTTAAAGTTCTCATATTGCTACCATCTTTCTAAGCCAATTAAGCATACCTTTATCATGCCTCCTGGTGGGGTTATTCAGTATGTGCTAAATGGTTTAATTAAAATCTGTCCTATTTCCCTAATGCCCATTTGGAAGAATACCTTTCTCAAAATAGCAATTAAATATATAACAACCCATTACTTGGGAAGAAAAAGAATCACCAATTGTTCACTAAAGATCAACAAGCAGACTTTCAATTATCTCATTTTATAGCCTACTTTATAAATATATAATGACATGTTTCTTTCCCTTTCTAACTGTATTGGCCAAAGTAATCCCCTAAGTTGGGAATTTAGATATCTTATGAAAGTGTCCTACTGCTATCATTAGAGTGGATGGGAAGTATACAACGGAAAATACAGTGATGTTGTCAATAGGAAAGATGCATGGTATGGTGAAGAGAGATTATTTTTTACAGATGAACCTTCACTATTTCTAACGTTGGGTAAGCACTGTGCCAATATCTTTATAAATAATATTGCAAATCCTTATAAAGTTTAATATTACTATTTGCCTTTCATAAATGATGATAATGTAGCTTGGGGAGGTTTAGTGGTTCTGCCAAATCCATTAGCTATTAAGTGGAGGACAGAATTTGAACCCAAGTTTACCCATCAGTCAGTCAGTTCAGTCGCTCAGTCATGTCCGACTCTTTGTGACCCCATGGACTGCAGCACACAGGCCTCCCTGTCCATCACCAACTCCCGGAGTTCACTCAAACTCATGTCCATTGAGTCAGTGATGCCATCCAACCATCTCATCCTCTGTCATCCCCTTCTCCTCCCGCCTTCAATCTTTCCCAACATCAGGGTCTTTTCAAATGAGACAGATCCTCGCATCAGGTGGCCAAATATTGGAGTTTCAGCTTCAGCATCAGTCCTTCCAATGAGTATTCAGTACTGATTTCCTTTAGGATGGACTGATTGGATCTCCTTGAACTTCAAGGGACTCTAAAAGTCTTCTCCAACACCACAGTTCAAAAGCATCAATTCTTCGGTGCTCAGCTTTCTTTATAGTCCAACTCTCACATCCATAAATGACTACTGGAAAAACAAAAGCTTTGACTAGACGGACCTTTGTTGGCAAAGTAATGTCTCTGCTTTCTAGTATGCTGTCTAGGTTGGTCATAACTTTTTTCCTAAGAAGTTAGCATCTTTTAATTTCATGGCTGCAGTCACCATATGCAGTCATTTTGGAGCCCAAGAAAATAAAGTCTGACAGTTTCCACTGTTTCCCCATCTATTTCCCATGAAGTGATGGGATCAGATGCTATGATCTTCGTTTTCTGAATGTTGAATTTTAAGCCAACTTTTTCACTCTCCTCTTTCACTTTCATCAAGAGGCTCTTTAGTTCTTCACTTTCTGCCATAAGGGTGGTGTCATCTGCATATCTGAGGTTATTGATATTTCTCCCGGCAATCTTGATTCCAGCTTGTGCTTCATCTAGCCCAGCATTTCTCATGATGTACTCTACATATAATTTAAATAAGCAGTGTGCTCCACAAACACCCACTTTTTTCCATTCCAGAAGAAATCAATGGAAGCTTTAAGTGTAAGTTATATATTACAAACTTTGGCTGAACTTTATCTCACTTCTTTTCCCTAAGATCTTAGCTATAAGTCTCTGCACTTTCACAAACAAAGGATGTGACCTTAGGGAAGCAACAGCACCACTCGGGACTCAGAAAGGGTGGGATTTTCTTCCTTTTACACTTAAGATTCCTCCACAGGAAACAGCATAGCAGTAAGAACATGCTTATGGATGCTTACAGAAATCAGCAATGCCTCCCAAACTAGAGTCCATACAGAGGAGTATATTTTATGGTTGAGGCAATGTTCTAAGGTATTCAATCCTTATGTGATAGTAAGGATTTTTAGCCAAGTTGTTAGCTTTCCTTCCCTAAACAAGGTCCTGACACAAGATGGTTTGAAATGATTTGCAAAGTTTAATACATACTCACTTCCTGTGGCACTCCCAAATAATGCCTACTGTAGACTGGTAGGGCAGCACTGCTACTGCTGCTGCTGCCAAGTTGCTTCAGTCGTGTCCGACTCTGTGCGACCCCGTAGATGGCTATCCTAAATAGCTAACTATTTGAGCTAGATCCACTATGTAGGGAACAGAGACTAAATTCTCCAAAGCTGGATTCTCATGCATTTTCTGCCAACAATAAGTTCACTATTTAAAATTTAAACCTATGAATATCTTTAAATATCTAAGATACACAACAGAATTGAGCTGTCTTTGTACTTACTAAGATTGTTCAATGATTGAAAATCATTTTAAATAGTTATTTCTGAAGTCAGTGATTAATTTACAGTTGTTCCAGGAATCTCTACTTTTAACTGTTTCTTCTGTGTCCAATAAAAGAATCCTTGAAAAACAGGAACCTAGAATTCTCTCCACACAGAAACCAAAAACTCAGACTTTCTGGCATAGCTTATACTGGGCTTCTGGAAATTCATTTTTAATAGTCTTGGTATGCAAAAGGAATTGCTGTTAATCCTAGAGCACGTTAGTTTTCCCCAAATAGCATTCTTTAAACCGATAATCAGGAAAATAATGAAAAACAAAGAGAGGGGGTATAGAGAATGCTGCTTCAGGATCTGTCTTAACAACATATATTTATTCATACAGGATGCAACTGATATGTTTTTAGAATCTTTGAGGTAGAAATTGAAATTTACAAAGCTGAGGCCCAAGGCAAGAAACATAATCAGGAATTTTCTTGAAGGTTATCTGAACAAGTTCACTAAATATAACAGCAAAATGGGAAATAAGACAGTATTAGAAGTGTTAGGGGGGATTCAGCCAGGATCACATAATATGTTCTCAAAAAAACAAATGAAAGGAACGCTTCAAATAGTAGAAATATCTCCCCTAATTAGAAATATCTGCCCCTTCATGGGTATATCGAGCAATAGACTCTCCCATACCAAAGTCCCACTTACTAATTTTTATTTTGTCTATTTACAATATTATATTAGTTTTAGGTGTATAGCACATTGATTCAGTATTGTTGCAGGCTATAGTCTGTTGTTGGTTACAAGATAATTGCTATAATTACCTGTGTTATACAATATATAATTTTTGTTTATCAATTTTATACATAGTAGTTTGTATCTGCTAATTCTATACCCTTAATTTGTCCCTCCCCCTTCCCTCTATCTTTTGGTAACACAAGTTTGTTTTCTATATCTCAAGTTTGTTTCTGTTTTGCATATACATTCATTTGTATTATTTTTTAGATTCCATATATAAGTGATTTCATACAATGATTGTCTGACTTCTTTCACTAAGCATAATATTCTCTGGGTACTTCCACATTGCTGCAATTGACAGGATTTCACTCTTTTTTGTGGCTTAATAACATTATATGAGGTGCGTGTGTGTGCGTGTATATCACATCTTCCTGATCCATTCATCTGTTTTTTTTTTTAATAGAAGGATATTTATTTAAAATATCATGTTAGTTTCAGGTGTACAGCATAGCAATTCAGTTACACACACACATATACATATATATATATATATATATATGATTATTCAGATTTTCTTCACTTATAGGCTATTACAAAATATTGAGTATAGTTCCCTGTGCTATACCATATGTCCTTATTGGTCATCTATTTTATATATAGTAAGTAGTGTATATATGTTGATCTTTACCTCTTGATTTATCCCTCCCCACAAAATACCATCTGTTGATAGATACTTGAGTTGCTTCCATGTCTTGGCTGTTGTAAACAGGGCTGTCATGAACACTGGTCTGCATGTGTCTTCTTGAAGTAGAATGTTCATTGTTTTCTAGACATATACCCAGGAGTGGAATTGCTGGATTGTATGATAGTTTTATTTTTAGTTGTTTGAGAATCCTCCACACTTTTTTTCCATAGTGACTTCAACAATTTACATTCCCACCAACAGTATACAGGTTACTTTTTTATTTATCTTTTTCCTTTCTGCATTTTTAACCGTAGCTCAACTGCTTTACCCCTGTACTATGGTCTGCTTCAGAGTCAAACAACTCTCATGGAACATTAGTAGCGATTAGAACTGGTCTCTCTTTAGGGCAAAAAGTAGTCCCCTCCAGTGTTACTGAATAACATTTTCCTCTCCCCCAACTAGGAGCTTTTCTGCACAAACGTAGAGAGGAGGGTGCAATTAGAAATTAGATAATCATCCTAAGAAAGAATAGCACTCATTACATATTTTAACACTACCCTTCATTCTAAATAGTTAATTATGGATATCAAGCATTAAAATAGAAAGCCTTGCAGCCTGTACAGAAACTCTCTTGAAGAGACTGTTTCCAGAAAAATGCCAAAAGTGCCTCATCTTCTCCCATAAAAGCCAGAGAAGATGATGACAGTCCAGCTGCTCAGCAAGGACTGCTCACCCTTTATGGGCTCCCAGAAACTTACATGCAGCATAAAGAAATTCATATTTTTATTGCCTCATATTCTCTCAGCATGAAGAAGAATTTACATTTCTTAATTGGATTTCTTTCTCTCAGCACAAGAAATTGCAACCATCTCACTAGACTCTACTGCTTAGCAGCCCCCAAGAAGCAGTTGTATAACTTATTTATAAGGAGGGTGTAGAGCAAAGTTTTTCAGTAAAGTCCAAGGACTACTTATATTAGGATTGCTAAAATCTGTTATATAAGTGCAGTCCTAAGTGAAGTGAAGTGACTCAGTTGTGTCTGACTCTTTGCAACCCCATGGACTGTAGCCTGCCAGGCTCCTCCACCTATGGGATTTTCCAGGCAAGAATGCTGGAGTGGGTTGCCATTTCCTTCTCCATTCCTAAACTGTAACTACAAACTAGTGGTGGGATTCAGAAATTTGTATTTCAAAAGTTCTGTATGCTTTTCATTTATGCATAAAGTTGAGAATTACTGATTTAACAGAAATGTCATTGAGTTGTGAACCCATCCAGGAAAACTTTTAACTATTTTTTCCTAGGTTAATAAGTTTGAAATGGTGAATTCTACCCATGCTCTTTTAAGTTCTAAGGGTAGGATATTTGTAAGACATGTACCTGGAATTCATACAGTTAGAAAAGTCCTGAGCTTTTTAATTCAAAAAGGAAGCTTAGACTTCTAAGCCCATTCCTCTAAATCACAGACACAGTCAGTTTCTTTTCTACAACTGTAAACTCTGAAGGCACAATCTTACAGATTAAAAATGTTTTGTAGAATGAGACCCTAGTACAGTATTAGGAATATTGTCAGTAATACTGCAATAGCTTTGTATGATGATAGATGGTAGCTCTACTTATCTTGGTAATCATTTTGTAACGTATTGAAATATCAAATTATTATTTTGCATACCTGAAACTAATATAACATTGTAAGTCAATCATACTTCAATTAAATAAACATGTAAATAACTTTTAAATTATAAAAAATAATTTTAAAAAATGAGATCCAGTTTCATTTCAAAGTTCCAGTGAAAATGGGCACTTTCATATGGAGCATTTAACAAGTTTTCTGGATCTGTCAATTACCACATTTTAGAGTTCAGTGATGGGACCAAAACTTGACTATTTAGAAGTTAAAGGTTGTAAATATATATATATCTACAAATATATATGTATATGTATATGTAGATATGTATATGTAGATATATATATATACACATACACACATATATATGTGTGTATCACTTCTATTGGTAGTTGCAAAGATGTATTGAGCCAAAATAATCATAATTTTTGCTCTATATGCTGCTTAGGTACCTGTAATTATATTAAGTAATTATGTAGTTCTTGAAAATATTAAGAACTAATCTGAAAACTCCAAGCTCTTCCCTATTGATAACTGCTTCAGAACCACAGTTAACTGAGCCGATTGAGAAGCCAAAAAACAAAAACAAACAAACAAGAAAAACTGATGAACGTGTGTCAGGTACTTCTCCATATGAGTTCACATATTAGATGTTCTATATTCATTTTCTCAATTAATTTGAACCTGGTGGAGTGTATACTGGGCTTCTCTGGTGGCTCAGATGGTAAAGAATTTGCCTGCAGTGTGAGTGACCTGGGTTTGATCCTTGAGTTGGGAAGATCCCCTGGAGGAGGGCATGGCAACCCACTCCAGTATTCTTACCTGGAGAATCCCCATGGACAGAAGAGCCAGGCTGGCTACAGTCCACGTGGTCACAGGACAGAATTAAGCGACTAAGCACAGCACAGCAGAGTGCATACTATCTCCATTTTCCATATAAGGAAGCAGAGAGACTTTAGAAAGCAAATAATTTTTCCTGACCACATTTTTATCTGTGACTAACCTAGACAGCATATTGAAAAGCAGAGACATTATTTTGCCAACAAAGGTCCATCTAGTCAAGACTATGGTTTTTCTAGTAGTCATGTATGGATGTGAGAGTTGGACTGTGAAGAAGGCTGAGTGCCGAAGACTAGATGCTTTTGAACTGTGGTGTTGGAGAAGACTCTTGAGAGTTCCTTGGACTGCAAGGAGATCCAATCAGTCCATCCTAGAGGAGATCAGCCCTGGGTGTTCTTTGGAAGGAATGATGCTGAAGCTGAAACTCAGTACTTTGGCCACCTCATGCGAAGAGATGACTCATTGGAAAGGACTCTGATGCTGGGAGGGATTGGGGGCAGGAGGAGAAGGGGACAACAGAGGATGAGATGGCTGGATGGCATCACTGACTCAATGGACATGAGTTTGGGTAAATTCCAGGAGTTGGTGATGGACAGGGAGGCCTGGCATGCTGCAATTCATGGGGTCACAAAGAGTCGGACACGACTGAGCGACCGAAATGAACTGAACTGAAGATAAAATCTGACCTAACATCTGATCATCTTTAAAGCATGTGTTTTCTCCAGAGAGAAAGAACAAAGAAATGAGATTAAGCAGCAGAGGAATAGACATAAGAAAGAGAGAAAACCCATAAAGAAATTTCCATTGTAGGTTTTACTGAAATTAAGACGTTTCTAGGAGAAATTGTTATGCTGAGTCAAAATGCAGAGAATAGGGGCTCTGGTGTATTTCATAGGCATGGTAGTGTTCCAGTAAAATATGTTGTAATGGTGTCCATAAGTATCTGGTACCCTTAAGAAAGAGTAGAGCTCTGGCATCCATTCTAGTTTGAACCCCACATGGCTACAGTAATTTATCAGAATGCCTTTACGCATTAGTGTAACAGAGAGAGAGCAAAAATATCTGATAGCCAGCCACTTTTGCAAACAGAGCAAAAGTGTCTTACAACAAAGTTCTTTTCCTAGGAATAATGTCAACTGGAGACATTTTGGGTCCCATCACAACATTGTCACTAAATGTTTCCAGTTAAAAGTTTTTCTTTCTCTTGTCTAAAAATAGTTACAAAGTCTAAAAAAAAGTAGCAATTATTTTAAAATGTAAGTTCCCAAATAGGTGAAAACTTTATACATAAAAATTTTCATTATGAAATGTCAAAGATTCTGAAATTAGCAATCAGAGCTCATGACTTTTCCTATATCTTTAAAAAAGGATAGAAATTCATGTGTATGTTTCATATTTCAAAAAGGCTATATAGATCCTTCAAAGTTTTTTTCTTTTAGGCTTTGGAGGTTGGGGTAGAATAATTATTATTTAGAGAGAAAAGATATATGAACTTGATTCAGAGGTAGCTGAATAAGTTTTAGCCAGAAAATTACCCACCCAAACTTTGAATTAAACTTTTATAAAATATCATTAATATTTTTATAAAGAGATCTTTCTTCCTAAGAATCTTCATGGTATCTGTGAGAAAAGTTTCTATTAATATATTGATAATTTTCAAAATATAATGAAATGGGACTCATCAATAGTATCAACCTTAGAATTTAGTAATCCAGATCAGTCTAATCTAATGAGTTATGGTCAGGCCCTAGGACAGAATGTCCAGAAGAGACACTTTCTGAGGGCACAGTGATTACAGAACTGTGTTCAGGAGCTAATTCACAAGCAAATATGTCCTTCTACTGCAGTGAGCTATTTCCGAGTTCTCTGCAATCCTAAAGTTCTTCTTGGTTGCATTATTAGCTACATGAAGAAGGCAGAAAGGAGAGAAATAAGGAAGTCAGGGGAACAAAGATCTATCAGCCCATACTCCAAAAGCATGACCACTCATATAGATTATATTTGGGATTTCTAAGATTTTGTTAAAGAGCTTCCATGGGGAAGTTAGGTATATCAGATCAATGTTACAAATATTTGCTCTATAGCACCACTGCACTAACATCTTCAGTATTCTAGGCACCTCACATCATATTCTATTGCTTCTATCCAACTGACTTAGACTAAGTAGCAATCTCCTTCTTAGGAATGTCTATTGGTCCTTCTCCCCTCTTCCCTTACTGAACAAAATTGTGCTCAATATTTGCTATGAGAGAAAATATTCATAGAGATATATGCTGACATCAAGTAGAACTACTCTTTGTCCCTTCTGCTATGAAAATACTTTTCTATCATCAACTAGCCTTCTTTCAAAACAGAGAGTCTGGTGAGGAAAATGAGAAAAAGGGATAGATAGCAAAGGAATTTACTAAATATTTATATTTGTGAGTAACAAAAATCTCTAACCAGAAACCATAGTGAGGTAGCACTCTTAACGTATTCAATTGGCAAACAGCAACAGATAAAACTGAAAACATCAATTTTAGTATGGAAAAAATTAATTTGAAGGACAAAGTTTAGTAGAGAACACTGATTATAATCTATGAATTAGGCAGAATTCCCCTTTCAGTTACTTGAAATACTGGACAAGGGCATCTATATTCATTTGTCAGGAAAATCTTTTTCCTTCAGGCAGTAGTGTCTCAAAATAAAAAGAATGAAATTAATCTGAACATGCCTAATTCATCCTCTCCAAAGTCATCTAGCAGAGCAAGTCATTCCACTTCCCAGGAGGCTAGTTAATAACAACAATTTTTTTTTTTTAAGAAAGGCAAAAAATAGCAGGATTTGAGGCAAGAATCTCCCCCTAAAAATCCCCATACAGGAAAGTTTCACCTTTTTGTCTATCATGGTTTCTGAAAATTCACTAGTTCACTATCAGAGACTCATTCCTTTGAGTAAAGATGCCTTAAGTAGAGTTTCTTTTTAATTTAAATGACCCTCAGAGGCAAAACACCATTAACTCCTAAAATCTTTACTATACTGGCAGAGATTAGAATAACTTTAAGGAAGAGAGGAATCACAGAGAATGACTCATTTTTCTCTGAGTATCTCTCATATATACATGAGGTATAGATGTTAATAAACTTGTTTTTCTCTTTGAAAGAAAGAAAGAAAGAGATCAGAGTGGGAGTGGAAAAGGGGACAAGATCACTGGTAAAGACCAGAAAAAGTAGTATAACAACTAGATCACAGGGCTGGGTCAGGAGCACTAGTTCCAGTTTAGATTGCTTCCTTACATCCCAGAAACTCGATGATCACTGCTGTAAAAATGAATGGGTTGAACACATTGAGATCTAGAGTTCCATCCAATACTATCAATTATGGCATAACTGGAAGCAAATACAGAGATGGAACCGTAGCCTAAGTTGCTGAGGGTAGCAGTAGAGCGAGAAATGTAAAAGGAATTCATAACATAAGACAAAACGTAACTATTTTCTACTTCCTTAGATAATCTCAGCTGCTTAACATTTAATCCAGATTTGTTTCTATTTTGTTTCACCCATCAGTATAAAAATGCAATATAAAAATACCATCTTGAATAGTATAGACAGTTTACTCTCATAATCAAAATATAAAACCTATGGAAATGTAAGTAAAAATTTTAAAATGTACGTTCTAAATATTTTTATAGATATATTATTACATATTCTACCCTTAAGCCAGGATCCAAGTCCCACTCTTCAGTCCCACTTCAGTCTCTTCAGCCCCACTTCACTTAGAGGAACAAAAAATAAAAGACCAAGAGGGCAGACTGTGATAGAAGACTCATTTTAAGCTGAAACCCGAATCATTATAATTACGCACAGTTCATAAGTGCAAATGGTACCCATTTCTTGGCAGATTAAAAAGCCAAGTGATGAGAAATATTGCTGAGCTAAACATGTCTGTTTAATAAGCCACGCAAATAAACACTCCTATTATCCCTTGACACACACACACACAAATTGTATCTGTAAGTCTAATAAAATCACATTTGTTTTACCTAAAGGTCCTATGAACCACCTGGGGCTTATCTGTGTGCTTCTTCTTCTCTATTAACTTATGCTTGGTAGGAATTAAGGCTTTTATATAATTATTCTTTCCACTGGCTTTAAATTATTAGGTCACCACATGCAGCTGGAGCCAGTGGTACAATATGAAACTATTAGAAAAAAATATTGAAGATCAAATGATATTAGCAATTTTATATTGTAAAATTTAGACTGTAATTAGGCCTATGGGTTTTTGTAATGACAGCTTTTTGGAAATACTGTACAATGCTAAGTTATATTCAAAAAACACTTTTTTCTAGTTTCAGATTTTTATTATAAACTTCTTATTCCTCTGGCTGCTATATCTATAAACTTTTCAGCATGTCATATCACTACATGTCAATATAAGATCTATTCTTAGCTTTAAGTTTAATGACATAACCAATTAAAAAGCTTCATAGAATAATATGACAAATATCTTCAAATTTAAAATATTACTGCTAAGGAATAAAGAAACCTGAAGTGCCAAAGAATTGATGCTTTTGAACTGTGGTGTTAGAGAAGACTCTTGAGTGTCCCTTGGACTGCAAGGAGATCAGTTCAATCAATCCTAAAGGAAATCACCTCTAAATACTCATTGGAAGGACTGATGAAGCTGATGCTCCAATTCTTTGGCCACCTGATGCAAAGAACTGACTCACTGGAAAAGACCCTGATGCTGAGGAAGAGTGAAGGCAGGAGGAGAAGGAGATGACAGAGGATGAGATGGTTGGATGGCATCACCGACTCGATGGGCATGAGTTTGAGCAAGCTCTGGGAGATGGTGAAGAACAGAGAAGCCTGGCATGCTGTAGTCCATGGGGTCACAAAGAGTCGGACACAACTGAGCAACTGGACTGAAGGAGTAAAATAAATTTAGTGACTAAAAAAGTTGAGAAATTTCTCAAGGGATAAATTTTGTGACCTTTCATTAATAAGTGTTTTTAGAATAGAACATTAGTAGCCAACTATCTGCATATAAATCCTTTAATAGTTGGGCTTTATATAACTTGTTAGGAAGGAAAATTCTTCTTTTTCATACCATTGAAAAAAACACTAAGAGAAAGCTTTGTAAATAAGGCAAAGAAGGGATGCCCCTATCACAGGCTCATTTATGGTGCCTCTATGGGAAGCTGTTCAAGGGTAGAAAGATATGACAGATGTAATTCCAGATTCTGTCAATGCATAAGCAGGAAAATGAAAAAGGTCTACTGTCAAGTAATCAAAGTTTGGTTTCATAATCTCTATTCTGTTCTTCTTTTTCCATTCTGCAATGTCTTTTCATCTGGGAATCTGGATGTCCTCTGACTTCTGCTCTAACTTTTCATCAATCCTTAACTGTGAGGAGGAAACTGACATGACTATATAACTACAGGCTCTTCTTTGACATCTTTTCCAGTCTAATCTGTTGCTGGATCACCTTTCTGTAACATCATTGCCTTATTGCTTTCCAGAATATGAGTTGATCCACAAAGAGCTCATTGCTTCCCAAGACTGTTCATTTCTGATTTAGATAATACTATTACATTTCTTTTCAAAAAATTATCCCTTGTGTTAAACCAAAATCTTCATCCCTTTATTTTCTTTCCATAGGTTCTGTCTCTGCTACCTATTTTTCCCATAATAGCTCTTTAAAAATATTAAAGGCCAGATATTTTATATCTGAGTTATTTTAATTTACTCCACAACAAATACCAATAGTGCTTTATACCGTTCCTTATATAAGACACTGCTTATTGTTACTAAGACATACCATGGCTTCTGCATAAAAGAGAAGAAACTATGTAACTGAAAGATAGTAAAAAATAAAACTGAAATTGAGTGTGGGAGGTAAAGGTGAATGAGTGAGAGGAATCCAGTTCTTATAATAATTCTGAAGAAATATTAATGTTAAGACTATCCGGTCAAAGAAAACATTCTTAGATCTCACTGGAGTCAATATAGATTTCTTGCTTCTCGGGAATGTATTTAAAAGCAGAGATGCTATGATTAGAACACTCAGTTTCAACTGCAAGGTCCACAATAGCATAGACATGTTACGGTGAGCCAATTTCACCACATTTGAGTATCTTTATCTGAAAAGTGTAAAAACAGTAGTGAATCTGAAGTTTAATGAGATAATATGTATAAATTTTTCAGCGGTAGGCTCATAGTAGTTCAATAAATAGTTTATGCTCTATGTTTTCACTGGAACAAAACTGATAGTTTTCCAGTGCAAACTAAATGAAAAATAATGATTTTGTCATTTTTACTGAGAAAGAGAACATACTATCTGGAACGTTAATGAATACATCCCCAGGGTTCTGTAGTTGGAATGTTTGGCTAGCAAAGGGAGATACTTAGCATTTATTGGTATTTTTTGGAGGGGAGATTGGTTCAAGATGGTGTAGTAGAAGGACCTGTACTCATTTTCTCCCGCCAGAGCACTAAAACTGCAACTAGCTGTTGAACAACCATTGAAAGGAAGACGGTGGAACCCATCAAAACAAGATCCAAGGACAAAGGAGAAGCTGCAACAAAACGGATCTCCACGGGACTTCGGAAAAGAGACTCCACTCTTCGAGGGTACAAACAAAACCTTGTGCACATCAAGACCCAGGAAAAATGAACAGTAGCCCCACAGGAAACTGAGCCAGACCTACCTGTGAGTGTTTGAGGGTCTCCTGCAGAGGCGTGGGTCAGAAGTGGCCTGCCATGGGAAAAGAGGCACTGGTAGCAGAAATCCTGGGAGATTAATCTCTAAGTCCTTTAGGAGGTCCCCAGTAGTCAGACAAGACTGAGAGACTTCACTTTCACTTTGCACTTTCATGCAATGGAGAAGGAAATGGTAACACACTCCAGTGTTCTTGCCTGGAGAATCCCAGGGATGGGGGAGCCTGGTGGGCTGCCATCTATGAGGTTGCCCAGAGTCAGACACGACTGAAGCGACTTAACAGCAGCAACAATAGCCTTAGCATAGAGCCTGTAGACTCCAGGCCTAGGTTGCCTCAGGCCAAACTAACAGGGAGAGAATGCAGCCCCACCCAGCAACAGACAAGTTCTTGAAGTTTTACTGAGCATGGCCCTACCCACTAGAGCTTGACCAAGTTTTCTCCACAGTCAGTCCGCTCCATTAGGAAACTTGCACAAGCCTCTTATTCTCATCCACCAGGGGGCAGACAGAAGAAATAACTGCAAGCCCATCAGCCTCCAGAACTAATACCACAATCACAGACTTTTAGAAAGCTTGGGAAGGAAGCAATTTGAAAAATACATTCAAATGACTTAGCTGGAGTTTTTATACCTGATGCTTATAAACATGCTTTTAAGGTATAAACTGTTAAAGATGAGGTCACAAGTTCAGTTCAGTTCAGTTCAGTCACTCAGTTGTGTCCAACTCTCCGCAACCCCATGAATCGCACCACGCCACGCCATCTCCCGGAGTTCACTCAAACTCACGTCCATCGAGTCGGTGATGCCATCCAACCATCTCATTCTCTGTCGTCCCCTTTTCCTCCTGCCCCCAATCCCTCCCAGCATCAGAGTCTTTTCCAATGAGTCAACTCTTTGCATGAGGTGGCCAAAGTACTGGAGTTTCAGCTTTAGCATCATTCCTTCCAAAGAACACCCAGGGCTGATCTCCTTTAGAATGGACTGGTCACAAGTTAGTTGTGGTAAATTAAATACTATTTTGCTGAAACAAAATTGTTAGAAAGCATTATCAGCAATAAGTGCTGAAGGTTGAAATGTAAAAATTTTGTTTAATCACTGGAATGGCCAATAGTTTCCAAGTTTAAGAAGATAGATAGATTTATATTTAATATAAACATACACTTACTTAATGTAAATGTATGTTTATATCGTGCTGTGCTTCGTCACTCAGTCATGTCCGACTCTTTGTGACCCCATAGACTCTAGCCCTCCAGGCTTCTCTGTCCATGGCGATTTTCCAGGCGAGAACACTGGAGTGGGTTGCCATGCCCTCCTCCAGGAGATCTTCCCAACTCAGGGATCAAACCCAGGTCTCCTGCATTGCACGCAGATTCTTTACCAACTGAGTCACCAGGAAAACACAAATATGTACATAATTGTTAAAAGGTTAAAAATTAAAGCAATTTAAAATCAAAATAATTGGGCATTGGAACTTTTAATATTTACCTTATAGAAGAGCAAATTACAAACCCTCTGTACTTTTCTCTGCTTCCATTAGGTATTTGGAATACTGACCGGTCAGTAAAGAATTTAACTTTTAATAACAAAATATTTGTGTGGATCTACTGTGTACCAGATACCCTTCAATGTACCTTACATAAATAATTCCCTTAAATTTCCCCAAATTACAGGATTATAATTAAGGTTGTCCCATTTGGCAAATTAGGAACAAAGGAGGGACAATGACACTGAGACACTAATTTGCCTGAAACCTGGAGCTAAGAGGGTAAGATTGGAATCAGGTCTGAATCTCAAAACTATGCCCTTATCATAGGTTTGGTATAGTTATTTTAATCAGAGTAGTAAGGCAATGTCTTGAAAAATTATTCTCAGGAACTCAAGTTCCACTTTCCGTCAATTCAGTTCAGTTGCTTAGTCGTGTCCGACTCTTTGTGACCCCATGAATCGCAGCACGCCAGGCCTCCCTGTCCATCACCAACTCCCAGAGTTCACTCAGACTCACATCTATCGAGTCAGTGATGCCATCCAGCCATCTCATCCTCTGTCATCCCCTTCTCCTCCTTGCCCCCAATTCCTCCCAGCATCAGATATGCAGATGACACCACCCTTATGGCAGAAAGTAAAGGGGAACTAAAAAGCCTCTTGATGAAAGTGAAAGAGGAAAGTGAAAAAGTTGGCTTAAAGCTCAACATTCAGAAAACAAAGATCATGGCATCTGGTCCCATTACTTCATGGGAAATAGATGGGGAAACCGTGGAAACAGCGTCAGACTTTATTTTTGGGGGCTCCAAAATCACTGCAGGTGATTGCAGCCATGAAATTAAAAGACACTTACTTGGAAGAAAAGTTGTGACCAACCTAGATAGCATATTCAAAAGCAGAGACATTATTTTGCCAACAAAGGTCCATCTAGTCAAGGCTGTGGTTTTTCCAGTGGTCATGTATGGATGTGAGAGTTGGACTGTGAAGAAAGCTGAGATCCGAATAATTGATGCTTTTGAACTGTGGTGTTGGAGAAGACTTTTGAGAGTCCCTTGGACTGCAAGGAGATCCAGTCAGTCCATCCTAAAGGAGATCAATCTTGGGTGTTCATTGGAAGGACTGACTCTGAAGCAAGTCCCACTTTAGCATAATGTAAAAATTTATGACTTTGTTTTTGTTAGAAATATTTTGAAAATCTTGTGATGTTTCAAAGTTTTATTATATAGAATACTGACATGAATGCATTTCATAGGTGCTTTCCAAAGAGTTCTAAGTACCTTACTAGATCTAAGTACCTTGTCTTTCTGTACTCTTTATGAGAATTCTGAGGGGGGAAGGGCTCTTTGCCTATGATGCAGGTTATGAAAGATATCTACAATAACTTTCCTAAGAAGATAAAAAGACAATAAAGTGCTTGATACAGAGCTTTGGGTTCCCTATTCACTACAAACTGTCCTTTATTTTACCAAACTATGTTGTGCTTTCTGTTTCTTTATAGGAAAGGCTACTGAAAAGTTGTATTTCAGATCCTGAACTCTACTCAGCACAGTATTGACTCCCTGGGAGGTGTGGAAATGACTCCAGGTACAGAGAAGTTAATTTTGGGTGCCAGGGGTGGAGATTCTAGTTGCCTCTCTCTAAGTATGGTCTCTTGCCTCACTTTATGTCCTACTTCTGTTTGAAACCCTAATTATAATAGTATTCACATTCTGAATTTTAATAACAGCATTTTCAGTTTTCTATTAAAAGCTCTATAATTACTAAAATTGAAATCATATGCACCTTTCAACATATCAGTCTTACAGGATTATCTGAGAAGGCTATCTGGAAGGTGAGTTGTTTACTTTACATGGCAGATTTCTGGGTTAGGCAAATACCCTAATATGATAAGAAGATTAGATATATTTGAAGTGTATACTTCCTGGCTATCAGATGATTATAGAAACTATATAGTTCTTTTTTTTTTTTTAATTTTTTAATTTTTTTTTATTTTTTAAATTTTAAAATCTTTAATTCTTACATGCGTTCCCAAACATGAACCCCCCTCCCACCTCCCTCCCCACAACATCTCTCTGGGTCATCCCCATGCACCAGCCCCAAGCATGCTGCACCCTACGTCAGACATGGACTGGCGATTCAATTCTTACATGATAGCATACATGTTAGAATTCCCATTCTCCCAAATCATCCCACCCTCTCCCTCTCCCCCTGAGTCCAAAAGTCCGTTATACACATCTGTGTCTTTTTTCCTGTCTTGCATACAGGGTCGTCATTGCCATCTTCCTAAATTCCATATATATGTGTTAGTATACTGTATTGGTGTTTTTCTTTCTGGCTTACTTCACTCTGTATAATTGGCTCCAGTTTCATCCATCTCATCAGAACTGATTCAAATAGTTCTTTTTTTAAATTTAACATGTTGCCCTTAGTTAAGCCATTTTATTCACTCTAAAAAAAATATCTTTCCTTCCACTTTAAGTGAAGTTCACACATTAACAATTTCATGGGTAAAACCTACATAAGCTATTAATAATAACCAAACATTTTCTGTGGATCTACCACGTACCAAGGCCTCCAGGGCGGGGCTAGTAGAAAAGAACCCATCTGATAATGCAGGAGCCGTTAAGAGACGTGGGTTCCATCCCTCCACTGGGAAGATCCTCTGGAGGTTGGCATGGCAACCCACTTCAGTAATTTTACCTGGAGAAGCCTGGTGGACTACACAGTCCAAAGTATCACAGAGTCAGACATGAATGAAGTGACTTAGCATCCACGCATGTACCATGTGCCAAATCCTGTGCAATGTGCCTTACATAAATCATCCCATTTAATCTTCTTTCTCAACAACCATGGACTATAACTCAAATGAGGGAAAAATAACTGAGATTAAGTGCAATTTAATCTCAAAAGTAGATTTGTAATTTGCCAAATCTGTGATAAATTCTCAATAATCTTTCATTTAAAACTAAAAACATAAGCAGGGCAGTTTATTTTCAGAAAAAGAGAGGGAGAGAGAAAGAGATGGTTTCAAGTGACATGTAATCTAGATCCTACAAATTTAATTCATCCATTCAACTGCTAATTTTTGAGCAAGCCCTTCAAATCCTTCCTTGGAATACAAGTGACCCAGAATCTAATATTATAACTCACTTAACACTTAACATTCTGAGGGTCTATCTTCCTTACCACAGTTTCCTTATCTGATTTATAGCTCTTACTTTTGGAATTTTTGTTACCATTTGCCTGCCTGGAGTGTTTACTCTTGTTTTTGCATTTGACATTTACAGATTTCCTTGTAAATTCCCTCAGATGTGTCTGGTTTTCTGTCTATGCCAAATAGGCCAGTAGTCAGCAAAAAAAAAAAAAAAAAAAAAAAAGTACCTAATGCTAAAGGAAATGGGTAAAGACAAGCTATTTGTGATCTGAACTTTCCTGCTATGAATGAGAGACCTGAGTCATTCTCATTTGCTCTAGATTGCTGGGTGAAATTCAAACTTTCCCAAAGGAAGTAGAAAAACTGCTGTCATGTTCCACCTCACCTCAACTGCTGATGAATGCAGTTATCCCTGTGAATTCCATGCACACTGATTATATTTACTGCATAACTTGGGGAAGAAGATCTAACAGATTAGAAGATGACCATGTGCTTTGGCACAGGTTTGTAAATAAGAGTCTGATCACTGGTCTATAATATGAACATGATGTTACCTTTTCTCATTTTAAATTCTCTGGAAATTATGCATTACACTTCTGCCCACTGCTTCCTCCTAGTGTGAAATAACTTAACTGGAAAAGAGAATCTATTAATAATCAAGCACCTGGAGGTCTGCAGCTAAACAGTAAAGATGATGTGAAATCTGTTGATAGTGACTCTTGGTTCCTGAGCTGTAAAGTTAATTTTTTAATAACATTTCTAATCAAATGGCAACAGAGTTATCACTTTTTCAGGCTCTGTTTCATCTGAACACAACAGTGAAGATTTCCATTCAATCAAATAATTTCCATTTGATCAAAAAGGTATTTACTGTGTATACTTTAGTGGTGGATATCAAAAATAAATACAAATATTAATTCAAGATATTATCTTATAGGCAACATATTAAGAAATTTTCATGCATAATCATAGGTAAAGAAGCTACTCTTTAGAAAGGTTAAGTAGTTTGCCTAAGTAATAGAGCCGAGAGGTTACAGAACCAGGATTTGAACATAGAACAATTTTTCTTAAGGATCTGGTTTCTGAATTGCTATTGCTACCCTAATAAGGTTTTCCTAAAAAAAAAAAAGAAAAAAAAAGCAACCACTAATGTTGCATTCTCTGACTACAAGCTCATTTTCAATGAAAGAGATAGATACAGACATACAGAGTCAAGCCAAAACATCAATGAAAATGCAAATCATAGATGTAAATGAACTAAAAGAAAAGCAGCAAAGTGTAATGAATACAAAGGAAATGAAGGAAATGTAATTCTTAATGGAAGAATAGTATCCATTCTGCCTTATACAGGTCCAAGAGTTATTGCACAGGCTTCTAGTTCCCCATTGTGTGTTTAAGCTACTCATTTTCCTTCCTCTTACATGAACCCCTCTTCATGACAGATGCTGCCAATTATCTCTCAGAATCTGTTTTGCTTCTACAGAAATAGATATCTTGATATTTTATTTTGGCACATGGTTACCTGGAGTAGAGGCTAAATTTCAATGTGAATCAATCTTGGCTTATAGAATATAAATACTGTCTGTACAACTTACAGAAATTTTTCTTAATTGTAAGAGTATGCCCCTTCACTTTTCTCTGTCTTGATAGCTATGAAGTAGAACTGAATCCATATCTCGGACCATGAAGTAAACTTGGGAGGAGAGGCTCCTTATTGGAGGAGCAGTAAGATCTATGCATTCTGATTACCCTAGAAAGTAGGGCAATCTATTATTATTACCTCTAAAATGTTACCTAAAAGTGAAATAAACTTAATCTTGTATATTCTTGCAATAACAATAATCAAAATTTTGTAATTACAGATTTCTGATTCTCATACTGAATCAAATTCTAACCAATCTAACCTCTTTTGGGGTTCATGAAACCAGGGTTTATTAACTTACAAGTCTTCAATGCTAATTAGATTCCTAATTAGTTCCTTATGTTTATTAAGGACATGGCATCTGGCTCGTATAATTTCTCTCCACTCTAACTCTCACCATCACTACATATAAATTCAGTGTTCCTACACTTGCTCTCCTTGGTACAACCCTATTATGTACACTATACTCAAACACTTTCTACCTATCTATCTTCCCTAGAACTGTCTTATGAAAAGGCCTGAGAATAACAATAAGCATAAGCAATTAGCACAACTCTTTGATCTTGGTTTCCTAATACTATTTCCCACAAAAACTCATGCTTATCTTCTGATAAATGACAATTTCAAGGCTGAATTAGATAATATACACCTGTAACAACTTGTATCAGGAAACAAAAAAGTGCTCAAAGAATGATGTGCACGCTTGCAAGTTAAGTCGCTTCAGTCATGTCCAACTCTGTGAGATCCTATGGGCTATAGCCCCCCAGGCCCCTCTGTCCATGGAATTCTCCAGGCAAGAATACTGGAGTGGGTTGCCATGTCCTCCTCCAGAGTGTCTTCCTGAACTCAGGGATCTAACCCAGGTCTCCTGCATTGCCGGCAGATTTTCTACCATCTGAGCCACAAGGGAAAGCCCAAAGAATGATGCAGGCATGTCAAAAGGACTTTGAAGCCAGCTTCAAAGAGTTTCCCACTGTTAAATAGGCCTTGGGGTATCCAAATATATTCAATATTCATTATCCACAGATCCCATATTTGTAAATCTGCCTACGTGCTAAAATTAACTTATAACCCCAAAATCAATACTAATGACAATTTCAGTCATTCACAGAAAAACAAAGAAACACACACAAAAAATGACTTGTCTGATATACATATTCCCAGCTGAGCTCAAACTTGATGACACACCATCTACTTGCTTCAGCTCTCACACTATAAAAAAGTGTCTTTTTCACAGTCTACTTAGTGCCATATTTTTCATAACTAGTGCTTTTTGTTGTTCAGTTTACTCTTTAAAAAGACTCCAAGTACAGTGCTGGTATGCAGTCTACTGTTTCTAGGCGCAATAAGAAGGTGAAATGCCTTACGAAGATAATGTAGGAGATAATTTTTCATCAGACATGAGTTATAGAAATGTTGGGTGTGGGTTCAATATTAATGAATCTACAAAATATGTTAAAATAGGTCCCTTTAAAAAAAGATTATTGATGATCAGTTGATTAAAATGTTGTAGTCAGAAGCTCACAGAAACCTGACTTTATATTTCCCCTAGGAATAAGGCTAAAATAGTCACAATTCAGTGTTCATTGTGAATTATGGAGCATAGAATTACCACAGATAATAAGAATTAATTGTAAATAATAATAACACCACATTGTAACCTACTAACTAAAACAGAAACCGACAAATCCGTACAAATATAATTAAATTAATTTAAAGTTTGATGAAAAATAAGATATTTTCATAGTCTCTACTAGACATTTTATACTAGATATTAATTGAAAGTATGTACAGTCTGGTAGGATGCTTGAGAATGTGACATCTTTTCTGTGATATTCCTATAAAAGTTCCATATTCTACATCTAATCATGAGAAAACATCAGTCAAGCCCCAAAGTATCCAGGTTATAAAATCAAGGAAAGATGGAGAAATTCTTCCAAATGAACACTAAGATGACATGACAATTTCATACAGCACAAAATTCTGGACTGGGTCACTTTGCTATGAAAACACTATTGGGACAATCAGCAAAACTTGAATGGAATCTGGTAATTAGATGGTAGTAATGCATCACTTCTGATTATCTGATTTTTGTCTGCATTGTGATTTTATAGGAGAACTTCTTATTTATAGTAGAGAGTCAGGAGTGATTAGAGCATCCAGTTGGCAACTTAATCTCAAATGGTTCTGAAGAAAAAGGTAATTTGCACTGTACTTCCAATTTATCTTTAAGTTGGTGCTGTTTTCAAAATTAAAGTGCTTTTAAAAATAGACATTGGTTTCAGTTTTTTAAAATCTACGTAAGATGTGTCTTCTACTAAGAAGATCAAACCAGTCAATCCTAAAGGAAATCAGTCCTGAGTATTCATTGGAAGGACTGATGCTGAAGCTGAAGTTCCAGTACTTTGGCAACCTGATGCAAAGAGCTGACTCACTGGAAAAGACCTTAATGATAGGATATATGGAAGGTAGGAGAAGAGGCTGACAAAGGGCTAGATAGTTGGATGGTATCACTGACTCAATGGACATTATTTTGAGCAAGCTCCAGAAGATGGGAAAGGACAGGGAAGTCTGGTGTGCTGCAGTCCATGGGGTCACAAAGAGTCAGACATGACTGAGCAACTGAACAACTACCAAAAAAAAATACCATAACATTGTCCATTGTGTCTTAAATAGTAAGTCAAGGAGCTTTATAGTCTGATGAATAACACACTATTTTTTAAGGTTTATGTGATAATATAAATTTATACTGAATAGCACGAAAATGTGCCGAGTTACATGTAAGCAGTTGGTTGGTCTATGATCCACCACTTCATAGCCCATTTATGAGACCTTATCCTTTCACTTATTAACCTCATTTTTATGTCTTCGTAATTTTATTCACAGTACATTCTTCATTCATCTGAGAGAGAAGTTTCTATAGAAAATTCTGAAATATATCAGTGCCACATGGAATGAGAGAAATTTAATGCTTCCCTGATACAAAGCTTTTACTAGCAGCTCCAGCTTTTTTTTTCAATTTGTGCCTATGAATCCCAAATTCATAGGCTTACTGATCAAATTTCTTAAAACTCCTCTTTCTTCACTAGACAATTCAATATAAATGCTCAGTAGTCAATCTATATGCTCACAGTATATATGACTAAGTATATGCTAACTTCTATTTGTTAGACATATGGGCTTTGCTCCCAGGGGTCATTTGCAAATAGGATCCACATAAATGAAAAAAATTCATATCATGTTATTATTAGTGTTCCATTTTGAAATAAGAATTGTGTGGTAATTTATTTGAAAATCATGTCATCCCCAAAACATTTATTCAGCCACATTCCCCAAAGATTTTTTTCAGTAACCAGGAAATATTAATACATTTGTATCAAACATAATCAGAAAATCTCTGTCAGTTGGGCATCAGGATTTAAACCTTAAAAAACACAGGTGACTGATGTTAGGAGTGACACATTTCTCAGGTCTTGATTCTTTCACATTCTTATGTCTAGAGGATTTACTTCTCTCTATTCATTTTTGCTATAGGAATGCAATTTTCAAGGTCCTGAATTTCTTTTTCGTGCACAGTGATTGCTATTCTTAGTCCCAGAGGATTGTTCCGTGAAATACTATTTGATTTTGGTGCTCCTTTTGTCATCGAATCTAATGTGTATGACTAAATTTACCGTTTAGTTAAAAATTTCTACTAAAAAAATTAGAATTGAACTCTAAGTAAAAGAATTACCATCATGTATAGTATAGCATAGCCAAATCTTGCTATGTTTTGAAAACTTGTATTTAATGGCTTAGTGTTTTTTTGGTTTGGGCTGCAGCTGAAAGTTCCTTTAGGGTGGCCTGTCCAGCTCACAGTGACCTCTTTTTCTGATAGGTGTGCCCTCATATGTGATTGAGCCCATGGAGCAAATCGGACCTAAATTTAGCCAAATCTATTCTTTCTCTTATAAATCTTGGGGTTGCAACTGAGGAAAAAAATTCCAGTCTTGGCTGGACTCATAAGTAGAGGAGAAACTTAGCAAATGCAGAATGTCTGTATACGTGAAATATCAGAATCAAATTGAGGGAGAACAAAGCTGATAGTCAGTGAGATTCAGAGGCAGTGGACAGGAACAGAACAAAGTGACCCAGATTCCAGATAGAGAGCTGTGTTTAGATTCTACAAGATTCACAGGATCTTATCTTTCTTTTTTATTTTTTGGTAGTTCAAATTTTTTTCTACTATTTTTTAAGATGTGCCATATAGAATGTCAAATTATTCATAGTCTCTGAATTTCAGATCAAATGGTAATATCAGAGAAGCAAAACCTCACTGAAAAAAGATTCAGTTAACGCAAATTCCTGACCACCCCAAGCCAGTCCATGAAATCTGCTATAATGTTAAGAAGGACATTAACAGTCTAACTTTCAAAGAGTGCGTGATGAAGAGGAGTATAAGAAAAATGATTCTTACTCAGTTGTTCACAATAGTTATCACAACTCACAACATTTTACCATAAGAGAATAAAAAGTTTACATTTCTGTGATTACACACACACATCACACACATAATCATAAGAATATAATATATATTATGTATGTATATATAGTGCTGCTAAGTCACTTCAGTCATGTCCGACTCTGTGCAACCCCGTAGACCACGGCCCACCAGGCTCCCCCAGCCCTGGGATTCTCCAGGCAAGAACACTGGGGTGGGTTGTCATTTCCTTCTCTAATGCATGAAAGTGAAAAGTGAAAGTGAAGTCGCACAGTCGTGTTAGGCTCTTCGCGACCCCCTGGACTGCAGCCTACCAGGCTCCGCCGTCAGTGGGATTGTCCAGGCAAGAGTACTGGAGTGGGTTGCCATTGCCTTCTCCAAGTATATATGTACATACATAAATATATATAGAAAGTGTATAAATATATAGTATATATGTACATATATAGGTATATACAGAAAGTGTATATATATATATATATATATATGTGCATCCACAAAGTGGTTATCTCACAATATCTAAATCTATCTATCTATATATAGAAAAAAAAGAAATATAAAATATATATCTATATATAAAAAAGAAATCAATATCAAAAAAATAAATAAATAAAATAAATCTATCTATCTATCTATAAATTCTTAGAACAGGGCTTCACTGATGGCTCAGTGGTAAAAAATCTGTCTGCCAATGCAGGAGATAGGTTCAATCCCTCAGTCAGGAATATATCCTGGAGAAGGAAATGGCAACCTACTCCTGTCTTCTTGCCTGGAAAATCCCACGGACAGAGGAGCCTGGAAGCCTACAGTCTATGGGGTTTGCAGAGTTGGACACAATTGAGTGACTAAACAAATGCTATTATAAATTATATTATTTATTTAATTTTAAATTTCCAATTGTTTGTAGCTATTATATAGAAATACGGTTTTTATTGTAGAACTTGTATTCTACAAACATACCAAACTCATTTATTGGTTTTAGTATCTTTTTTCTAAAATCCTTAGGATTTTATAAATTGACAATCATGTTTTCTTATTTAACTTTAAGCTTTTTTATTTTGTATTGGGGTGTAGCCAGTTAACAACGTTGTGGTAGTTCCAGGTGAACAGCAAAGGGACTCAACAATACATATACATGTATCCATTCTCCCCCAAACCCCACTCCTATCCAGGCTGTGTGTCAGCCTGGATAATTATGTCATTTTTAATAAAGAGCTTTACTTCTTCATTCCCAATCTTTATGTATCTTGTAACTTGTTTTGCCTAATTATTCTAAAAGAGATGGAGAAGTAAAGAGAAAAGGAGCTCCAGATTGAGTCAGAGAAGAATTCTTGAGTTCTAATTAGATTAGAAATGACCACTAATTAGATTGAGCTGAGCACTAATCTACAACAAAGTGTTAGGGAAAGAACAAAGGAAAAGAGGCAGAATAATCTTTTGGGCTCACACAGGCCTGATAACACTTAGTGTTTACATCAGTCAAAGTGGAAAGGCTTCATAATACAGGGGACATTTGGTAGAGTCCTCAAAATACAATGGCATTAAAAAGAGTCCAAATTAACCTTAAAATAAAGGCTCCTTTGGATTTGCCTGAACAATCTTAAAACCAAGACTCACAAGGATCAAACTAATTCCATGCAATTAACTACAATCCAAAACAAATTCAACAGTATTTAAAGGAATATCTCAATAGCCAATAATGTGTAGTTCATATTATCTAGAATGTGAATGAGTAGGAAAATATAATTCAAATCATGGGGAAGGTCAAACAATTTAAAAAGTTCCAAGAATTTCACAGAAGGTAAAATTAATGGAAACAGTTATTAAAACATATATTATAAATAAATTTAAAATATTCAAGATGATAGATGAAAATATGAACATGATGAAAAGAAAAACTGAAGATCTATGAATCCCAACTGCTGCTGCTAAGTCGCTTCAGTCGTGTCCGACTCCGTGCGGCCCCAGAGATGGCAGCCCACCAGGCACCCCTGTCCCTGGGACTCTCCAGGCAAGAACACTGGAGTGGGTTGCCATTTCCTTCTCCAATGCATGAAAGTGAAAAGTGAAAGAAAGAGTCCCAAAGAGACCTTCTAAAGATGAAAAATATAATAACTACAAAGAAAATATACAGGACATGATTTATAAATCAGAGACTTTAGACAAAGGAAATCAGTGAATATGCAGATATATTAAAAGAAATGATCCAAAATTTATAACTCAGAAGAAAGCTTAAAATACTGGACAAAATGAACAGAACATTAATGACATGTGGGTAAGCATCAAGTTATATAGTAGATAATGTAATTGTAGGCACAAAAAGATAGTAAAGAGAAAGGATAGAAGAAAATATTTGAAGAAATAATGTATAAAATTTGCTAAATTATATGAAAATTAAGATATAGACCCAGAAACTCAGGCATAAAAAATATTTTTAAAAATAATATTTTTCTCTTACATTCCCGCTTTTGGTAATATTGTTATTTTTTCACATGCTACAAATTCCATAATACTTTGTTTTTATTTCAGACACAAAATTATATTTTAAAAATTAAAAGCTAATTAATAAACAATATATATGATAAACATATTCATCTGCAGTTACCATTTCTCACACTTTGCCTTCCTTTTTGAAGGCATTGTCTAGGCTGACAAATTTACATATTATCTTGGTATTTAAAAGAAGGCCTTCCCATTGTCTTATACTTTCCATTGCTTTTATGATAAACCAATGTAATTACTTATCAGTGTTCTATTGATTGATGATTTTTTTTCCTGTATCTTTTTAACATCATTTTTTAAATATTTTCTCTTCGACCTTTTCACTACAGTGTGTCTAGATGTAAGTATCTTTATGTTTATTCTATTCAGTATTCCTTGAGCTTCTTTTCCTGAAAGGTTAACATTTATCATAAAATTTGAAATATTTTTCAGCCATTATTTCTTCAAAAATTTCCTTCCCCTATTTCTCCTCTACTTCTCAGATTTCAAATGTATACATAGTGGACTGATCTTTTTTTTTTTTTTTAACAAATCACTGAGGCGTAGTTCATTTTCACAAGCTGTTTTTCCAGTTCTAGAATTTTAATTCTTTTTTCATTTTTATTGCTCTCTGAAATTACCTGTTCATTTATTATGCTTATTTTCCCTTTGTATCATTTAAATATTTAAAATAAGTGCTTTAAAGTCCGTGTCTGCTAACATTAACATTTCTGTTATGGTATTTTATTTACTTATTTTTCTTGATTTGGATAATTCTTGAGTAACATTTTACACAGGTTTAAGAATTTTTATTGTGCTCCAGACACTGTGAATGATACATTGATGAGTGTGGAGTTTTGTTGTTTTCTCTTTTTTTTTTAAGTTTTGAGTTTTGTTTTTGAGGGCAGTTAATTTATGATCAGATCAATGTTGGGTGAAAGACCAGGACACCAAAAGAGTGTTTAACAGGCTTTTTAATGGCGAAGTGCTCCCGGGCAGGGTTCCCAGACCCGAACGAGGCAGGTCGAGGAAGTCTGCTGCACCCGGACTGTGTTGGGGGTGGTTTTCATACGTTCGTTGGGAGGGATGGTCAGGCTAGACGCGGACGGGGGTTCAGATAGGTCGCCACACCGAGGCGTCACGGGCTGACAGGTCCTTCTTTGTGGCTGGGGTGGGGCAGCTTTAGCTGGTGAAGTGTGCTGTCATTGGTGCCCGGGATCTGGGAGGCTCCTTCCATTAGGGACTTCCCCCACCTGCCGGAGGGAGAGGAGGGGCAGCCCATCAGGGCCCCCAGGGTCTGGCCTTACAATCAACATGCCTTTTTTTTTTTTTTTTCCACTTTTTGAAGAGGTTTCAGTGTGACACAGTTCAGGGCTAGAATAACTCTATTCATAATACATGTCTTTTTGGAGGTCTCAACCAAATGTCAAGGTCTCTCTTTGCTGTCTTATCAGACCTACATTTTCCAGTACTCTAGTAGCACTGGAATTTCTGTTTAGCTAATGATTCCACTTTCTTTTCTCCACCATGCTTTACAAAAATTCTGCTTATATATATGATCTTAGTGTTCATCCAAAGGATTAATGCTACTTCCAAGACAATTTGGGGCCTCTCTGGTAGCTCAGTAGTAAAGAATTCACCTGCCAATGCAGGAGATGTGAGTCCAATTCCTGAGTGAGAGGATCCCTAGAAGAGGAAATGGCAACCCACTCCAGTATTCTTGCCTGGAGAACCCTACGGACATGGGTGCCTGGTGGGCTACAGTCCAGGCAGTTTCAAAAGAGTTGGACATGACTTAGCAACTAAACAACAATGACAATTTGGGAGAGCTCTGTATCTGTGTACCTCTGACTTTTCTGGGACTCCAACCACACCAAAGTGAACTCCTTTAGCAGCAATAAATTTATATTTTTAATTTCTCAGTTCAGTGAGATCACCAAAATGCATTCCCCTGAATTGTGGTCCAAAATGTACATCCAGGGTGAAATCCTATGCAATCATGTGTACCACCCTTTTCTTAGGAATTATAATCCTCCACTGCCTATTGTAAAAAGCCTGAAACTCAAGCTTTCTATAATTTTTTCCAGGTTTATATAGGAGTTTATGTCAGGAAGCCTAGACTAGTGTCCATTATTTCAGGATGGTCAGAGCAGAAGTCCACCTAAAAGCAATTTTAAACCATAGGACAGATTACTTATTTTCTTCTCACTTCAAAATTGAATTCCATCTTAACCTCCAGAATGAGACTGGTTGTTACCTTTTCAACCAAAGAAGATTTAAAAGAAAATACATCAAAGGTGAGTTTACACAAGCCCCAATCTTACATTCTACTTGATCATCAATCTCCCTACAACTGTTAGTGCTGATATTAACATCAGTTAGAGAATTTGGCTTTTCCAAATCTTCAAGCTCCAAATCAACAACCTCTCAGTCAATATGGATTTCAGACTGCAGACTGAAAAGATCGCTCTTAGAAATGCTACATTTTCTCCGCTTTTCACTTTCAGATATGGTGGTGGTTTAGTCGCTAAGTCGTGTCCAACTCTTGTGACCCCATGAACTGGATCCCATGAGGCTCCTCTGTCCATGGAATTCTCCAGGCAAGAATACTGGAATAGGTTGCCATTTCCTTCTCCAGGGGATCTTCCAGACCCAGGAACTGAACCCCAGACTCTAAATTGTAGGCAGACTCCTGCATTGCAGGTGGATTCTTTATTGGACTGAGCTACGAAGGAAGCCATATCTTATTTCAAAACAAGTTAATTCCATGTAATTAGAAAGGCCTAGGGCTCCCTGGTGGCTCAGTGGTAAAGAACCGGCCTGCATTGCAGGAGACCTGGGTTCGATCCATGGGTCAGGAAGAGGCCCTGGAGGAGGAAATGGCAACCCACTCCAGTATTCCTGTTGGGAAAATCCCATGGACAGTGCAGCCTGGAGGGCTACAGTCCATGGAGTTGCTAAGAGTTGGACATGCCTGAGTGACTAAGCACAGAGGAAAGATAAGCTTAAATCATGCTTGACCAGACTTCTGGCTGTGTGATTGTCTTGGTTCCATTCTTCTATGTGTCAGCGTCATTTCCTAGTTGACTTCCTTTATGGGGACAATAAAACTGCACCATTTGTAAGTTTCACTTTTGTATACCACAACGTACTAGAAGGAGAAAAGTTATTTGTATAAAAGAATTTCTACCTGGATACAGGTCACGAAGCAATGGTTAGAACCAGATATGGAACAACTGACTGGTTCAAAACTGGGAAGGGAGTACATCAAGGCTGTATACTGTAACCGTGCTTATTTAACTTATATGCAGAGTACATCATGCAAACTGCCAGGCTGGATGAATCACAAGCTGGAATCAATATTGCCGGGAGAAATATCAAAACCTCAGATATGCAGATGATGCCACTCTAATGGCAGAATGAAGAGAAATTAAAGAGCTTCTTGCTGAGGGTAAAAGAGGAGAGTGAAAAGCTGGCTTAAAACTCAGCATTCAAAAAACTAAGATCATGGCATCTGGTCCCATCACTTCATGGCAAATACATGGGGAAAAAGTGGAAATACTGACAGATTTTACTTTCGTGGGCTCCAAAATCATTGAGGACAATGACTGCAGCCATGAAATTAAAAGACGCTTGCTCCTTGGAATACAAACTATGACAGACCTAGAGAGCATATCTAACAATAGAGACATAACTTTGCAAACAAAGGTCCATCTGGTCAAAGCTATTGGTTTGACCAGAACCAAAGCTACTGGTTCTCCCAGTAGTCAAGTATGGATGTGAGAGTTGGGCCATAAAGAAGGCTGAGCACCTTCAGAATTGATGCTTTCAAATTGTGATGCTGGAGAAGACTCTTGAGAGGCTCTTAGACAACAAGGAAATCAAACCAATCAATCCTAAAGGAGATCAACCCTAAGTATTCATTGGAATGACTGATGCTGAAGCTACCATTTCAATACATTGGCCACCTGATGCAAAGAGCCAACTTATTGGAAAAGATCCTAATGCTGGGAAATATTGAGGACAGGTGGAGAAGGGGGTGACAGAGAATGAGATGGTTGGATGGCATCACTGACTCAATGGACATGAGTTTGAGCATACTCCAGGAGACAGGGAAGAACAGGGAAGCCTGGCATGCTGCAGTCTATGGGGTCACAAAGAGTCAGACACGACTTAGTGACAGAACAGCTAACAACAAGATCACATGCTCCAACATTAGCCTAGATTTCCAAATAAGGCTGAGTGCTCTGGAAAAGAGAATAGCAGCTCAATGCTTAGGAGGCAACTGTTTATTACAGTTGTAGTCTGATCTCATTTCTTTAATGTTATATCATAATCATTTTCCAATCTTCAAAAATTTTATTTATCATAGAGATAAAATAAACTATACTTCATAAATTCTGATACTGTTGTGAAAACTAAATAATTTTCTGGAAGCTTCTTTTTTTTATCCTGACCATGTCACTGTGAAAGAAGTTAAAGGAAGATAAGTATTACATACTCCAATTCACAGATAAAATAATTTTGTCATAATATGCTTAAATGGTTAGGTCAAAGTCATAGAGAGACCAAATCAGTACAATGCCAGTTATCACAACAAAATTTCATACATCAAATAATCCTCACTCTAAAACAGCTATCTATGTACGGAAAGGGTAGATAAATTAATAATTTTAGTCAGATTAGTTAAATTTCAAAGAAAGACTTTTCAACATTTTTCAAATGAATAAAGATATTATTAATCAAAGAGCACATAATAAAAATTTACTTGTATGTTTAAATTTTTATTTTAAAATGTATTACACTCCAAACTTATAAAATCATTTGTCCTATTCTTGTGTTAATCTTTACCTATATATTATTATTTCCTTTCAGATACATATTCACTCATTCCTCTGAAATTCTTTCTGTGTCACTAATTTGACACTCAATTCTTTTTCCCTCTCTGACTTCTTCTTTACTCTCTCCTTCCATTTCCTCTTCTCTCTCCTTATTCCCACTTATTACCTCACTGCCTCAAAGACATAATAAATAGATGAGAGAAAAATACTGGAGCACTTATGATTAACAAACTCAATCACAGTATCAAGTAAGTACATTACTATAGGTATATTCCAACCATATCCAAACTAACTTTTTTCCAAAACACTTCACAACATGCTACAATATGCGTTCTCAATTATATAAATATTTCTTACATAAGTTTCATAACTTTAACCTCATACTTATTCCTAAAAGTCAAAGAAAAAATAAATCAGATAGTTTATACAGAGGATTTATACAATGCCTGTACAAAATAAACACCTAATAAATATTGCCTATCTTCAATGTGTTATAAGAAAGCTACATATTCCTTAACTAATTATACCTGAAACAATAAAAAGAAAAAGAAAAAAAAAACAACAACCTAGAATAGAAATTTCAACCAAAAAGAACCCTCACCCATTGAAAAGCTACACTGTTTCCTATTTCTAAGAGTTATGTGGTCATTTTGGCTTGTGGATGGCACTATTTCTCACAACTTTTTTTTTTTTTTCCACTACCAGGTCTATCCCTGTTTAGGAATTTTAGGTGGAAAAAAATCCAATGGGTCCTATGATTGGAGCTGTATGAGATACAATTGAGGACTGTGTATAAGAAAGAGATTTGGTAATTATGAGAGTCTGAGAAATAGTATTCCTAAACTATTATCAGCATTTTAAAAGAATGAGGTACTACTAGTCTTTTGGGCTGTTTGATTCATCCCATTAGTTTATTCAAAGATAAGAACTGCTAAAAATTGCACAAGATGAAATGTTTTGCATGAGGCCAAAAACTTGGTAACCTGAAGTCAGATTAAAGAGCTTTTCTCTAGAGGATCACGTTGGATATATCCTGAAGTTGGATATTTCCTGGTCCTCTGACCTGAGATAGAGCCCTCTAGCTCAGCCTCCCACTGGGTTGCTGGTTACCATCCCCTCCCTCTGGGGCAGAATTAATTAGTGTCTCTGGGAAGCTCTTCCAAACTACTGTCCAAAGGACATACATAACAGTGGCCCCTCAAGCATAATCATCCTGTCAACCTTTTACCACCCTACAGCCCATTTACACAGCTGATGTTTTAACACTTATAGTCCTGCAGTAAATTTAGCACAGCAACATGCAAAGTGCTACTCTCCAGAGAGAACATATTTAATATTTTCCTTTGCAGATTAGCAGTACTAAATTTACTTCTTCCTTCTTGCTATTTAGTATAGCCTTATATTTGGCATGCAACCTTAATAGAAATGTTTTCCTAAGCATTTGAAATACAAACAGCATCAAAACAATTTCCAGGCAGGGCACCAAATGAGTGTCTGTTGAAATAGGGAATCACAGCTGTAAAGGGATTGAAGACTACTGCACGTACACCATCCATCATATGTCTGTCTGAGGCACAGAAGCGGGGAGAGTTTGTCGCCTTTGCTGCTCCTGGGAGTATAGAGCCCATCAATCTAGCCATTTCAGCAGTGTCCGCTATGCCTTTCACTCTCCACCCGCACTGGAGATCTGGAGCCTTTCTGCAGATGATCCCTGCCCTTCCATCTGCTTTGGCATCTGTGCTAGGAGCAGGAGCAAAGCCTCACAGCTGTGATTTCCCTTGCCCAAGCCTCCAGGACCAACTCTGCAGATGCTCTAAGCACAATATAATTGGGATATTCTTTCAACCACTGCTCACATATTCCTTTGAGTAATACAGAGACAAAAATAAAACCTATCAGAAGTAATCATGAAAAGAGAGGTTTCTTCTCTCTATCCAAAGAACCACAACAAATTACTAAGGCAAACAATTTACCAAGATTCCTGCTAAGGATGATTCGCATCATCAATAGTCTCCTGCGGAATGAGTAGGAAGAAACACTCTACAGTACTAAAGATACAAAAACAGCTACAATCAGAGCAACTCAATTTAGAAATTTTTTATTCTACAATTCATTGTGTATGTGTGCACATTTACAGAAATAATACATGCATATTGTAGGAAGTTGGAAAAATATCGACAATTATTTAAAAGAGGGATTGGAAAATTATAGCCTGTGGGATAAATTCAACCCATTGCCTATTTTTATAAGTAAAGTTTTACTGGAAAACAATGATACCCATTTTTTTTAACCAATTGTCCATGTCTGTTTCCTTGCTACAGCCAGAGGGTTTCTTAGTTGTAACAGAGACAGGAGATGGCCATCAAAGCCTATAACATTTATTATCTGGCCCTTTAGAAGAAAAAATATTATCTATAATCTGATAACTCAGATATAATCACAGTTACTTCTTTACATAATGATTTCTCTCTTTAGGCCCTTAGGGAAGGGAAATACAGCCTTTTCTGAAATCCCATTTTAATTCCTCTTTAAGAAGAATAAATAATCAGATTTTAAGAAATAGACTTATGTATGTCTTCTAGTGAATAGAAAAGCCAGCAAATAGCAGGAGAATTAATCTTCCTTTTTCACATGGGCACTGTCATCTCTACTGTTTCACATCTTCCTTTGAGACTGTTCAGTGGTAAAGTCTAATTTGGACTGAAGCAGGGAGTGAAATAAGGATAAGAGGTTTATAGAAGCTTTCTGATGGGAAAGACTGACTGAGGGAAACTGGGTCTTATTCTGACTGGCAGGGCCATGTTCAGTAAATCTTTAATCCAGTTTTCTGTAGGTGGGGGGGGGGGGGGCTGTGTTTCCTCCCTGTTGTTTGGCCTGAGGCCATATTGTCTACCTAAGCCTCCACCAGAGATTCCTAGACACTCACAGAGAAGTCTGACTCAGTTTCTTGTGGGGACACTGCTCCTTTCTCCCTGCTCCTGGTATGCACAAGGTTTTGTTTGTGCCCTCCAAGAGTCTGTTTCCCCAGTCCTGTGGAAGTTCTGTAATCAAATCTCACTGGCTTCCAAAATCAAATTCGCTGGGGGTTCTCAGTCACTTTGCTGGGCTCCCAGGTTGGGACTTCTGTTGTGGGACCTAGAACTTTCTTAACAGTGCAAGAATTTCTTTGGTATAATTGTTCTGCAGTTTCTGGGTTATCTGCTCAGTGGCTCTGTGGTGAGGCTAATGGCAACCTCTTCTGAGAGGGCTTATGCCACATGCTGTGTGACCAGGTCTACTGCACCCAGAGCCCCTGTCCCCATGGCAGGCCACTGCTGACCCATGCCTCTGCAGGAGACACTCAAACACTCAAAGGCATGTCTGGCTCAGTCTCTGTGGAGCCTCTGGGTCCTGGTGCACACAAGGTTTTGTTTGAGCCCTCCGAGTGTCTCTGTCAGGTATGGGATTTGATCCTAGACATGATTTCATCCCTCCGGCTTCCCTGACACCTCAGTTGGTCAAGAATCTGCCTGTAATGCAGGAGATCCCGGTTCAATTCCTGAGTAAGGAAGATCCCCTGGAGAAGGGATAGGCTACCCACTTCAGTATTCTTGGGCTTCCCTTGTGCCTCAGCTGGTAAAGAATCCACCTGTAATGTGGGAGACATGGGTTTGGTCCCTGGGTTGAGAAGATTCGCCGGAGAAGAGAAAGGCTACCCACTCTAGTATTCTGGCCTGGAGAATTCCATGAACTGTATAGTCCATGGGATCACAAAGAGTTGGACACGACTGAGTGACTTTCACTTTTAACTTTAACCATCTTGTTGGGCTTCTCCTTTGCCCTTGAACATGGGGTATCTTTTTTGTTTGTTTGTTTCAAACTACCACACAATTGCATGCTCAAAATTCTCCAACCCAGGCTTCAACTATTTGTGAACTGAGAACTTCCAGATGTTCAAGCTGGATTTAGAAAAGGCAGAGGAAGCACAGACCAAATTGCCAACATCTATTGGACCACAGAAAAAGCAAGAGAGTTTCAGAAAAACACCTACTTCTGCTTTATTGACTATGCTGAAGACTTTGACTGCTGCTACTGCTGCTAAGTCTCTTCAGTCGTGTCCGACTCTGTGCGACCCCATAGATGGCAGCCCACCAGGCTCCCCTCTCCCTGTGATTCTCCAGGGAAGAATACTGGAGTGGGTTGAAAATACTTCAAGATATGGGAATACCAGACCACCTTACCTGCCTCTTGAGAAATCTGTATGCAGGTCAAGAAGCAGCAGTTAGAACTGGACAAAGAACAATGGACTAGTTCCAAGTTGAGAAAGGAGTGCATCAAGGTGGTATATTGTCATCCTGCTTATTTAAATTATATACAGAATACCTCATGCAAAATGCCAGGCTGGATGAAGCACAAGCTGGAATCAAGATTGCTGGGAGAAATATCAAAACCTCAGATATGCAGATGACACCACCCTTATGGCAGAGAGTAAAGAGGAACTAAAGAGCCACTTGATGAAAGTGAAAAAGGAGAGTGAAAAAGCTGGCTTAAAACTAAATATTCAGAAAAACTAAGATCATGGTATCTGGTCCTATCACTTCCTGGCAAATAGATGGGGAAACAGTGGAAACAGATAGAGACTTTATTTTGGGGGACTCCAAAATGACTGCAGATGGTGACTGCAGCCGTGAAATTAAAAGATGCATGCTCCTTGAAAGAAAAGCTATGATAAAACTACACAGGATATTAAAAAGCAGAGACATTACTTTGCCAACAAAGGTCCATCTAGTCAAGGCTATGGTTTTTCCAGTGGTCATGTATGGATGTGAGAGTTGGACTGTAAAGAAAGCTGAGCAACAGAGAATCGATGCTTTTGAACTGTGGTGTTGGAGAAAACTCTTGAGAATCCCTTGGACTGCAAGAAGATCCAGCCAGTCAATCCTAAAGAAAATCAGTCCTGAATATTCATTGGAAGGATTGATGCTGAAACTGAAACTCCAATACTTTGGCTACCTGATGCAAATAATCGACTTATTTGAAAAGACCATGCTGCTGGGAAAGATTGAAGGCAGGAAGAGAAGGGGATGACAGAGGATGAGATTGTTGGATGGCATCACTGACTCAATGGACATGAGTTTGAGCAAGTTCCAGGAATTGGTGTTGGACAGGGAAGCCTGTCGTGCGGCAGTCCATAACATTGCAAAGTCAGACATGACTGAGCAACTGATCTGAACTGAGAGAGTGAAAGCCTTCTAGGTTTTCAGGCTAAGTAGTTTGCTTTGGCCTAGGCTAATAAAGAACACTTTATCTGGAGCTGTGGACCTAAACCCAACATCACCGTTTGAATTCAAAGAATCAACTCAGTCATACAGAAACATGTACAGTTTTATTCCTAATAGAAAATGTCAAGTTTAAAAAAATCCTCCTCACCCTTATGACACAAGCATCTTGAAATTAGCAACTAGTAACATGTATGTAATTTCCAATAATTTGATACTCTTATACTCATTTTTTGGTTCCCATTAGGAAGAAATTGCAAACATCTCTAATAAATCACTTCAGAGATGAGTATGGTTTGGTGTGGAACAATCTATTTCCAGCTATGTATTTATACTAACTACTCATTCCAGTTGTAAAAGTAAACCCTTTCTAATACTATTGTAGCATAAACTTTCTAAGACAATTGTCTTACTCATTTTTGTGTATCCTCCAGAAACTAAACAATCTTAGTAATCAATGAAATTATTCCTATCAACTTTATGACTGAAGGGTAGCACAATGCTCTTTAATCAGCATACACTCAGTATACATTTGCTGGTAATGAACAAAAGCCTAATATTTTCCTGAAATGCAATCATATAAATTTTTTTTTGCTTGTTTATTTTTCAGGATATACCTTTGAAAACTGTTGTGTATATCACATGGAGGAATATTCTCCCTCAGCTATGTCCAACTCACATGAGCACTTTTACAGAGTAATTGTTTTCCTCTTCTCATTAAGTGATATCGAGAAATAACTCAAAGCTTGGCTTAGTCTTCACCTGAACAACAAATTCACCATGTTGCCAAAATGATGATTTATTAAATTGAAAATGAAATATCTTATGCACCACAGAATAATGGATTTTTTTTGCTCCTGGTAGTAGTGTGCTGTGCTTGCTGTGCTTTGTCACTCAGTCATGTTCAACTCTTTACAACCCCAGGAACTGTAGCCTGCCAGGATCCTTTGTCAAGGGGAATACTCCAGGCAAGAATACTGGAGTGGGTTGCCATGCCCTCCTCCAGGGGACCTTGCCAACCCAGGGATTGAACCCAGGCCTCCCACATTGCAGGTGGATTCCTCACTGACTGAGCCACCAGGGAAGCCACTGGTTGTACTACTCTTGTCTTATTTCCCTGAGCCTAGTACTTTACCATTATTACCTAAATAGCTGGAATAACATATGTACCAAAAGATCATGCTCCTAACATTACTGAAATATGTATAATTAGTTACTATATACCCATGACACCAGTAAAACACTACATTTGACAGAATAACGGTTTCATTTGTTTCTAAAAACACATGATTGTGGAATTGAGAAAACAGCTTATTAATGATAATAGATCAAGCTTAAGATGTTGTGAAAATCCTGAAGGTTAGGCATAGAAAAAACATAGAGAGGAAAGTACACTATTTACTCTTGGATTTATCCTCCTATATTTTTTCTGTTAATATTCATTAGTTATATGCACAGTCAGGCACAGCCTAAAACAGTTCTAAAAACTGGTAATTTTATTAAACCATTATTGCATAAGAATTTTTATAGAATTTTTCATGAAAGCTTTTGAATTGAAGATAAAAGAGATTAAAGAATATTTTAAAACAGTAAAAATAATATTTAAATATTAAAAGACAGACTTTATTTTAAGAACACTTATCTTTAGAGGAACAAATAAAACATTAGAGCTTTAAGCATATAGAGGAAAGAGGAACAGTGATCACTCCTATCCACACAACAGCCTCTAGCCTTCTCTCACTTCTCTTGGAATAATTCTCCACACATACAAAGGACAAAATGGAGCTGCCACAGTAACGGTTTGTTTAAGCACCAGGATTGTGGTCTCCTATCAGGCATGGTTCAGGTCTTGCCCATGCTTAAGATTTCCTTAGTCAAGAATCACCTGGAGAAGAAACACAGTTATACCAGCTAAGTGAAATGAGGGAAAGTAAGGTGTGGTTGGAATGTTGTAAGAAAATCTCAATTAATCACAGGAAGAAGAAGAGAACTAGAAATTAGAAGTCAACTGGAACCAAAGTAGCAACTCTCAGGGTCTGTATGCACTTTAAAAATTTTCTTTTATCTACATGTCTCTGCTTTATTCTCTTTTTCTCTACAAACCAGCTTTTATCTACATGTCTCTGCTTTATTCTCTTTTTCTCTACAAACCAGCTTTTTTCTGATCTACTTTTTTATAGCCTGCAGACTGTGTCAGCCCTGGCTCGTTTAAGTGCCCTGAAAACAATGAGCAGAATAACTGTGCCTCAGATCCAAATTCCTAAGAAAGACAATCTAATTGGCTGCTTGCAAGACAAAGGGTAATCTCTTGTTGGAATAGCTGTGATCAGGGACTTTAAGTCAATTGGTACCAGTGTTGTCTCTACTCAGGTTATCAGGACAATTTGAGCTAGGCTGAAAATTGACTTAGTTTCTACAAAAAGTATAGTAAAAAAGCTACCTTAGATTCCACTAAGTTAGCCAGGGCTTCCATAATCCCAGCTCTAAGCAGACTAGTCAGTCACTTCAGTTGCTCAGTCATGTCTGACTCTTTGTGACCCCATGGACTGCAGCATGCCAGGCTTTCCTGTCCATCACCAACTCCCAGAGCTTGCCCAATTTCATGTCCATCGAGTTGGTGATCCCATCCAACCATCTCATCCTTTGTCGCCCCTTCTCCTCCTACCTTCAATCTTTCCCAGCATCAGGGTCTTTTCAAATAAGTCGATTATTTGCACCAGGTAGCCAAAGTATTGGAGTTTCAGCTTCAACATTAGTCCTTCCAATGAACACCCAGGACTGATCTCCTTTAGGATGGACTTGTTGGATCTCCTTGCAGTCCAAGGGACTCTCAAGAGTCTTCTCCAACACCACAGTTCAAAAGCATCAATTCTTTGGAGCTCAGCTTTCTTTACAGCCCAACTCTCACATCCATACATGACTACTGGAAAAACCATAGCTTTGACTAGACACACTTTTGTTGGCAAAGTAATGTCTCTGCTTTTTAATATGCTGTCTAGGTTGGTCATAACTTTCCTTCCAAGGAGTAGATAGATGTAGGCAGAGATTAAAATGAGATCAGTGCATTCTATGTTATAGATTGTATTAAACAACATATTGTATGTATACCTATAATAGACATATGAGATCGTTTGGCATACCTCCCATCCAACCTGTGGCAGTTATTTTATCAAGTGCTGGGACTATTCCAGATGTTCCTGTGCAGGTGGTTTTTTTGGATGAGAATTACATTTAAACAGGTGGATCCAAGTTGCAATTGGCTTCCCTGGTGGCTCAAGAGTAAAGAATCAGCCTGTATTGCAGGAGCCATGGGTTTTATCCCTGAGTTGGGAAGATCCCCTAGAGAAGGAAACAGCAACCCACTCCAGTATTCTTACCTAGAGAATCCCATGGACAAAGGAGCCTGGCAGGCTACAGTCCATGGGTTTGCAAGAGTTGGACATGATTTAGTGACTAAACCACCACCACCAAGTTGTAATTATTCATTCTGGAAGGCTGTTTCTATTTAAGGTTTTCCTTCAGAACAGGCTTGTGCTATAATAAACAGAACATAACAATGTAGTAATTCAGAAAATAGTACCGATTCTATCATGGTACATCTTACTTTATAGAATGTGCCACATAATTGTAGACACATAATTAATACAGATTAAGTAAAGTCCTTTGGGATAAGTCAAGAAATTATTGTTCTATATCTGAACAAAATTGTCAAAGTGTAGCTTTCTTATTTTCATTTCTTGTACATTATAACTTATGACCTAAGGAGAAAAGAGGCTGGAAACAGAAGCTAAAAATTTTTTTAAATAATAATTTTAGAAAGTTGTATAAAACAAGAGAGACAAATAATAAAATGAAAACTCAGGGAAGAAAGAGATGGAGTCCCTGTCAAGTCCTTCTGTGGAGTAGCAACTCCCACAGACTACTGCACTGAAGAACCAGCAGGGCTGCTCTTTGTTCCTGTGGTACCTTCTTTAGTGATTCAATTTCATAATATCAACATTGGCAAATAATATAAGATATATTTCCATGCTTCAAGTTTTATGTATAAATTGAGTTAATCACTATGACAACTGAGTTATTGTATTCCAAAATTTATAGAATAAACACTGAAAATCAGAGGGTAAAGAACATCTTTAATGTTTTAAATGAGAAAGTGAAAGGGCAAGAACTTGTACCTGGAACCTTTTGAAGTCAAACCAATACCTATGCATCATGGATTTTTCTCTGCTTTGCAACCTTATAAACCTAATCAATAATGGGGGAGTTGGAGAGAGACCTATTTATAGCCATATAAGCATTTATATCAATCTCAACAATCTAGCCTCAAGACAGCGTCAGTCAAAGGAACACAGTTTGGAAATAAAAGTAATTCCAACAATTTAAAATCTTTACTTCCATTTTTCTAGTACAATGAAGAAGACTTGAAAACCAAAGTGATACTTCTTTCAAATTTCTTTTTTGTTTCTAATGAATTTTTTCATACTGCTATTGCATCAGAGCTCCCAAAATCTCTACTAAACTTACTGTCAGTCTTAACCCACACATACATTCTCCTCTTCCCTTTCTGTCTTTCCTTCTTATGCTGAATTTCCAAGCTCTGAAGAGTTTTTCATAAATTATCTTATTTAGTCATAACAATATTATAGCAAAATAAATATTAGCCTCAGAGAGGGTGACTCGTCCAAAATTTCAGTTGTAAAAAATGGCAAAGCAGTTGTATCTATTTTCAAAACCACAGAATTTCCAGTGTACCACACTTCCAGTTTAATATATCAAGAAATCCTAGAAACTACTTTAAAAAATCTGAATTTTTGATTTTCAGATGTTTTCCCTTCTGGATAATTGACTTCATATCATATATGTATGGGCTAATGTAGCCCAAACAGAAGGAAAAAGAATTAGAATAACCAAAGATGCTGATTTTCATTATGAACATCACTAAAGCTTATGCCGATACTTTACATGAACTGAGTTTGATAGCATCAACAGAACAGACAGAAATCTCTATATTTTATACGTGAGTGACTGTGGGATTTCTGAGGTTTAATGTTAAGGTCACCAATTAAACAGGATCCTGAAGCTCCAGAATCTTGCTTATGAAAAAAATGGGTTATGAACTAGCAGGAAAAACAGAATTAGCATTTATTTTCCTACATTTCTTAATCTTCTGTAACTCTTTCTTATTTTCTAGAAAGATATTTTCCTAAAAAGGCAATTATTTCCCAATGTAAATATCTGTTGACTGAACCCTCGTTGTTCTTGTCATCACGGTTGTCTTGGTCTAAGTTAAACATAATGGTTTAGGGATTTAGATGATTCTCAGCACTCTAAAGATTGCACATAGTGGAGCCCAAGTGATGTTGCATTATTGGCAATCATCCTGGAACTAATAACAGCAGTTATTGGGCCTATAATCTCCTAGGAATTAACAACCAAACTCTTTTTCTCAATTTGTAGGACATCATCATTACCATTAAAAGGCAGTTAAGATGATAATGTGCCACTGTAACTCATACAGTGGGCAATAAAGGGTTATAAGTGAAAGTGCTGAGACAGCAGTCCTGACTCAGCCTATAGACTTAAATGTTCTCCCTTTGGGGCTGCTGCTTGGAAAAACTTTAAAGTGACAGAAAACAGGCACTCGAGATAAATGGGTTTGGGGCTGGTTTATTTGTTTCACGGGGATAACTCCCTTTCTAGTGGCACTGCAGAGAGTCAGGTCTTTCCCACTCAAATGACAGGATTTCCTGTGAGCCTGCTTGTTCACTGATTCATAAAAATAACCAAGGATTTCAGAACAATGCAATGCAATTATAACACACAGAGAGAGTTGAAAAAGCAGTGGTCTTAAAGGAGGAAGAGATATAAAAACTAGCCATGATTGGGTGAGACAAGGGATGTGCAAGGTGTAAAGCAGAGAAAGTGATAGAAATGTAATTCAAATCAATAAACATTTGATGAGTCCCTACTGCATTGCAGGCATTATGCTGTGAACTTGGCCTTCATGATCCCTTCCTACCTGGAGTTTACACTTTGCTGAGAAGATAGACATATATGATAAACATTTTTTAAATGCAGTACAGTGAAAGTACAGGATGCCATGAGAAAAAACAGCAAGGAATAATTCTAAGCAAATAAAAAAGAAGTCAGTACCAGGAATTCCCTGTGATCCTGCAGTTAGCTCCATGCTTCCACCACAGTGGGCATGGGTTCATCTCTGGTTGGGGAACTTAGATTCCACAAACTGCGCTGTATGACTAAAACAAACAAACAAACAAAACAAACAAAAGCAAAACAAAGAAACAAAATCAGTGCTGAGCAGCACAATAACAGGTGGAGAAAATAAATGGATCAGTATGAATTGAAGCAAAACCTATAAAGCCTTAGAAATTACCAAAATAACTGGAAATTGAAAAATCAACAGAAGTATACAGTACATAAAAGTACATATATACTACCATAATAATAATAATGGCTACCATTTACTTAGATTCTGCATTATGTCATGCTAAATGCTTTATGTGAAATACCTTAATCTATATGACAATTTGATTAGGTGGATATTAACATCTCATATTTATAGATGTATTAAACTGAAATTCAGATAACTTGCCCAATGTGACATAGCTAGCAAATATCAAAATCAGGAGTAGAATTAAATCAGGCTAAGTATATAATTCATTCTTTTGACCAATATGTTATATTTCAATTTGCTGTGTTGTTGTTTAGTCACTAAGTGGTGTCTAACACTTTTGTGACACCATGGACTGTAGCCCGTCAAACTCCTCTGTCCATGAGATTTCCCAGGCAAGAATAATGGAGTGGGTTGCCATTTCCTCCTCCAGGGGATCTTCTCGACCAAACCAGCGTCTCCTGCTTGGCAGGCAGATCCTTTACCATTGGGCCACCAGGGAGCCCTGCTGTATGTCAATACCCAGAGTTAAATGGAGAATAACACGCTAAATTCAGTAGCCAGATTAATTAACAGAATCAAGAAAGACATAAGGGACTCGAGTGAAGACTAGAGAACAGAGGAAAAGCAGCAATATTTTGGCATATAACTATATGAGCCTTTTATTACCAATCTGCTACCAAGGTAGGATTGATGTTCAAATTTAGCTGACTTTATATAGGTTACGAAGAGATCATGGTAAATAAATGCAACATTAATTTAGCATACCTATAAGATGTAATTCCTCAACACTTTGTTTTTTGAATAATTTCTATTTGTTTCAATGACATCTGCTCCCAAACACATTTGAAATACTTTATTCAATGGTGGTAATAATATAAAAATTATTTATCATCAGGAAAAGAAAATAGTAATGGTATGGAAACATCAAAACTTCTGATTGAAGAGAGCTACCAAAAAAATGAGAGAATATGATTTATTTCTGAGCTTTGTAGAAATAAAGGCAAAGAAACACACAAGGTGCAACACATAGTCTTATTGTCTATCATAAAAGCAATCCATTTGATGAAAAGAAATAAAGTTCTTCTACAATCTAAGCATTAAGAGGAATTTGTCATGAGGATCTTCACACAAGACAAATTGAGCAACATAAAGAATCCATTAATAATTTCTGCCATAATTATCTTCTTAGGTTATTTTTAAATAATCTTTTTCTTTTTAGATTTATGGGAAACAACTTTTGAGCTGCTAGTGACTACATCTCTATCAACTTGTGCCAGATAAGTAATTAAACACAATAAGATTCCCCCTCCCCAAAAAAAGAAAAACTGCACTGCTAAACTGCCTGGGAGGGAAGAGTGGATTACATGATGGCATAACTTAGAATCAAAGTTTACCTATACCTTCTGCTGTTGTTCCCGGGGCATCTCCCTACCCTGAAATCCCTTCCCAACTTTTTCTTGAATTTCATGACATATTCCAGGACCTTCTAAAATATTTCCACTTTTGTTAACTTAGCTCAAGGTGTTTCCTTAATTTGTACCCCAAGTACTTAATTAATATAATAGCACATTTAGGAATCATAGGTACTATTTATAGAATACCTGAATCAGTGTTGTTATCTCTAGTTGAAAAAAATGCATTAGAAATTTTAAACACTTCGCCCAAGTAGGTTTGAATTCAAATGTGTATTTGAGTTCAAATCTCATAATCGAATTCCAATCCAAGGACATTCCAAAGCAATAAACAAGGTCCAAACATAGAAGTGATGAGTTCAGACAGAAAAAGAACAAAACCAAAACAAGAACATATGTACATTTAATTAAAATTGGGAGAGGCAGCACAGTAGGTGGATGTGCTGTCTTGGCAAGCAGGAGAGTCAGACTCTAGCTGTGCTTTAGCAAATCATCATCTATGTGGAGTGACCTGCCTAGAGCAAAATTCTGAAGCCCTTGGTAACTCAATTCCTTCATGTTTAAGATATTTGCAAATGTCATGAAAGAGTTAAACAAATTAACTATTTTAGTTTGCCTTTTCCTTTGCTTTTCTATATCTTTTCAAAAGTATGGTATAGCAGAAAATAGAGAAAGTAAAGTCAATCAAACTTTTTGCTCCTTTGATCCTGTAAAAAAAAAAAAAATCACTTTGTCAGCCATTGCCATCCCAAAGTTCAATTCCTTGCTGTAACTTGGAGACTTGAGTTTAGGAGTCCTTTAATTCAGTCATAACTCAGGCAGCTATTATTTAAGTATCCTCAGAAACAATGGACTGGAAGGCTTTCCATCCTAAGCTTGGTTTCTACTCTGACCAAGACTGCTAGGCTCAAAGGCCTTCAGTTCAGTTCAGTTCAGTTGCTCAGTTGTGTCCGACTCTTTGCGACCCCATGAATTGCAGCACACCAGGCCTCCCTGTCCATCACCAACTCCCGGAGTTCACTCAGACTCACGTCCATTGAGTCGGTGATGCCATCAGCCATCTCATCCTCAGTTGTCCCCTTCTCCTCCTGCCCCCAATCCCTCCCAGATCAGAGTCTTTTCCAATGAGTCAACTCTTCGCATGAGGTGGCCAAAGTACTGGAGTTTCAGCTTTAGCATCATTCCTTCCAATGAACACCCAGGACTGATCTCCTTTAGAATGGACTGGTTGGATCTCCTTGCAGTCCAAGGGACTCTCATGAGTCTTCTCCAACACCACAGTTCAAAAGCATCAATTCTTCAGCACTCAGCTTTCTTCATAGTCCAACTCTCACATCCATACATTACCACAGGAAAAAACATAGCCTTGGCTAGACGGACCTTTGTTGGCAAAGTAATGTCTTCCTTGTATATTGTCTCTAGCCTAAAACAATTCTGTCTTCACTCCCTGTTTCTCTGCTGGTATTTCTTATACCAAAGTGTATCATTCCTTCTAATCCAAGTCACTCCTTGATCTTACTTTTTTTTTCTCCTTCCCCACTGGCCTACAAATACCATCCCAACATACCACACAGTAGAAGTCATCTACTTTATGGTAATTTTGCATCTTGAGCCTTGAGTTCTTCACTTACTTATTAATAAAAAGAGACAAAATAGTGAGAAATATCTCTTCAACTCTGAAATTTACAACTTTGCATTCTACACCTAATAAATTACTCCAAATGTAGACTCCAAGACTTTGTGTCTTCTTGAAGTCATACACTTTCTACTCAATATTACTAACGCTTAGTGGTTAGGGAATTTTTTTCTTCATCTTTGTACTTGGTGTTCTCTCCTTTCTCTAACATCAGTCTTTCTCCCATAGCTAGAGTAATGCCTTATACCTAAGAAAAACTCAAAGCTTATCCAATTAAATTGAAGGGATTTTCCTTAGCCAAGGAAATTATATAACAATACTTCAGGAAAGAAGGTCGGGAGGCTATTGAAATAATATAGGGCCAGGTTTGTAGTGATAAAGGAAAAATAGATTCTGGATATTTTGAATATAAGATATGAGAGAAGAGAGTGTGATTGCCACTAGAATGTTCCACATATACTTTCCCATTCTTTGGAGCATATTTTCTCTGTGATCAAGTGTTTGTTTGTTTGTTTTAATTCTCACCAATGAGAGGAAGCCCCATATGGGTTGAGCATTTAACTGTTGGTGGCCCTCAAGAGCAGCTTGTTTTATCTGTCAGGACAGAGGTTGAAAGCATTTGAGATGGTGGCCCCTTCACTAAATGAGAAAAGTCCCCCAGCTGACTCATGATGAATGTAGCATGAAATAAAGAAAAAGAAAAAAAAGAGAGAGAGAGAGAGAGGGAGGAAGGAGGAGTGTAGGGAGGAGAGAAGGAGAGAGAGAACTCTTCCTTGTTGAAAGCAGTGAAACATGGAGACTGATTCTTACAGCAGCAGAGCCTAGTTATCCTTATTGATAATAATTTCCCTAGAAGTACAGTATTGCTGTAATAAGACCTAAAATGCATGGTACTTGTTTTGACTGAAAAGTGAAAGTGAAGGTGAAGTCGCTCAGTCGTGTCCGACTCTTTGCGACCCCGTGGACTGTAAGCTACCAGGTTCCTCCATCCATGGGATTCTCCAGGCAAGAATACTGGAGTGGGTTGCCATTTCCTTCTCCAGGGGATCTTCCCAACCCAGGGACTGAACCCGTGTCTCCTGCCTTGCAGGCAAACGCTTTAACCTCTGAGCCACCAAGAAACAGGAAAGAGTTATATTATATTGAAGGGCAGAAAGACGGTAGTATATGTTATACCAAAAGTACAGCATTTGGTTAAAATGTTAACTGTAGCAACTTGAAATGCAGATAATGTATTATAAGAACTTGTAACTTTACAAGAAAAACAGCTTGTCAATATATGTGATGGCTGCTAATGGTAGCATTTGACAGGATATTACTAATACAAGAATAACTGGGGAAAATGATCAGTTTGTAAGCAAGAATGTAGAAGATTAGGATAGGTCCAAAACAGGGGGATTTCTAGCACTGGAAAAAAAGTGACTGCAAAAGAAAACAGTAATTTAAAAATTTATAAAATATGTTGGATGTTAAAGGCCAATCAAATCTCACCCTGCGGTAAGGAGTAGACATTTTTTGTAAATCTGAATGAATGAACAGGTTGAATTAATGTGGTATTGAAGAAATTCTAGCAGTTCTACAAAATGCCTCCTGGAAAGACGTTAAAAAATGACATTCTCCCACCCAAAGTTTCTTAGGCTTAAGATAACTACATTTAAGTTGAGAAAGAAAATAACATAGATATGACAAAAAGAACCATAGCTTGGCTATTGGTGCATGTTTTTTACTGGATTCAAAGAGATATAAAACCAAGCACATTTCTGGGTCTGATATTCTGAGAAAAACAAAACAAAACAAAAAAAATCCCCTACCATCTGGATAAAAGGGGCTACAACTGCTTAAAAGCTAAAACGACCCATAGGGCCTTAAACTTCTACAGGTAGGAAGCAGGCAAAGAAACCTGCTCAGTCATCAACAAGAGCATATTCTCCATTGCTCTTTCAAATACAGCCAAGGGGGATAATGAGAAATAGGAAACCCCAGAGCCTGGAGCTAAGAGCCAAAAAGAATATGCAATTTGAGAGCTCCAGGAAGCTGGTTAAAGAATTTCATTAAGCAACATTCTTCATTCCTAGGACAAGAGATCTTAAACATTTTTGATCAGTGGAATTTCATACATTCAGCAGAGCAGTAAATTTGCTGTGCAATTCCAAATCTTTCTCTTTACTAATAGAAATATTTACTGTGATTCTTTAGCTGAATATTCGTTTTCTGATGGTATAAAACTTTTCTTTCTAGTTCGTAGGACCCTGGATCTAGAGAAGCTGTATATAAACCTCTTTTAGAAAGAAGCATGTATAAACTAATGATTCAGCTTTGACCCTGAAGGAACAAGTAATGCTTTTTTGTTATTTTTCTTGGAGAGAAAGTAATTGATTTCATGTGCAAGAAGGAAGGTGAATCAAATAGTTGGCAGTAGGTAGAAGTATTATGAGTCATCTGTTACAGTTTTCTACATTCACTAATTTCTTACCACTTCCAGACTGTAAGTATAGTACCCCTGTTAATTTTTTTAACAGTATGTAAGAGGAAGCAGAGAAGAATGAGTTTTCACTAATGAGTTGTGAGTATAAGTAATGCATATTCTAGTGGCAATAATTCAGTCTTATTGTCAATAATTTAATAAGAAGGGTAAGACCTTCTAAAGCTCTCTTTTTGCCTCTGGCATGAAGATCAACAATTTTCAAGTAAGTGGCTACTTCAACTGTCTGGGTCCCTGAACGATTACAACACAGTCTCCCACTTAGGGGAAGGTGGTGTGAGAGTGAAAAGGTGTTGTGAGCAAAAGATTAACCTTTGTTATTTAAGCCATTAAGATTGCTTATTATCACAGCATTGATATACCTATTCAGACCCATACAGGGAGCAGCATTTCCATACTAGTATATGTTGCAGTAAACTGTTTGTTGTAACTATGTCAAAATTAAATTACTTTTGTTGCTGCTGATAGATAGCTCGGTTACTTAAACCAGTGTAAATGAAGTATTAATTTCTTAAGAGATTTTAAAAGTTTTACTTAAATTTGTATTTAAGTTAAATGCTTTTAAATGTTTGTATTTAAATGTTTTCTTGAGCGTCTCCTTCTTAAAAGAACAAAGTGAAATGATGAAGTGACAAAATAACTACTGACCCATGTTAACCAGATAGGTATCGGATCACTTTATTATAAAAGAAACTTGATTTTGAGTGATTCGATAATGTTAAAGTAATTTTCTTTGGAACAGTCATAAGCTTAGACTGACGTGCAGTATTTTTTACCTTCAAAATACTAAACATAAGTATGTTTCATATTATACATATGTTTTAAGATTTAAAACATAATGGGAAACTAGCGAAATCAAAGATAGATCAACATAACCCCAGATTTTAGGTATTCCCAGGACTTAGGATCATGCATTTATTTCAATAAATACCATTACTAGAAGGAAACGGATGAAACTACAAAGACTAAAACCCTTTGGGGCAGCCAAAATTATTTGAGTCTCTTAAAAATAATGTTTCCTAACACTATTTCTCTTATCCTAGTGAAAGGTGACAGCTTCTTCTCATTCCCTAGGACATATTTCAAATTCTGTGTTTGGAGATCTAACTTTTAAAGCCTAAATCATCCTTGATCCAGAATCCAACAATGCATCTTTTTCATTCAATCCAGTTTCAGGCAATGCGTAGATAGTGAATTTGACAGGGTTGATTTTTTTTTCCTTTAGATCATAATATTCACTCTTCAGTGAGACTATTAGGTGGCTTATTTGAAGGTTTAGGTAAAGCAGAGCTTTTTTAATTATTTGGATTTCTTAACTGGCCATTATTACGTGGTCAGAATTTAAAAGATTAACATCATTTAGTCAGCTAAAAAGTCTTTGGACACAATCAGAAATCATTCAGTGCAATTAGATTGTTCATAAAAATAGTCCAAACAAAGCAATTAAACCAATATTCCTCCTTCTAAATATTTGGTTTCATAGCCCCACTGCCTCTGCTCTATAACTAAGGAATCTTTTCCATATGTTTCACTGGAGCTGTTCTATCATGTTTTTCTTACAAAAGACCACTATTATCTAGATAAGATATGAAACATTATCCTCTACAATCCTCTATCACCTAGTCCTTTCTCCTAAGGATATCTTGATTCTGTCAACTACTTGAAAAAGGACAATGATAATGAGTTAGCCTTCTAGCCAGACAGGCCTTGAAAAGTTCATCAATTTCCCAGTCTCTTTCTTCTGTTAAATGGTCATATGGGCATTATTCCATGTACCACAGGTGTGGCCATATGACTTTTAATGAAGTGATACGTATGACATAGTAGGCATATAGCATAGTGATAAGTAAGGGTTCATCAGATGACAAATGCTATTAGCTCAACATGGGATAAAAAACAATACAGGAAGGTTAAAGGGTAATAAATTTGTATCATCATAATAATAAGTAACACCTTGAACTTTTGGTTGTTAAGTTTTCTGAGAACAAGGAGCACAGTTCATAACAAATCTGGGTGTTTAATTTCATGTCTTGTACAAAGTAGGTATTTAATAAATGTTTGGACAAGTGACTGAGTATTCACAAATATGGAACTGAAATTTATCTCCCTCTTTCATTTTTCTTGCCAGTTTTTGTGTGGGCATGTCAATTTACCTTAACTCTATGGATTTCATAAAGGTTTGGTGTGGGTGCAAATAGGAAGGTGCACATATGAAAGAAGGATTTGATTGCTTACTTTGGAGCTCTGTTTTTATTTGTTGGCTATGTAGTGGTGGACAGCACAAAATATTTTCTCATATTTAGAAGTTAGTCACACTACAATCCAAAGTTTAGGGCTTCTAAATTTATTCTCAGTTGGCAAAAAGAATATTTTCATTTTCAAAAGAACTTGAAATGCTCAAACAGTTGCAAAACAACCCTTGGAAGGAAGATTTTAATGAGTCAAATGTAAATATATGTAAATAAATTAAACCCACACAAATTAACTTTCCATGCAAGTGCTTATAATTAAGAGAAAAGTGTCTGAAAAGAGAAATTCTGGTTTTTCTTAGTTTTAGTTAGCCAAGAGAATAAATTATGTCCAAGATTATATTGAACCTATTATGTGGAAACTTAGAAATATCACTCATTTCCTTGGGCGTCCACTCAGAGTGTAGTTTCCAACATAAGGATAAATCCAAACTTCAGAGGTTCCAATCCATGTTTTAGATTTTCTTCTCCCAGCTTGTTGCAGGAGCTAATGCGAGAAAAACAACCAAGACAGCAAATCCGAGGCAGTCCTAAGATGGCGGAGGAATAGGACGAGGAGACCACTTTCTCCCCCACAAATTCATTGAAAGAACATTTGAACACCAAACAAATTCCACAAAACAACTTCTGAATGCTGGCAGAGGACATCAGGCACCCAGAAAAGCAGCCTTTGAAAGGAGGTAGGACAAATATAAAAGATAAAAAAAGAGACAAAAAAGGTAGGGACAGAGATCCATCTCAGGAAGGGAGTCTTAAAAAAGAGAGAAATTTCCGAACACCAGGAAACACTCTCTCTGGTGGATCTGTGGCAAGTTTGGAATCTCAGAGGGCAAAATAACTGGGAGGAAAAATAAATAAATAATTAAAACCCACAGATTAGGTGCCTAACAGCAACTCCCAGCAGAGCAGCAGCCCAGACGCTCACATCCCCCACTAACAAGCAGGGGCTGGACAGGGAGGCGCTGTCTGCATTGCTTAGGGTAAGGATCAGGCCTGAATGCTCCAAGGGCAATCTGAGGGAACTAGCTTGAGATAGCAACCCATATTGTGGGATAGCTATCCAGTGAAAAGCCCTAACCTAAGACACCGCCAGGCCCTCTCACAGAACAAAGGACTGAGCAGAGCTAGCCAGCTGAGGACCAGCCCATCCCCCACCAGATACAGGCAGGCAAGGGCAGCCAGAGCCAGAAGGGGGCAATTGCGGCCCCAGAGAGGCATCCTATACCAAACTGCAAGCAGATGTCGTGGCTAACCAAGACTTCTTGGGATTCTAGACAGTCAACATCCACCGGGAGGGTAGCAGCCAGAGATAAGCTTCCCAGAAGAGACACATGGCACACCTGAGACAGCGCACCCATTGTACACCCAGAAAACCCGAGCGGCTGGGATGGGGGAGGCAATAAGTTTCAGCCTTCAACTGGGAGCAACTGTGCTCACCAAGCACCTGGTCACCTGAGCTGCTCAGACCTGGGATGGGTACAAAACGCAGGCTCAACCAAGTCTGCGCCTTTGTGGAGTACCCGAGAACCTGAACCTGAGTGGCTTAGACCCAGGGAGTGCATACAACCCAGGGAGAGCATCGACAGTTCCCAACAGAGTAACCTAGAGCCTGAGCAGTATAGACTGGGAAAGCACACATGCCATGAGCAGAGTCAAACCCAGTGTGGCTGAATCACTGTGAGCACACACCAGTGATATTTGTTTACAGTGTTCTTCCCTCCCCACAACACGACTGAACAAGTGAGCCTAAAAAAAGTGACCACCACCGTTCCCCTTGTGTCAGGGCAGAAATTAGACACTGAAGAGACCAACAAAAAGAAGAAGCTAAAATAGAGGGAAACGCTTTGGAAGTGACAGGCACAATAGATTAAAACCCTATAGTTAGCACTGACTACATAGGAAGGGGCCTATAGACCTTGAGAAGTACAAGCTGGACCAAGGCATCATCTGAAAATGAATTGACACCACACTGTCTGCAACAGCTCAGAGAAAGTCCTAGATATATTTTTACTATAATCATTTTTTAAATTAAAATAATTTTTTTTTCATTTTTCAGTTCAGTTCAGTCACTCAGTCGTGTCCGACTCTTTGCGACCCCATGAATCACAGCACGCCAGGCCTCCCTGTCCATCACCAACTTCCGGAGTTCACTCAGAGTCACAGCCATCGAGTCAGATGCCATCCAGCCATCTCATCCTTGGTCGTCCCCTTCTCCTCCTGCCCCCAATCCCTCCCAGCATCAGTCTTTTCCAATGAGTCAACTCTTCACACCAGGTGTCCAAAGTACTGGACTTTCAGCTTTAGTATCATTCCTTCCAAAGAAATCCCAGGATTGATCTTCTTCAGAATGGACTGGTTGGATCTCCTTGCAGTCCAAGGGACTCTCAGGAGTCTTCTCCAACACCACAGTTCAAAAGCATCAATTCTTCAGCACTCAGCTTTCTTCACAGTCCAACTCTCACATCCATACATGACCACTGGAAAAACCATAGCCTTGACTAGACGGACCTTAGTCGGCAAAGTAATGTCTCTGCTTTTGAATATGCTATCTAGGTTGGTCATAACTTTTCTTCCAAGGAGTAAGTGTCTTTTAATTTCATGGCTGCAATCACCATCTGCAGTGATTTTGGAACCCAAAAAAATAAAGTCTGACACTGTTTCCACTGTTTCCCTATCTATTTCCCATGAAGTGATGGGACCAGATGCCATGATCTTCGTTTTCTGAATGTTGAGCTTTAAGCCAACTTTTTCACTCTCCTCTTTCACTTTCATCAAGAGGCTTTTTAGTTCCTCTTCACTTTCTGCCATAAGGGTGGTGTTATCAGCATATCTGAGGTTATTGAGATTTCTCCGAGCAATCTTGATTCCTGCTTGTGCTTCTTCCAGCCCAGCGTTTCTCTTGATGTACTCTGCATAGAAGTTAAAGAAGCAGGGTGACAATATACAGCCTTGACGTACTCCTTTTCCTATTTGGAACCAGTCTGTTGTTCCATGTCCAGTTCTAACTGTTGCTTCCTGACCTGCATGCAGATTTCTCAAGAGGCAGGTCAGGTGGTCTGGTATTCCTATCTCTTTCAGAGTTTTCCACAGTTTATTGTGATGCACACAGTCAAAGGATTTGGCATAGTCAATAAACCAAAAATACATGTTTTTCTGGAACTCTCTTTCTTTTTCCATGATCCAGTGATTGTTGGCAATTTGATCTCTGGTTCCTCTGCCTTTTCTAAAACCAGCTTGAAAGTCTAGAACTTCACAGTTCATGTATTGCTGAAGCCTGGCTTGGAGAATTTTGAGCATTACTTAATTAGTATGTGAGATGAGTGCAACTGTATGGTACTTTGAGCATTCTTTGGCATTGCCTTTCTTTGGGATTGGAATGAAAACTGACCTTTTCCAGTCCTGTAGCCACAGCTGAGTTTTCCAAATTTTCTGGCATACTGAGTGCAGCACTTTCACAGCATCATCTTTTAGGATTCTAAATAGCTCAACTGGAATTCCATCACCTCCACTAGCTTTGTTCGTAGTGATGCTTTCAAAGGCCCACTTCAAAGGACCATTCACATTCCAGTATGTCTGGCTCTGGGTGAGTGATCACACCATCGTGATTATCTGGGTCATGAACATCTTTTTTGTACAGTTCTTCTGTGTATTCCTGCCACCTCTTCCTAATATCTTCTGCTTCTGGTAGGTCCATACCATTTCTATCCTGTATCTAGCCCATCTTTGCATGAAATGTTCCCTTGATATCTCTGAATTTCTTGACGAGACCTCTAGTCTTTCCCATTCTGTTGTTTTCCTCTATTTCTTTGCATCAATCACTAAGGAAGGCTTTCTTATCTCTACTTGCTATTCTTTGGAACTCTGCATTCAGATGCTTATATCTTTCCTTTTCTCCATTGCTTTTCACTTCTCTTCTTTTCACAGCTATTTGTAAGGCATCCTCAGACAGCCATTTTGCTTTTTTGCATTTCTTTTCCATGCGAATGGTCTTGATCCCTGTCTCCTATACAATGTCACGAACCTCAGTCCATAATTCATCAGCCACTCTATCTATCAGATCTAGTCCCATAAATCTATCTCGCACTTCCACTGTATAATCATAAGGGATTTGATTTAGGTCATACCTACCTGAATGGTCTAGTGGTTTTCCCCATTTTCTTCAAAGTAAGTCTGAATTTGGCAATAAGGAGTTCATGATCTGAGCCACAGTCAGCTCCTGGTCTTGTTTTTGTTGATTGTAAAGAGCTTCTCCATCTTTGGCTGCAGAGAATATAATCAATCTGATTTCAGTGTTGACCATCTGGTGATGTCCATGTGTAGAGTCTTCTCTTGTGTTGTTGGAAGAGGGTTTTTGCTATGACCAGTGCATTTTCTTGGCAAAACTCTATTAGTCTTTGCCCTGCTTCATTCCATCAATATAGTGAAAATGAGTATATTACCCAAAGCAATCTATAGATTCAATGCAATCCCTATCAAGCTACCAACGATATTTTTCACAGAGCTAGAACAAATAATTTCACAATTTGTATGGAAATACAAAAAACCTCAAATAGCCAAAGCAATCTTGAGAAAGAATGTAACTGGAGGAATGAACCTGCCTGACCTCAGTCTCTACTACAAAGCCACAGTCATCAAGACAGTATGGTACTGGCACAAAGACAGAAACATAGCTCAATGGAACTAAATAGAAAGCCCAGAGATAAATCCATGCACTTATGGACACCTTATCTTTGACAAAGGAGGCAAGAATATAAAATGGATTAAAGACAATCTCTTTAACAAGTGGTGCTGGGAAAACTGGTTAGCCACTTGTAAAAGAATGAAACTAGAACACTTTCTATCACCATACACAAAAATAAACTTAAATGGATTAAAGATCTAAACATAAGACCAGAAACTATAAAACTCCTAGAGGAAAACATAGGCAAAACACTCTTCAACATAAACCACAGCAGGATCCTCTATGACCCACCTCCCAGAATACTGGGGAAAAAAAACAAAAATAAACAAATGGGACCTAATTAAAATTAAATTTTTTGCACGACAAAGGAAATGATAAGCAAGGTGAAAAGACAGCCTTCTGAATGGGAGGAAATAATAGCAAATGAAGCAACTGACAAACAACTAATCTCAAAAATATACAAGCAACACCTGCGGCTCAATTCCAGAAAAATAAACGACCCAATCAAAAAGTGGGCCAAAGAACTAAATAGACATTTCTCCAAAGAAGACATACAGATGGCTAACAAACACATGAAAAGATGCTCAACATCACTCATTATCAGAGAAATGCAAATCAAAACCGCAATGAGGTACCATTTCACGCCAGTCAGAATGGCTGCTATCCAAAGTCTACAAGTAATAAATGCTGGAGAGGGTGTGGAGAAAAGGGAACCCTCTTACACTGTTGGTGGGGATGCAAACTAGTACAGCCACTATGGAGAACAGGGTGGAGATTCCTTTTAAAACTGGAAATAGAACTGCCATACAACCCAGCAATCCCACTGCTGGGCATACACACCGAGGAAACCAGAATTGAAAGAGACACGTGTACCCCAATGTTCATCGCAGCACTGTTTATAATAGCCAGGACATGGAAGAAACCTAGATGTCCATCAGCAGATGAATGGATAAGAAAGCTGTGGTACATATACACAATGGAGTATTACTCAGCCATTAAAAAGAATACATTTGAATCAGTTCTAATGAGGTGGATGAAACTAGAGCCAATTATACAGAGCGAAGTAAGCCAGAAAGAAAAACACCAATACAGTATACTAACACATATATATGGAATTTAGAAAGATGGTAACGATAACCCTGTATGCAGGGCAGCAAAAGAGACACAGATGTATAGAACAGTCTTTTGGACTCTGTGGGAGAGGGCGAGGGTGGGATGATATGGGAGAATGGCATTGAAACATATAAATTATCACATGTGAAATGAATCACCAGTCCAGGTTTGATGTATTGATACAGGATGCTCAGGGCTGGTGCACTGGGATGATCCAGAGGGATGGGATGGGAAGGGAGGTGGGAGAGGGGTTCAGGATGGGGAACACATGTACATCCATGGTGGATTCATGTCAATGTATGGCAAAACCAATATAATATTGTGAAGTAAATAAATAAAACAGATAAAAAAAAAAAAGAATGTACTTTAGGTGAACTATAAAACTGGAACACATACAATAGATTTTAGGATTATATGACTGTAATTTTATAAAGTTAACAACTGCATCACAATTATATAAGAGAATATCCTATTTTTAGGAAATATACATCAGAATGTTTGGGGTAAAGGGCCATGATGTGTTCAACTCAAGTGATTCAGATAAAAGTGTGTGTACGCATGGGAAGAGAAAGAGAGAGAGCACAGTGATAAAGAAAAGGTATGTGGATGTTTTTGTATTTGCATTTTTATCTTTCATTTGTATTTGTATTTTATTTGTATATTTTTGGGTAAATTCAAAATTCTTTCTAAATAAAATTTAGAAAACAAAAAAAAGAGAAAGGTAATTCTAAGAGGTAAAATCAGAAAGCCTATGTATAATCCTAACCATCTCTCTCCTCCAACTTACTACTATATATTCCTAATATTTGTAGGTACCCCAGCTTCAGACAATCCATCCTCAAGTAACCAACTGTCCTTTATTTCTATCTTAACATAGAGATCAAGTTTTAATCATCTGAATCCCCAAAACTATCATCCTGCCTGTAGATTTCTTCTCAACATTCACTTTCTTTTGTCTTTCCTCACTTTGAGACTTCTAAGAATCTCCTTCCTAAACTAAATCTAAACTCAGATTACATTTATAAAATCCCCATGTAAGACAGTTCTTCATAACAGTTAATGCTTTGCACACAATAGTTAACAAAATGACTAGGGAGAAACAAACCTAAGGCTCCTTCTTCATACAGATATTTGGGTCATAGCAGCATCTAGGACCTGCAACAGTTTGAAAGCACAAATGATGGTATCAACATCATCAACACCAAGAAGAGACAATATTTCTATTTACTAGATAATCCCCGTGACTTTCTCTCTCTTAGGTGGCCTAAAGGCACTCTCCCTCTGCAGGTTTCATTAATACTGGTGATTAGGCATTAATATTGGTTAGGCAAACTAATGTAAAAAGTGTACGAGTTCCCAAAGTTCAAAGCTCAACTTTATTTACCAGAAAATTTTATACAATGTGAATCAAATGCTCTCTGCTCCCTCCCCCAGCTTCTCTATAGAAGTGAAAATCAGGATGGGTACAGGGTCCTGCTGCTGCATCACTTTCCACTAAGTATCTAACTACAGTCTAGTCAAGCATACTTCTCCATGGGATGAGAGCTTAGGAGTCCTGATGACTCTGCTTCCTCAGTAAACCATACTTCACACTTCAGTGGTGTCTGTCCCTCTCTTCTGGTTCTGCAAATATTTTTCCCATAAAGATCACCAAGAGTAACATCCCATCTAATGCAAAAGCTACCCACAGCATCTTCAACAGATTTATCATATCTTCAGTGACTTTGTATTTTCTGTTCATTCATTATAAACAAATTATTAAGCACCCACAAGTGCTTAGTAAGGCCATGGATTAGTGCATAGCATGCAGTACTATAGCATTCAAAATCCTCTGTGGTCTGAGAACAATCTACATTTTTCAACTTCATCTCTCACTAATGAAGAAAAACTAACACATACAAACATCTACTATAATCCAGGTGCCATTTGTTAATATTTCATAATACTTAGTTTTATCATCTTAGTGTTAGCATTCTTGTAAGCTGATTCTCAGTAACTGCTGTTTTTTCCAACCCAAATGGCCAAAATAAAAACAAAACAAACAAACAAAAAATACCTCTAAGATGTTAAAGGTAATTTTCCTTATGTGTTATCACTTACCCAGTGTCAAAACAGAATTCAGATACAGGTTTGCCTCCTTACAGTGCCCATGAGCTTCCTACTATAGCATGTAGTGCCTATGCGTGATACAGAGTAGGTATTTGATATTTTTGAATAAGTGGATGAATAAATAAATGAAATAAAAAAGACATTTTCTCATTTTAAAATTGCTTTTGATCTGAGGTCTTTGAAAAATTCTACATTACTTTCTGTATAAAAGAAATTATAGTAAACATATGTTCTCCAACAATTTCTGAGACATATATTTAAAGATCATTTTTCTCTAGTATTTTGGTGATCTCAGAAATTGTTTTCAAATTACCCTGTGTTCCCATCTTATTCCTTTAATAAATGGATTGCCAACTACCACAAAACATTAGCTTTAAAGCGAATAAAAATGCTGCTTGACTCATAGGTTGACTGAGCTGCAGAAGTGTGAAGGCAATGTGAGGCCACTGATGAATTTTATTTACTGACTTAAGGAAAAAAATCATCACTTAATTTATAAGGCCTGACCTAGATGAAAGCCCCAAGAGCCAGGCTCTTACTTGAGAATGCACATCGGTGTCTTCAAATTCGATTAGTGTGATTTTCCAAGACATAACCACGGCTCCCAGCAAAGTGTCCAGCCACTGGAAACACAATCAATCATGCCAGGCATCATAAGCTTAATGCAAGCCCCCTGAGTGCATCATAGAGAGACAAGGAGAAAACAGCAAGGAAAAAAGAAAAGAGGTAAAGCCTTTCTAAGTAAACATAATTCACACACAGAATTTCAAATGCTCTTCTCCCACTCAGTAGAAGATTTCTCACTGAAGATAAATAGTGGAGATTTGATACCTGAGTAAATCTCCTCTAGAGATATCCTTTGACAAAAATAAGAGGCTAAACAAAGGAAAAAATCCAAGACATACCTTCTCATATTGGCATATAAATAATATAGTCAGTACCTTAACCATTCCCCCTCACAGATGTAAAGCACCTTCAAGAGCATTATCTTACAAGTAAACAGATTAAGTGAATAATTTGTCTGTAGTCACAGGACTCTATGGAAACACAGCTGGAACTCAAACCGAAGTCTCTGGCTAACCAATCAAAACTTTGATTCCTTTATTATGCAAAGTCCTAGGATACACAAAGTACTGTACTAGCTTGGAATGAGTACAATGTGAAAAGTGTAAATTTCCTGCTGTCAATGAGCCTATACCTAAAATGATGGACCCTAGGACCTCCCTGGCAGCTTAAACGGTAAAGCGTCTATCTACAATGCAGGAGACCTGGGTTCGATCCCTGGGTCAGGAAGATCCCCTGGAGAAGGAAATGGCAATCCACTCCAGTACTATTGCCTGGAAAATCCCATGGACAGAGGAGCCTGGTAGGCTACAGTCCATGGGGTCGCAAACAGTCGGACACGACTGAGCAACTTCACTTTAGATCTGGAAGACATTGTCAGATGATATACTTCAGACCTTTGATATTTTGTTGATGAAGAAACTAAGGTCACATAAATTACAAGATTTATTTAAAGTTGCACAGTTAGTCTCCGTCTAAAAGTCTGATCTAAAATTCAGTTGTTCTAGCTAACCTTCACTCTTTTTTCCCCACTTCACCATAATAAGTCATTTTCCTAGACTCAAGGCAAATCTGAGGTGTGGATGTATCTTCTGAGTGATGTTAAGGAGTACTGCTCAACCCATATACACCTTGATTTACAGGAAGGCTAAAGAGCCTCCTGGATGAAAAATGCAGTCACATCCTCAGCTAGATCTTGATATCACTGTGATCTGACAGAAAGGATGTGCAGCCAAAGAAGTCAAATTGCCAATGGAGACTGAAGAACGCTTCTTCTTTACAATCTCAAATCAATATCCTATGTGAAGAAGGTTCCAGGCACAATGACCCAAACCGAGTAGAAGGCTTACATGTAGAGGGTGAAGCACTCCAAAAGTGAGCAGTGGCTAAGATTCATTGCAGAATGCGCTTCATGCCCTAAGGAGCTCCCAAATTACTTGAGAGAACATGGAGCTCTGAAAAGGGGACTGAACTCCTGCTATTACACAGTTCAGTTCAGTCACTCAGTCATGTCCAACTCTTTGCGACCCCATGAACCGCAGCACACCAGGAGTCCCTGTCCATCACCAACTCCCAGAGTTCACCCAAACCCATGTCCATTGAGTCAGTGATGCCATCCAACCATCTCATTCCCTGGCGTCCCCTTCTCCTCCTGCCTTCAATCTTTCTCAGCACTAGGGTCTCTTCAAATGAGTCAGCTCTTTGCATCAGGTGGCCAAAGTATTGGAGTTTCAGCTTCAACAAAGAGTGGTCAATAAGATTCAAATGATATTAGCATGACCTTGTTAATACCTTCAAACTATTAAAGTAACTTCAGTTTACTTTTCTTAAAAAAAAAAAAAAAAATCTAAAATAAGACCAGGACATACTGGCTCCAGAAACTTGGTATCATGGAATTATGGAGTGGTTTCACTGGGACTTCTCTGGTGGCTCAGACGGTAAAGCATCTACCTACAATGTGGGAGACTGGGGATCAGTCCCTGGGTTAAGAAGATCTCCTGGAGAAGGAAATGCAACCCACTCCAGTATTCCTGCTTGGAAAATCCCATAGACGGAGGAGCCTGGTAGGCTACAGTCCATAGAGTGGCAAAAAGTCGGACATGACTGAGCAACTTCACTTTCACTTTCATTGTGAGCAGAGCTGATCAAGGCTACAAATATCAGAGAGACCAGTTCATAGATTAAGTGGTGAAATTAAAGAGCAAGGCCTAATAATGGAACTCTATAGCTTCAATATTTCTTTTGAATTCTTGGTTGTATTAGTGAATTCTGACTTTTCACTCAGACTGGTAAAACACCTTAAATCTTTTAAGATGTCATATATAGGCCTTTTTCTTAAAGCATTACATCACACATAATTTCTAAAGCAAATTTAAATATCAAGACTTCTGAGATGATTAGAGAATCCCTGGGGAATACAAACTAGGTCTGGAAATTGAATGAGATATATGAGTTAAATACTACTTGGCGAGTTATCTATTTGTAGTCTATTGCTTTAACACTATTTTTAAGAGATAACTCTATACAGTGGTAGGAAATAATTTTATAATTGAAGAAAATATTGGAGATAATTAATGCCTTTATTTTCTATCTGGAGTGGGTACCAGAATCATACATGAAAGTCTAGAAGTGTCTATAGGGCACCAGCTCCATGGTACCTGATTTATAAAAGCCTCAATGATGATTTTGACATGCATTTCTGGTTGAGTAGCCCTTTTTGAATCTGTCCTCCTCTAAGCATACCCGTCATAGCAAATGGGTAGCCAGACAAAGCTTGAAATACCTTAAATGTATGTAAATTCATTTTTGCACAGCTCCAATTATTTGAGGATTTTTATGTATGCTAATTAATATTCTGTTTCCATGTATTTGCTAGCTATGTATCATGGATTAAGACCAATATAGAAACAGTCTATTCCCTCTACTTCAAGTCATCCCAACTCTTAAATTTTGCATATAAGAATACTATAATTTGCAAAAGTAATCTGACTAATGTCAGAACCGTAATTAGGACTCAGGCCTTCAAATATTAGTCCATTGTTTCATCCACTATGTAGGCTGAATTCTAAATTTCCTCTCATCTCTAAAATGCTACAACCTTTTCCTATTTATTAAGGCTGTAATTTTCAACCCTATCAGACTCAATACACCTTTGTATATGATATTTTTACCCTCTTAAAATGAAATTCATGGATAATACAATCTATCTACATACATAACATTTTTCAAAAGAAAATTATGCAATAAATTAATATATTTTAAAAAGTTATATATTTCAATATAAATGTTGAAATTAGCAGAATTAGTGGGAAGCTACAGATGCACAGTGAATTATGTGTATGTAATGTCACGAGCAGCACTTCAAAGAGTAACATGCTTTTTTAAAATGATCGCTAATTCCAGGCAAAGAACAAAATAAAACACAACTTCCCCCAATTTTCACAATAGTAGAATTCCTGAAAGTCACTTATCTTTAAACTATACAAAATTATTTTGCATTTATTTATAAAGTGGTTTTATTTCTCAGATAAAAATTATATATGGAACATTCTGAAGTTGTGAGGAAAGTGAAATCACTCAGTTGTGTCCGACTTTTTGCAACCTCATGGACTGTAGCCTACCAGGCTCCTCCATCCACGGGATTTTCCAGGCAAGAGTACTGGAGTGGATTGCCATTTCCTCCTCCAACTTGAAAAAGTTGTGAGGGAAGAAATACAATTTATCATTTTGGGTTCTTATGTGTTAAAAGTACATGGCATCCCAAGAGCTACCCACTAAATGCCAGTAGTGTGATCTCTAATAATTAGAATAATCAGTGTTGCCCCAACAAATTTTCAAGGGAAAGGAACTACCCTCATAGAAAACTACAGTATGAGTAATTATTATAAGAAGTACAAAAGATCTCCCAATACTGATTCTATGTAAACATATCAATACTCAAACAGAACTTAAATATCAGGAAATATCTATTTTTTCATGTAAAGAAAATTTAAAGAAACTTTGCAGGCAAAAGACACAAAGCAGGCTGGTGAAACTCAATTCTCTTGACTTGAGCCTCAAAGTCATTCTCAATAGTAATTTGCTAAAATTAGATTGGTGATATGTACCAAGTATCAGGGGGTTTTGTTAGAGTTAGACAATTGAAGTTTGCTGTATTTCCCATTTTTATTAATGAATAAAATTATTGTTTTATATAATACTTCTTGATAAAGTTGGAATTCCACATAACTAGTATCATTATACATCCTGGGTTGCCTTCCATACTAGCAAAAATATTATAGTAATGCCAATTTTACCCCTCAAAAATATCCCCATTTTCATAATAAACTTCTCTTTATGATTACCTTACTCCAAAACATTACATTTGCTCTAAGATTTATTGAATAATTTTTACTAATGATCTAAAACTTCTGATAATAAATCATTATCCCTTCAATTTGCTTTATAACATCAATATCCTTCCTTAAAATCTAGTCATGCTCTGAAAACTATGAATTACAAAAAATAAAATGATTGATAACCCTGATGTTAGAGGATGTATTTATTTGACTTAATTGATTTGCAAAATTTACATTAGGAAATATATTGGGACAACTGATCTGGGTTACTCATTCTGCCTCTGATTCAGAGGCTTAACATTTCTTCATGATGACCTGGGAAAAAAGTCTGTTGGCCGTATTCTAACTGCAAAAATAGATTTATTCTAACTGCAAAGATATATTTATAATGAGATGCAGAGGGTTCTGTTAAGGAAACTCTGAGCATGAAATGTAAGGAGATAGACACCTATGAAAAGTTAGGAAGGGGAATTGGGAGGATCACCCTTCATGGTGCATTGTGTATGATCATTTTATTGTGGAAATCAAGAGAAATTGTCCTCTGTGAAATTAAATTATGATTACTGTCTCCAAGCTCAGCTTCCAAATTCATCAGTTTTCTGGGTCTCAAGTTCACTAAATCTGAGGAGGCAAAATCTTTTCCCAACCCACCATGCCTCCTCTCCCTTTATTTGATACAAATAACTTTAGCAAACAATATTCGCCAGGTGTGTTTATTCGTATTCACCTGCTGTTATATCAAATCACAAAGTATTTAGCAGTTTAAACAATATAAATATGTTATCTTACAGTTCTACAGGTCAGAAGACCGAGATAGGTTTCACTGGATTAAATCAGTGTCAGTAGGGCTGCATTTCTGTCTGGAGCCTCTTGCAGATAATCCATTTTCTTGCTTTTTCAAAATCTGAGGAGAAATACATTCCATGATTTATAGTCCTTCTCTACTCTCTTCAAAACAAGTTACAGTGGATTGAATCCTTTTCATATTGGACCTCCAGGACCATTCTTCTGTAGTGACATCTCCCTCTAACCACAGTTAGGAAAGATTCTCTGCTTTCAAGGTTTCATGTGATCATATTAGGCCCATCCAGATAATCCAGGATAATTTTCCATCTCAAGGTTCTAAATCTTAGTTACATCTGCACAGTGGCTTTTTCAACATGGGTTAATATACTCACAGGTTCTGGGGATTAGAACATGTACATCTTTGAGGGGCCTTTATTCTGGCTATCACAGAATTAAATGAAATTAATCTAGAGAGAAATCCTGTTTTCAATGGTACAAAAAAAAAAAAAAAAAAACTATACTTCTTATTCATTTCATAAAATGTTAAAGTATTAAATGTTGCCAAAATTTCATTGGGCTGATCCCTAGAATTGTTTCACCCAAGCTATTGTCTACTAGATATATTTTCTTGAGTGTAAAATTACTTGATTGATAAGAATATTAAATTAAACTGGGATATGAAATGAAAGTTGAAATATATGCCTTCTCAGAAAAAAGTTTAAAAAAATTCACTCAAACATTTGATAACATATTTTACAGAATTATAGAATACTGGGGATGGTTATTTAACCACAGAAATTATAGAACACAAACTCATTTTACACATAAAAAGCAAGACCAAGAGAGATGGTATAACTTACTTGATGGAAGTTACAAAGTGCTGTAACTCATAACAGAGAAGGAATTAGAACTCAAATAACCTAAATCTTAGTAAGAATTCTTAAATTCCTACATACACTTTTCAGTTGGGCAAATCAATTCATTTATCAGTGCTAAACAAATTATATAAGGTAATGTTTCAAATATGAATATTTCCTTTCAGCTCAGTTCAGTTCAGTCGCTCAGTCATGTCCAATTCTTTGTGACCCCATGGACTGCAGCACACAAGGCCTCACTGTCCATCACCAACTCCTGGAGTTTACTCAAACTCATGTCCATTTAGCAGGTGATGCCATCCAAACATCTCATCCTCTGCCATCCCCTTCTCCAACCACCTTCAATTTTTCCCAGCATCATGGTATTTTCAAATGAGTCAGCTCTTCACATCAGGTGGTCAAAGTATTGGAGTTTCGGCTTCAACATCAGTCCTTCCAGTGAACATTCAGGACTGATTTCCTTTAGGATGGACTAGTTTGATCTCTTCCGCTTCAAGGGATTCTCAAAGAGTCTTCTCCAACCATAGTTCAAAAGCATCAATTCTTTGGTGCTCAGCTTTTCTATAGTCCAACTCTCACATCCATACATGACTACTGGGAAAACCATTGCCTTGACTAGATTGATCGTTGTTGCCAAAGTAATGTCTCTGCTTTTTAATATGCTGTCTAGGTTGGTCATAACTTTCCTTCCAAGGAGTAGGCGCCTTTTAATTTCATGGCTGCAATCACCATCTACAGTGATTTTGGAGCCCAACAAAATAAAGTCAGCCACTGTTTCCACTGTTTCCCCATCTATTTGCCATGAAGTGATGGGACCAGATACCATGATCTTAGTTTTCTGAATGTTGAGCTTGAAGCCAACATTTTCACTCTCTTCTTTCACTTTTGTCAAGAGGCTCTTCGGTTCTTCTTCACTTTCTAACATAAGGGTGGTGTCATCTGCATATCTGAGGTTATTGATATTTCTCCCAGCAATCTTGATTTCAGCTTGTGCTTCATCTAGCCCAGTGTTTCTCATGATGTACTCTTTATATAAGTTAAATCAGAAGGGTGACAATATACAGCCTTGACATATTCCTTTTCCTCATTGGAAGAGTCTGTTGTTTCATGTCCAGTTCTAACTGTTGCTTCCTTACCTGCATACAGATTTCTCAAGAGGCAGGTCAGGTGGTCTGGTATTCCCATCTCTTTCAGAATTTTCCACAGTTTATTATGATCTACACAGTCAAAGGCTTTGGCATAGTCAATAAAGCAGATGGATATTTTTCTGGAACTCTCCTGCTTTTTAATGATCCACCAGATGCTAGCAGTTGATTTTTGGTTTCTCTGACTTTTCTAAAACCAGCTTGAACATCTGGAAGTTCATGGTTCACGTCCTGTTGAAGCCTGGCTTGGAGAATTTTGAGCATTACTTTGCTAGTATGTGAGATGACTGCAATTGTGCAGTAGTTTGAGCATTCTTTGGGATTAGAATGAAAACTGACCTTTTCCAGTCCTGTGGCCACTGCTGAGATTTCCAAATTTGTTGGCATATGGAGTGCAGCACAAACACAGCATCATCTTTTAGGATTTGAAATAGCTCAACTGGAATTCCACCACCTCTACTAGCTTTGTTTGCAGTGGTGCTTCCTTCCCAAGGCCCACTTGACTTCACATTCCAGGATGTCTGGCTCTAGGTGAGTGATCACACAATCATGGTTATCTGAGTCGTGAAGATCTTTTTTGTACAGTTCTTCTATGTATTCTTGCCATCTTTTCTTAATATCTTCTGTTTTTGTTAGGTCCATTTCATTTCTGTCCTTTATTGTGCCCATCTTTGCATGAAATGTTCCCTTTGTATCCCTTATTTTCTTGAAGAGATCTCTAGTCTTTCCCATTCTATTGTTTTCCTCTATGTCTTTGCACTGATCACTGAGGAAGGCTTTCTTATCTCTCCTTGCTATTCTTTGGAACTCTGCATTCAAATGGGTATATCTTTCCTTTTCTCCTTTGGCTTTCACTTCTCTTTTTTCACAGCTATTTGTAAGACCTCCTCGGACATCCATTTTGCATTTTTGCATTTATTTTTCTTAGGGTTTGTCTTCATCCTTGTCTCCTGTACAATGTCATGAAGTTCTGTCCATAGTTCATCAGGCACTCTGTCTATCAGATCTAGGCCCTTAAATCTATTTCTCACTTCCACTGTATAATTGTAAGAGATTTGATTTTATTTTATGAAGACCTACAAAACCTTTTAGAACTAACACCCAAAAAAGATGTCCTTTTCATTATAGGGGACTGGAATGCAAAAGGAGGAAGTCAAGAAACACCTGGAATTAACAGGCAAATTTGCCCTTGGAGTACAGAATGAAGTGGGGCAAAGGCTAATAGAGTTTTGTCAAGAGAACAGCTGGTCATAGCAAACACCCTCTTCCAACAACACAAGAGAAGACTCTACACATGGACATCACTAGATGGTCAACGCTGAAATCAGATTGATTATATTCTTTTCAGCCAAAGATGGAGAAGCTCTATATGGTCAGCTAAAACAAGACCAGGTGCTGACTGTGGCTCAGATCATGAATTCCTTATTGCCAAATTCTGACTTAAATTGAAGAAAACAGGGAAAACCACTAGATCATTCAGGTATGAATATTTCCTTTAGTTCCTAAATTAATTCATTAACCTGGGAAAGAGAAACCCTGTGTGTATGTTTGTGTGTGTGTTTTCAGTGTTCAGTATTATTTTGGCACTAAATAAAATCCAAGTCAGAGCCATACTGGAAAAACCCCATCTGTCTCCTATGAATTGCTGACTCATCCTAGACCATATTAGGACTTTATTGCTCAGTAAAGAACATTAAAATTGAAGTTTATTGGAATTGTGATGGTTGGACATTTCCAAACTGTGTGTGGAAAATAAAAGGCAATGCCAAACTAACATGTTAGAAGAAACAATTAAAAAGGAATCAATTGTGGTAAATGATCATTGATTCTGATGGGAGCCAAGCATTTAGATCTCCTGGTCAATTTATCTGCTTTCTATCTTATTATTAACCCATTCTATTTTTCTATCTCATGATAATTCAAGTTTATATTCAGTTCAGTTCACTCAGTCGTGTCTGACTCTTTGGGACTCCATGAATCACAGCACACCAGGCCTCCCTGTCCATCACCAACTCCTGGAATTCACTCAAACTCACGGGTATTGAGTCAGTGATGCCATCCAGCCATCTCATCCTCTGTCGTCCCCTTCTCCTCCTGCCCTCAATCCCTCCCAGCAACAGAGTCTTTTCCAATGAGTCAACTCTTTGCATGAGGTGGCCAAAGTATTGGAGTTTCAGCTTTAGCATCAGTCCTTCCAATAAACATCCAGGGCTGATCTCCTTCAGAATGGACTGGTTGGATTTCCTTGCAGTCCAAGAGACTCTCAAGAGTCTTCTCCAACACCACAGTTCAAAAGCATCAATTCTTTGGTGCTCAGCTTTCTTCACAGTCCAACTCTCACATCCATACCTGACCACTGGAAAAGCCATAGCCTTGACTAGACAGAGCTTTGTTGGCAAAGTAATATCTCTGATTTTTAATATGCTATCTAGGTTGGTCATAACTTTCCTTCCAAGGAGTAAGTATCTTTTAATTTCATGGCTGCAATCACCATCTTCAGTGATTTTGGAGCCCCCCAAAATAGTCTGACACTATTTCCCCATCTATTCCCCATGAAGTGATGGGACCAGATGCCATGATCTTAGTTTCTGAATGTTGAGCTTTAAGCCAACTTTTTCACTCTCCTCTTTCACTTTCATCAAGAGGCTTTTAGTATTCAATAATATATAGATAAAATTCATACAGTTAAATCAAACATGATCAGATTCCACAAATAATGGAAACAAAGACATAGACAACTCTCTAAAGATGAATTCCATCACAACTACTAGATGAATTTACATTGAAATCTTAAAACGTCATCATGTCATTCATCCAAAAGTAAACCTGTGACAGTTAATATGACCCTAAAAGCTCTTTTATTTCTAAGAACAGGAGATAGTTTGTCAGGAACAACAAAATGGGATAAGGGTGGGGAGCAGAAGTAAAAAATACATTGAGTGATTCCAGTAAGAATAAGTCGATTGAAAAAGCAAGAAACAGGTCTGGGGTTGGGGGGGGGGGGGGAAGAAACATCTGGAAAGAGAAAGAAGACTGCTTAAAGCCATATTTGTTGTTGTTGTTTTATTCACTAAGTTAGGTATGACTCTTTTGTGACCACATGGACTGCATTATGACAGGCTCCTCTGTCCATGGGATTTCCAAGGCAATACTGGAGTAGATTGCCATTTCCTGCTCCAGGGGATATCCCTGACCCAGGGATCTAATCTGTATCTCCTGCATTGCAGTCAGATTCTTTACCACTGAGCCACCAGAGAAGCCATATGGATTTAGCTAAATCAGTACAGCAGAGATTAAAAAAATTAAACAAAATGCATAGGAAAAGAAAATTCAGATTTAATAGTCTAAATTAATAAATAAGAATAGGATCCTAGAATCAAATATAAAGTATCAAGAACAGAAACACCATGATTACTCAAAACAGAATTCATTTTGTTTACAATTAATAATTGATAGATTGCATTCTAACTTTGGTAATATTATAAAGAAAAAAGTGTTTATGATGCTTAGTCTTATGTCGTCAGCATGATTATAAATGCTCTCTTGTGCCCAAGATTAAGAAATAATAGCCAAGACTAATGAATCTACAGATTTCTTTTTGCATGTTATTTCTTTTTAAAAATATGTATCAACTCTATTGGTACTTACTGAACCAGATATCTTTAAGATTTTTGCTGATTTGAATTAAAGTAATTTACTATGCCTTACTGTACCTTCTGCTATGACTAAACAAACATTCTCTGGTGTTATAAATCATTTACTCAGCAGCTAAATTGCTGTATTCATTTCTAATCTACTTTTACTATTTCTCAATATATTATTAATAGAATAAGTATCTTCAAAATTCAGTTTGATATATCCTTCCTATAATCAAACTTTTCATAGATTTTACTACACAGTAGATGAAGATGACATTACTTCAATAAAAACATAGTCTGGTTTCACAAGTTCTCCTCTCTACTTGCCCACACGAAACATCCATTTTTCTTTATGGTGCTCCCGCTTACCACCAATAATGAAAATTCAAACTGGTATACAAGCTACAGCTACCACAAAGTGTCCTTTAAGTTTTTCAATGTTCTTTAATTTCTTTATGAGTCCTTTCAACCTTAGTTCCTTGAAGACACCAAATTTAACCTATTTGTAGAAAGAATAATATCTCCTGATAGTGGTTTTCATTTCTATAATTACTCACTGTTTTCTTCATTATCTTCTTACCAGTCCCAGCTTCCTTTTCATCTTTTTTCTGTGAGTTTACTGCCTCTCCTCTTCATAACTGCCTTTCTACGTCTTTTTTTTTTTTTTAAGACTTCAGGTTCCAGTTCCAGTCAAAAGAAACTAATTTCTATCCTTACAATGACCCTGAATACACCCAAAATTCAGAAGACAATTCACAGAATACCCATGTTAAGATTCTGAAAAGTAAATTATAGCAAGTAAACTAGTAAAGGGGTTCCCAGGTGGTGCTAGTGGTAAAGAACCACCTGCCAAAGCAGGTTCAATCCTTGGTCGGGAAGATCCCGTGGAGGAGGACATGGCAACCCACTGTAATATTCTTGTCTGGAGAATCCCTGGACAGAGGAGCTTGGCAACCTACAGTCCATAGGGTCACAAAGAGTGGGACACAACTGAAGCAATTCTGCATGGATGTGTGAACTAGATAGGAAACTAGAACATTAAGTGTCACCGAATTGGAAGTTAGTTTTTCCTTTCTCAAATATCTCCCAGCCTGAACTTAAAGGCAGCAAAAAGCAGGAAATGCATACCAGATTAAGACAGAAAGAGTCTCAAGAGAACCTCTACATATCTTGTCAAAAGATGAAAAAAAATTTTTAAAGGATACTAATAATGAAAGAAATAGTGTGAAAAAAAAAACAAAACCCTGGAATTTTTGTTTCTTCTTTTTTCTTGTAGCCCAACAATCAGGAAATCTCATGGCAATGCTAACAGTAATAGCCATAGTTTCTGGGCAAGCACAAGCCACCACAAAGAGTGGAAACCATTCTCTTAGGTCAGTTGAATTGCAGTCACAAGAGCATTTGAAAAATCTCATTGTTTGTTCCCCTTTATATCTTCTCTCCTCATGACCTTGGATGCAAATATAGCTTCAAGAAGTGTATGACAGAGCAGATAAACTAAAGCCCTGACCTTTAAGGCAGAGGAAAAGAAAAAGAAGTACCTAGGAGCCAAAAAATGAAGGGGATATTTGGTGGAGAAAAACCTCAAGAGAGTGACTCTGAAAAGTTATAGATGAATTCCTGGTGAAACTATCCTTGGTGAAAGGATATTCTCAAGGAAATATCCTTTAGGATACCCTAATGGCTTCCCTGGTGGCTCAGAGGTTAAAGCATCTGCCTCCAATGTGGGATACCTGATTTGATCCCTGGGTTCAATCCTTGGGTTCAATCCCTGGGTCAGGAAGATCCCCTGGAGAAGGACATAGAAACCCACTCCAGTATTCTTGCCTGGAGAATCCCATGGATAGGGGAGCCTGGTAGGCTACAGTCCACAGGGTCACAAAGAGTCGAACACGACTGAGTGACTTAACTTTCACTTTCACTTTCAAAGAAATATCCTCAGGGAAACTTTCCTTGAGCTATCCTTGGTGAAACTGACCCTAATGAGCATATCAAATTGTAAGAACATAATTATGGGATAAAGCACTTCCCAGATTCAAGACTAGCCACTATATAGCAAACATATGAAATATACACAAGTACTACTGAAAGGTTTTGAAAAATAAATTGACATTGAACAAACAGTTTATAGAAGGAAAGTATGGACTTGCAACCTGAATTTAGCTGGGTCAAATGCATGTTAAAATAAGAACAGAAACAAAAGCTGTATTTCTGTAGAATTTAAACAAGATCCAGATTCACTTAACAAAATTCAAAGTGTATAGAATACAATCCAAAATTATTCAATATACAAAGAATTAGGAAATTTCAATGTATGTCAAAGAAAAAGATAATTAGCTCATACCAACTCCAAGACATACAGATGTTGGAATTTTCAAAGACTTAACACTTTAAAACAGCTATTATAGCCATAAGCCAATAAATAAGAATGACCAGTCTTGAAATAAAGGGAAAGACAGAATGTATCATCATAGAAATAAAAAGTATAAAAAAGAACCAAATCGAACTTTGGAACTGAAACATAAAATAACTTTTTTTTTTTTAATCATATGGTTGGCAGACTGAAGATAACAGGGGAAAGAATGAGGGGTAAACAAGATAAGGCTGGACATTAGAGTATTAAACTGATACCAAAATTGCAGCCAAGGTGTTTTATCATCTTAGCAATTGAGTCTTGGATGAAAGTAAAAAGACAATAACTAGCAGAGACCCAAAGCCAAAATTCACCTTGAGTTCTCAAAAAGATATCAAATACAAAGGGTAAGCATAATGGAATTTGGTAAGGGTGATAAAATTGTTCTGTAGCTTGATGGTGACACTTACATGGCTTCAAGCATTTGTCAAAACTCATAAAACCATACACCAAAAAGAGTAAGTTGTACCGTCTGGATATTTTAAAATAAATATTGAGGAAAAAAGATACTTGGAAAATTCCCACTATTTGTAAATTAAACAATAAAGTTGATAACAAACCATGGTTAAGAAAGAAATAATAAGGGAAATTGTAAAATGCTATCAACTGAATGGTAATAAAAATACAAGATATCAAAATCTGTGAGATACAGCTAACATAGAATTTAGAGGAATATAGATGGCTTTAAAGAAAGCTGAGTGCTGAAGAATTGATGCTTTTGAACAGTGGTGTTGGAGAAGACTCCTGAGAGTCCCTTGGACTGCAAGGAGATACAACTAGTCCATTCTAAAGGATATCAGCCCTGGGTGTTCTTTGGAAGGAATGATGCTAAATCTCAAACTCCAGTACTTTGGCCACCTCATGCGAAGAGGTGACTCATTGGAAAAGACTCTGATGCTGGGAGGGATTGGGGGCAGGAGGAGAAGGGGAAGACAGAGGATGAGATGGCTGGATGGCATCAGTGACTCGATGGACTGAGTCTGAGTGAACTCCGGGAGTTGGTAATGGACAGGGAGGCCTTGCATGCTGCGATTCATGGGGTTGCAAAGAGTCGGACATGACTGAGTGACTGAACTGAACTGAACTGAACTGATAGGGCTTAAAATTTTTTTTTTACAAGGAAAGATAAAAAATAAATTATCTAAGAAGCTAGAAAATGAAGAGCAAAATTGAAACTTAATAAGTAAATGAAAGGAAATAATAAAGGTCCAAGCTAAAATCCATGTAATAGAATATGGAAAACAATAGAGAAAAATCAGTGATACCTAAAGCTGGTTCTTGGAAAAGATTTATAAAATTGACCATTGTCTCTGCAGATTGATCAAAATTTACACTTAAAATAGATACATTTTACATATTGTAAAATATACCTCAATAGTGTTTTAAAAGAAAAAACCTGACAAGAAGAATTAAGCAGTATATTATTTGTAAATTGCACAGAGGTTCACCCCAGAATTGCTACACAAGAATAATAAATAATCTTTAATTGTTTCATCAGATACCAAACTTTTGATAAAATGATTCTTGATGTTTTTAAATATTTTAAGGGAAGAGATGAACATTTTCTTAACATTATTTAAAATATATGGCAAACTAAAATTCAACATTAAGATGGAGTTGATGATATTCCAGATTACCACTGACCTTGAAAAATATTATTCCTCTTTCAAGATCCATCTCAGCTGTAAGCTCCCAAAAGATATTGGTACATCTCTTGGCATTTCCCCAAGAATCTGCCATTATTTCTATGATAATAATATCATTTTCTATTTCGATTTGTTTATACTATTGTCTGTCTTCTAGATTAGAATATATTTATTTTTAAAACTGAGACTGCATGCTAAGTCACTTCAGTCGCGTTCAACTCTTTGAAAACCTATAGACCATAGCCCACCAGGCTCCTCTGTCCACCGGATTCTCCAGGCAAGAATACAGGAGTGGATTGCCATCTCTTCCTCCAGGGGATCTTCTTGACCCAGGGACTGAACATGCATCTCTTTTGTCTCTTGCATTGGGAGCAAGTTCTTTACCATTAGCGCCACCTGGGAACCTAAAACTGAGACTATTTTTTCTTAATAATTTTGCCATCTTTAGGGAAGGTTTCTGTTCTTAAAACTGAATGAAGATAGCCTTTTTTTCCAGTTTGCAAAGGGAAAAGTAATTATTTGGAGAACTAAATCTTTTTTCCAATTTTAAATTTTCTCTCTCTAAAAAAAAAAATCTTATCATATATCATATTCCTCTGGTAAGCACTGAAAGTGAAAGTGAAGTTGCTCCATCATGTGTGACTCTTTGCAACCCCATGGACTGTAACCTACAAGGCTCCTCCGTCCATGGGATTTTCCAGGCAAGAATACTGGAGTGGCTTGCCATTTCTTCTCCAGGAGATCTTACCAGCCCAGGGATTGAACCTGGGTCTCACGCATTGTAGGCAGACGCTTTACCTTCTGAGCCACCAGGGAAGTTAAACCACTGAATAATTAGAAAGAATGTCTTAACAACAGTAAAATAACTACTACTTAGATTTATGTCTTGTCTTTCTTATTTTTATGTGTTTGTAGGTATTTCCTATGACATTTTGGAGAGATAATTAGAAAAGCTCTATAATGATTAGTTTTGTGCCTTTATACCCCTTAATATAGTTACTTTTCAGACAGTTTAAAATTATATTATGTTTTCAGATATACAAAAGTTCAGTATAATTGTGGTGATTGTACCATTTCTCTCCTTTCCATTCACACCAAATGGACTTCCCTTGTAGTTCAGCTGGTAAAGAATATATCCACAGTGCAGGACCTGGGTTCGATCCCTGGGTTGGGAAGATCCCCTGGAGAAAGGAAAGGGTACCCACTCCAGTATTCTGGCCAAGAGAATTCAATGGATTGTATAGTCCATGGGGTCACAAAGAGTTGTACATGACTGAGGGACTTTCACTTTCTTACATCTATGTATCAGATTCCATACCACACTAACATGTCAGATTAAACTTTCCCCTGGTCCATAATACCCACAGATAACACTTAATTGACTTAATGATTCATAATTATCAACACACTTGGCTGTTATATGTTGTTAATAACAGAAAAATAAATCAGTATGCTTTTCTTAGTATACAAGTTTCTATATATATGTATATATAGAAACATTTCATTATAGGGGATGGATTACAAAAGTAGGAAGTCAAGAGATACCTGGAGTAAAAGGCGAATTTGGCCTTGGATTACAAAACAAAGCAGGTCAAAGACTAACAGAGTTTTTGCCAAGAGAACACATTGGTCATAGCAAGTACCTGCTTCCAACAAGACAAGAGAAGACTCTACACATGGACATCACCAGATGGTCAATAATGAAATCTTTGCAGCCAGAGATGGAGAAGCGCTATAGAGTCAGCAAAAACAAGACCAGGAGCTGACTGTGGCTCAGATCATGAACTCCTTATTGCCAAATTCAGATTTAAATTGAAGAAAGTAGGGAAAACCACCAGACCATCCAAGTATGACCTAAATCAAATCTCTAACGATTACACAGTAGAACTGATAAATACATTCAATATCTGATAGAGTGCCTGAAGAACTATGGACAGAGGTTTGTGGCACTGTACAGGAGGCAGTGATCAAGACCATCCCCAAGAAAAAGAAATACAAACAGGCAAAATTGTTATCTGAGGAGGCCTCACAAATAGCCGTGAAAAGAAGAGAAGTGAAAGGCAAAAGAGAAAAGGAAAGATATACTCATTTGAATGCAGAGTTCTAAAGAATAGCAGGAGAGATAAGAAAGCCTTCCTCAGTGATCAATGCAAAGAAATAGAGGAAAACAATAGAATGGAAAAACTAGAGATCTCTTCAAGAAGATGAGAGATACCAAGGAAACATTTCATGCAGAGATGGGCACAATAAAGGACAGAAATAATATGGCCTAACAGAAGCAGAAGATATTAAGAAGAGGTGGCAAGAATACACAGAATAGCTACAAAAAAGATCTTCATGAACCAGATAACCACAATGGTGTGATCGCTCACCTAGAGCCAGACATCCTGGAACGTGAAGTTAAGTGGGCCTAGGAAACATCACTACAAACAAAGCTAGTAGAGGTGATGGAATCCCAGTTAAGCTATTTCAAATCCTAAAAGATGAAGCTGTGAAAGTGTGGCACTCAGTATGCCAGCAAATTTAGAAAATTCAGTGGTGGCCACAGGACTGGAGAAGGTCAGTTTTCATTCCAATCCCAAAGAAAGGCAATGCCAAAGAATGCTCCAACTACCTCACAACTGCACTCATCTCTCATGCTAGCAAAGTAATGCTCAAAATTCTCCAAGCCAATCTTCAAAAGTACATGAACCATGAACTTCCAGATGTTCAAGCTGGTTTTAGAAAAGGCAGAGGAACAAGAGATCAAATTGCCAACATCCATTGGATTATCAATAAAGCAGAGAGTTCCATAAAAACATCTACTTCTGCTTTATTGACTATACCCAAGCCTTTGAGTGTGTGGATCACAACAAACTATGGAAAATTCTGAAAGAGACAGGAATACCAGACCACCTTATCTGCCTCCTGAGAAATATGTATGCAGGTCAAGTAGCAACAGTTAGAACTGGACATGGAACAACAGACTGGCTCCAAATAGGGAAAGGAGTACATCAAGGTTGCATACTGTCACTCAGATTATTTAACTTATATGCAGAGTACATCATGTGAAATGTTGAGCTGAATGAAGTACAAGCCAGAATCAAGACTGCCAGGAGAAATATCACTAACATCAGATATGCAGATTATACCACTCTTGTGGCAGAAAGTGAAGAACTTAAAGATACTCTTGATGAAAGTGAAAGAGGAGAGTGAAAAAGTTGGCTTAAAACTCAACATTCAGAAAACTAAGATCATGGAATCCAGTCCCATCTCTTCATGGCAAATAGATAAGGAAACAGTGAGAGACATTATTTTGGAGGGCTCCAAAATGACTGCAGATGGTGACTGCAGCCAGAAAATAAAAAGACTCTTGCTCCTTGGAAGGAAAACTATGATCAATCTAGATAGCATATTAAAAAGCAGAGACAATGTTTTGTCAACAAAGGTCCATCTGGTCAAAGCTATGGTTTTTCCAGTAGTCAAGTATGGATGCGAGGTTTGGGCCATAAAGAAAGCTGAATGCTGATGAATTGATGATTTTGAACTCTGGTGTTAGAGAAGACTCTTGAGAGTCCCTTGGATTGCAAGAAGATCAAACCAGTCAATCCTAAAGGGAATCAGTCCTGAATATTCATTGGAAGGACTGATGCTGAAGCTGAAACTCCAATACTCTGGCTACCTTTTGCAAAGAAGTGACTCATTTAAAAAGACCCTGATCCTGGGAAAGATTGAAGGCAGGAGGTGATGGGGATGATGGAGAATGGGATGGTTGGATGGCATCACTGACTCAATGGACATGAGTTTGAATAAGCTCCAGAAGTTGGTGATGGACAGGGAAGCCTGGCATGCTGTAGTCCATGGGGTCACAAAGAGTTGTACATGACTGAGTAACTGAACTGAACTGATATGTGTGTGTGTGTGTGTGTGTGTGTGTGTGTGTGTGTGTATATATATATATATGCATATATATACATTTCCTTAACACAAGTTTCTCCTCTAATAGCCAAATGTAGCCATCTGTCTAATTAGTTTACTAATATCAATAAGAGGAACAGAAATAGAAAAAATTGTTAATATTTATCTGGTTTTGCTCAAAAAATAGTACAGCAAAATATATGTTTGAAATCTTGGTATTGTTAAAACAGATGCTTGGCACACTTCACAATTTATATATGGATTTAATGGACATGAGTTTGAGAATACTCCAGGTGATAGGAAGGACAGGGAAGCCTAGCATGCTGCAGTCTGTGGGGTCGCAAAGAGACACAACTGAGCAACTGAACAGCAACAGAAAGAAAAATTAAGGAAGATATTTCCCACCCCTTGCAGTACCAAGGAATTTGGGGTAAGATGGAGGAAGAGGGTAATATTTGGAAACTCCAGGGAAAGTACATAGGTGACCAAAAATACCCAGGCAGTTGCAAGGTGAGAGAGGAAACCTCCACAAGTTTGCACATTGACATTTCCAGTCCAGCCTTGGCATCAGAGCTAAAGTAACGTTGCAAGGCAGGTAGACAGGTAAAACTGAAACAGTCCTTCTGTCTTTACATGGCCTATGTGTAAGAGAGAAGAAGTCTTTGCCTATATGGGGAAAGAAAGTTAAAAAAAAAAAAATACAAAACACTCCCTAGACCCAGAGAAAAGAAATCTATCTCTTGTGGGGATGTCAAGCTCAAAGACTTTCAGCTGAGCCCTGGTCTTCACCTGGAAGATCATGTTTATTCAAACAGCTAAACACAGTGAGCTGCAGTGCAACAGGAATCCATCAGAGAGGAGACCAACAAAGAGTATCTAAAGAGCAACAGGATGATTAGAGGGCTTCATCTTCTCTGCTGCCAAGTGGATGCCTTCAGCCGTCTTTTCCCTATATACCCCAGCACTTCCTGGCAATGGAGCAAATCTGAAAAGACCACGTGTTTTTCCTGAGGCATATAAGAAGAGTTTGGGTTATATAGAAAGTCACTGACATTGTTGATTACAGTGAGATCATAAAATGAAACTGAATTTCCTTCTGTTACCCAGTAGATTATAGCTCTTAGGAAAACCAGAACAACTGCAGACAATTTCAAAACCTATATATTTATTTTGTGTGAGCATTATTACAGTGTGAAGAAATTGGGAGCCCCAGTTTGTTCACTTATTGTCTTGCTGGCAAGTCTTGACTTTTATATGCTTCCACATCTGTCATAATATTACCCAGAGTAAACATTAATGCTTGAATAGCAGAAATACATATATCCTACCAATATCCTTGGGAGCTTTAGTCTACCAATGGTCCCCAACAAGGGCTAGTACTAGCTTCCTATAAGGTATTGGAAATGTGAGAAAAAGTTTTTGCTTTTCACAATGGCTAGGAAGTGCTACAACATTTAGTGAGTGCAAGCCAGGGTTGCTAAATGTCAAAGATTGAGAAGCAACATTCTGCACTTAAATAAAGCATTGTCTCACCCAATTGCCAGTCGAGCTCCCACTGAGAAACGGAGGCCCTGTAGTAAGAGATGTAGGACAGGCAAATTACAGGAAGCAGAACAAGAGAGAGAAATAAATTACAGAAAACCCCTTTACTCAATAATGCACACTACTGCTAACTTTTGATCTGTAAGCAAATGGTTCTCTTAAACTCACTTAAAAACTCTAATGAGTGCTGTGGGATGTGGTGGTGGTAGTGGCCACAGGGGAGAGAGGTAGAGGTGAGCAGATGATGGAGATGGTGCAGGAGGCAGGTTAACTTCTTACCCTGTAAAATAAAACCTCTGGATAAAGATGGTAGCCTTCAGACTTTAGTGAAAACCAGACAGAGTCTTTATAATAGGCTCATATTTCTACATGGCAACAGAATGGTAAAAGTCATTAAGAGTATTTAAAGCTCACTCAGAAATTTCCATACTTAGAGCCAAAATGTATGTAGAAAGACTTTCGAGATCTTTTTATATTTCCTTTTTTAAACCACATGTTTAAAACACATGAAGTTAACTCTTCAAAATCTGAGACTGACATTTTCTTCAGAAGCTTCAATGTGACTGACTTCGCTCCCTCAATTTCATATGTTCAACTACCAACAATATCAGGGGATGTGAAAAATGACTGTTTTATACAACACATTTGGAGATATGGAATATTCTCTATTATGTCCAATGAATATACACATTTTACTCTCTAATAAATATGAACCCATAAGAAAATTAAAAATGAGTTTAACCTTATTTTCTCTACCAGCCTTGCCAATCAATTTTAGTAAATTATAAATAGAACTTTCTCTACTTATGGAGAAACTAAAAGGAATTTTCTCCTCTGAACTAAGATAAAACAGCCATATGCCTTTAGGTTCTTATTTTCCTTATGGTTTCTCTAATTAGTCTGTAAAATCCTTCACTGACCTTGAACCACATTTTCTCTTTTCTACAAGGTGTTTGGTTGCATATGAAAAACAATTGTATCCACTACAAAAAATAAACACTAACTCATGTAATGAAAACTTTAAAGAAACAGAGATAAAAGGAAATAAAAAGATACATAAAAGACATTGAATATATTTTGATCCCTGTTTTACATTTCCTCCTTGTTTTCTGTGGGGTTTATGCAGGATCTCAGAGAACATTAATAAGTACTTGCATTCTCCCTGCATAGAAAGGTAGGAAATAAAAGGCAAGACCAACTGGCTTGGAAGTCAGCTTAGTAACACATGTGGTTCTAATCAATTCAGATTTTGTCACACAACTTGCTTTTAAATTCATTTGAACTGAAAAGTAATCTCCAGAATTGTATTAACAAAACTGACTAAAAGAAGAAGCAACTTCTCAGCGTGGAGGTATTTGCCTTGTTTTGGTCACTTAAAGGCCTTCCCTGATAGCTCAGTCGATAGAGAATGCCTGAAATGTGGGAGAGCCGGGTTCCATCCCTGGGACAGGAAGATTCCCTGGAGAAGTAAATGGCAACTCACTTCAGTATTGTTGCCTGGAGAATTCCATTGACAGAGGAGCTTGGTGGGCTACAGTCCATGGGGTCACAAAGAGTCGGACACAAATGACTGAGTCACAAAGAGTCGGACACAAATGACTGAGTGACTAATACTTGGTCTCTTAATATTAAAACATCTACAAAAAGTCTCTCTCCCTCTTTCTCCCTCTTTCTCTCTCTCTCTCTCTCTCTCTCTCTCACACACACACACACAACACAAAACCACTTTGTCCTTTTCACTTAGATGATATAAGATCCTTTGATTGTTCCATAGACAAATATTAAAAAAACAAAAACAAAACTGTGGCCAGTCCTTATTTAGTGTTCACATTACATAACTACTCTAAAAACATAAAAGGCAGGCTTTCATCAAGAAAAGCAAAATCAATCAAATTTATTAACTTTTGTTTCTTAACATTTCATCTCTGAGAAAAGAACATGTTAAAACTTATCTCTTAATAAAGTGTTGATATATGAGAAATTTGATCAACAGTGTTTCCTGCTGGAAATTTAAGGCTTAGAAAATTCAAAAATGTTTATGAAGCCAAAACATGTATTAATATATTATCATTAGTCTTTATCAAATGAACTAAGAAGTGATTTAATGATTAGAGACTAAAGAAATGTTATTTTTATTTCCGTGACTCTTTGTTTCCGCAACTTAGTCTGTGCATTAAACTAAAGAGGGAAATTTTTTAATTCTCTCCTAAATAACAGTTTACAGTTGAGCTATAGACAGGAAATGGGTGAATTCTTTTTAAATCTAGGAACAATTCCGTTTGCCATTCTCTGCATAATTTAGGTGGAGGAATTTATATGCATCATACCACTAATATCCCATTGCCTGGGATTCAGTCAAATACTCACACCTAGCTATAAGGAAAGCTAGAAAGAATATTGTTGAGCAAAGCACCCATGTGGCCACATAAAATTAGATGGTCAGTTACTGAAAGGAAGAAAGCAAGTTTGGATAGTACAGCCAGACATCCTGGAAAGCAGGGAGTAATAACAACCTCTGACAGGATAAGGATTGCTTCTGTGATTGCCTCCAGAAATTTGGAGTCTAGGGTAAGAGACTTGCTTTTTATTGCATCCATTTATATTTTCATATTGCATCTATATTATTTACTATAGTTTCAGTTTGATTCCATGTGCACTTTTCTTTCCTTATTTCACTTAAAAATAATTTAAAAGAGATTTTAAAGAGTTAAAGTAAATAGAAAACATATAATGGGTTTTTCCAAAGAGTTCTACATTCTTAATACTAGTTGAACAATGATCTTGATGCTAAAATTTACAAATGTATAGGTATGTATGTGCTTTAAGACTATTCATGCATTTTTAAGCTTTTTCAGTAAAACAGTTTAGAGCACAGTCTGGAGCCAAGCTGCCAGGTTCAAAAACCTGGTGGTATGGCTATACCACCCATTAGCTCTGTGACCTAAAGCAAGTTACTTAAACATTTAGTCAGTCTAGCTTCCTCATCTGTGAAAAGGGTTAATAATATTCATCATTATTATTATTATTATCATTTATTGAGATATTACAGCAAGCACAGATTTTTGTCTGCCCAATTACTGCTTTCTCCTTCCTATTTACTCATAACCTCAATTTTATCCTATATGTCAAAGTTATGCAATTGAAAATATTAACCTTTTTGCTACTCTTACTTTTAAGCTGTTCTGGCCAATAACACAAAGGTAGAAATCACTAGATAGGCCAGTTGTTACATTATTGTTATTTATCTTGAAGCTAAAATATAATATTTCTTATAATTGTATAAGTATTGGAAACCACCTACTATAGTGCTAGAATAAGTTCTCTGGCTCCTCTGAATTTGTTGTACTGATTTTAAATTCAGATTGTGGCTTATAAACATGAGACACTTTTCCTAAGATCCAGTGATTGTGTCTATATTCAGTTCAGTTCAGTTCAGTCACTCAGTCGTATCTGACTCTTTGCAACCCTATGGCCTGCAGCACACCAGGCTTCCCTGTCCATCACCAACTTCTGGACCTTACTCAAACTCATGTCCGTTGAGTCAGTGATGCCATCCAACCATCTCATTCTCTGTTGTCCCCATCTCCTCCTGCCTTCAATCTTTCCCAGGATCAGGGTCTTTTCTAGTGAGTCTGTTCTTTGCATAGGTGGCCAAAGTACTGGAGTTTCAGCTTCAGCATCAGTCCTTCCAATGAATATTCAGGACTGATTTCCTTTAGATGGACTGGCTTGATCCCCTTGCAGTCCAAGGGATTATCAAGAATCTTCCCCAACATCACAGTTTAAAAGCATCAATACTTCAGCGCTCAGCTTTCTTTATAGTCCAATTCTTACATCCATACTTGACTACTGGAAAAACCATAGCCTTGATTAGATGGACCTTTGTTGGCAAAGTAATGTCTCTGCTTTTGAATATGCTGTCTAGGTTGGTCATAGCTTTTCTCCCAAGGAACAAGAGTCTTTTAATTTCACAGTTGCAATTACCATCTGCAGCCATTTTGGTGCCCCCAAAATAGTCTCTCACTGTTTCCCTATCTGTTTGCCATGAAGTGATGGGACCAGATGCCATGATCTTAGTTTTCTGAATGTTGAGCTTTAAGCCAACTTTTTCACTCTCCATTTTCACTTACATCAAGAGGCTCTTTAGTTCTTCACTTTCTGCCATAAGAGTGGTGTCATCTACATATCTGAGGTTATTGATATTTCTCCCAGCAATCTTGATTCCAGCTTGTGCTTCATCCAGCCAGGCATTTCACATGATGTACTCTGCATATAAGTTAAATAAGCAGGGTGACAACATACAGCCTTGACGTACTCCTTTTCCTATTTGGAACCAGTCTGTTGTTCCATGTCCAGTTCTAACTGTTGCTTCCTGACCTGCATACATATTTCTCAGGAGGCAGGTCAGGTGGTCTGGTATTCCGATCTCTTTCAGAATTTTCCATAGTTTGTTGTGATCCACACACTCAAAGGCTTCAGTGTACTCAATAAAGCAGAAGTAGATGTTTTTCTGGAACACTCTTCATTTTTTGATGATCCAATGGATGTTGGTAATGTGATCTCTTGTTCCTCTGCATTTTCTATATCCAGGTCAAATATCTGGAAGTTCACAGTTCACATACTGTTGAAGCCTGGTTTGGAGAATTTTGAGCATTACTTTGCTTGTGTGTGAGATGAGTGCAATTGTGCAGAAGTATGAATATTCTTTGGCAATTCCTTTCTTTGGGATTGGAATGAAAACTGAACTTTTCCAGTCCTATGGCCACCACTGAGTTTTCTAAATTTGCTGGCATACTGAGTGCCACACTTTCACAGCTTCATCTTTTAGGATTTGAAATAGCTCAACTGGAATTTCATCACCTCTACTAGCTTTGTTTGTAGTGATGTTTCCTAGGCCCACTTGACTTCACATTCCAGGATGTCTGGCTCTAGGTGAGTGATCACACCATTGTGGTTATCTGGTTCATGAAGATCTCTTTTGTATAGTTCTTATGTGTATTCTTGCCACTTCTTCTTGATATCTTCTGCTTCTGTTAGGTCCATACCATTTCTGTCCTTTGAAATGAAATGAATGTCCCATGCAATGTTCCCTTGGTATCTCTAATTTTCTTGAAGAGATCTCCAGTCTTCCCCATTCTATTGTTTTCCTCTGTTTCTTTGCATTGATCACTGAGGAAGGCTTTCTTATCTCTTCTTGTTATTTGCCTTTCACTTCTCTTCTTTTCTCAGCTGTTTGTAAGGCCTCCTTAGACAACCATTTTGCCTGTTTGCATTTCTTTTTCTTGGGATGGTTTTGATCACTGCCTCCTGTACAGTGCCATCAACCTCCGTCCATAGTTCTTCAGTCACTCTGTCTATCAGATCTAATCCCTTGAATCTGTTTTTCACTTCCACTGTATAATTGTAAGGGATTTGATTTAGGTCATACTTGGATGGTCTGCGCAGAGCACGGGTGACTGCGATGGCATGCAGAGAGCGGGCGAGAGGAGCTACCCCATGTCCGAGGTCAGGGGTGGCAGCCAAGAGGAGCTACCCTGCATCCGAGGTCAGGGCAGCGGCCGAGAGTGCCAGGCTGCAAAAGCGCAGGAGCAGCCTAGAGGACCTACCCCTGCCCAAGGCCAGGGGCGGCGGGCTGGAGGAGGGACCCAACATCCAAGGAGCGGTGGCTGTGCCGGCGCCAGAGGGCCTAGAGGAGCTATTCCATGTTCAAGGTCAGGAGGCGCCTTGGTGAGGAGATACCCCTCATCCAAGGTAAGAGAAACCCAGGTAAGATGGTAGGTGTTGTGAGAGGGCATCAGAGGGCAGACACACTGAAACCATAATCACAGAAAACTAGTCAATCGAATCACACTAGGACCACAGCCTTGTCTAACTCAACGAAACTAAGCCATGCCCTGTGGGGCCACCCACGGTGGGCGGGCATGGTGAAGAGGTCTGACACAATGTGGTCCACTGGAGAAGGGAATGGCAAACCACTTCAGTACTCTTGTGTTGAGAACACCATGAACAGTATGAAAAGGAAAATGATAGGATACTGAAAGAGGAACTCCCCAGGTCGGTAGGTGCCCAATATGCTACTGGAGATGAGTGGAGGAATAACTCCAGACAAAATGAAGTGATGGAGCCAAACCAAAAATAATAGCCAGTTGTGGATGTGGCTGGTGATAGAAGCAAGGTCCAATGCTATAAAGAGCAATATTGCATAGGAACCTGGAATGTCAGGTCCATGAATCAAGGCAAATTGGAAGTGGTCAAACAGGAGATGGCAAGAGTGAATGTCAGCATTCTAGGAATCAGCGAACTAAAATGTATTGGAATAGGTGAATTTAACTCAGATGACCATTATATCTACTACTGCGGGCAGGAATCCCTTAGAAGAAATGGAGTAGTCTTCATGGTCAACAAAAGAGTCCAAAATGCAGTACTTGGATGCAAGCTCAAAAATGGCAGAATGATCTCTGTTCGTTTCCAAGGCAAACCATTCAATATCACAGTAATCCAAGTCTTTGCCCCAACCAGGAATGCTGAAGAAACTGAAGTTGAATGGTTCTATGAAGACGTACAAGACATTTTAGAAATAACACCCCCCAAAAAGATGTCCTTTTCATTATAGGGGACTGGAATGCAAAAGGAGGAAGTCAAGAAACACCTGGAGTAACAGGCAAATTTGGCCTTGGAATGCGGAATGAAGCAGGGCAAAGACTAATAGTTTTGCTAAGAAAATGCACTGGTCATAGCAAACACCCTCTTCCGACAACACAAGAGAAGACTCTACACATGGACATCACCAAATGGTCAACACCGAAATCAGATTGATTCTATTCTTTGCATCCAAAGATGGAGAAGCTCTATACAGTCAACAAAAACAAGACCAGGAGCTGACTGTGGCTCAGATCATGAACTCCTTATTGCCAAAATCAGACTTAAATTGAAGAAAGTAGGGAAATCCACTAGACCATTGAGGTATGACCTAAATCAAATCCCTTATGATTATACAGAGGAAGTGAGAAATAGATTTAAGACACTAGATCTGATAGATAGAGTGTCTAATGAACTATGTACGGAGATTCTTGACATTATACAGGAGACAGGGATCAAGACCATCCCCATGGAAAAGAAATGCAAAAAAAAAGCAAAATGGCTGTCTGGGGAGGCCTTACAAATAGCTGTGAAAAGAAGAGAAATGAAAAGCAAAGGAGAATAGGAAAGATATAAGCATCTGAATGCAGAGTGCCAAAGAACAGCAAGAAGAGTTAAGAAAGCCTTCCTTAGCTATCAATGCAAAGAAATAGAGGTAAACAACAGAATGGGAAAGACTAGAGATCTCTTCAAGAAAATTAGAGACACCAAGGGAACACATCATGCAAAAATGGGCTCGATAAAGGACAGAAATGGTATGGACCTAACAGAAGCAGAAGATATTAAGAAGAGGTGGCAAGGATACACAGAAGAACCATACAAAAAAGATGTTCATGACCAAGATAATCACGATGGTGTGATCACTCACCTAGAGCCAGACATACTGGAATGTGAAGTCAAGTGGGCCTTAGAAAGCATGACTATGAACAAAGCTAGTGGAGGGGATGGAATTCCAGTTGAGCTATTTCAAATCCTGAAAGATGATGCTGTGAAAGTGCTGCACTCAATATGCCAGCAAATTTGGAAAACTCAGCAGTGGCCACAGGACTGGAAAAGGTCAGTTTTCATTCAAATTCCAAAGAAAGGCAATGCCAAAGAATGCTCAATCTACTGCACAATTGCACTCATCTCATATGCTAGTAAAGTAATGCTCAAAATTCTCCAAGCCAGGCTTCAGCAATACATGAACCATGAATTTCCCGATGTTCAATCTGGTTTTAGAAAAGGCAGAGGTACCAGACATCAAATTGCCAACATCTGCTGGATCATTATAAAATCGAGAGTTCCAGTAAAACATCTATTTCTGCTTTATTGACTATGCCAAAGCCTTTGACTGTGTGGATCACAAGAAACTGTGGAAAATTCTGCAAGAGATGGGAAAACCAGACCACCTGACCTGCCTCTTGAGAAATCTATATGCAGGTCAGGAAGCAACAGTTACAACTGGACATGGAAGAACAGACTGGTTCCAAATAGGAAAAGGAGTACATCAAGGCTGTATATTGTCACCCTGCTTCTTTAACTTCTATGCAGAGTACATCATGAGAAACTCTGGGCTAGAGGAAGCACAAGCTGGAGTCACAATTGCTGGGAGAAATATCAATAACTTCAGATATGTGGATGACACAACCCTTATGCCAGAAAGTGAAGAGGAACTAAAAAGCCTCTTGATGAAAGTGGAGAGTGAAAAAGTTGGCTTAAAGCTCAACATTCAGAAAACAAAAATCATGGCATCTTGTCCCATCACTTCATTGGAAATAGATGGGGAAACAGTGGAAACAGTGTCAGACTTTATTTTGGGGGGCTCCAAAATCACTGCAGATGGTGACTGCAGCCATGAAATTAAAAGACGCTTACTCCTTGGAAGAGAAGTTATGACCAACCTAGAAAGCATATTTAAAAGCAGAGACATTACTTTGCCAACAAAGTTCCATCTAGTCAAGACTATGGTTTTTCCAGTGGTCATGTATGGATGTGAGAGTTGGACTGTGAAAAAAGCTGAGTGCCGAAGAAATGATGCTTTTGAATTGTGGTGTTGGAGAAGACTCTTGAGAGTCCCTTGGACTGCAAGGAGATCCAGCCAGTCCATTCTGAAGGAGATCAGCCCTGGGATTTCTTTGGAGGGAATGATGCTGAAGCTGAAACTCCAGTATTTTGGCCACCTCCTGCAAAGAGTTGACTCATTGGAAAAGACTCTGATGCTGGGAGGGATTGGGGGCAGGAGGAGAAGGGGATGACAGAGGATGAGATGGCTAGATGGCATCATTGACTCGATGGACGTGATTCTGAGTGAACTCCGGGAGTTGGTGATGGACAGGGAGGCCTGGCATGCTGCGATTCATGGGGTAGCAAAGAGGTGGACACAACTGAGCGACTGAACTGAACTGGATGGTCTGGTGGTTTTCCCTAATTTCTTCAATGTAAATATGATATTGGCAATCAGGAGTTCATGATCTGAGCCTCATCATCTCCAGGTCTTGTTTTTGCTGACCCTATAGTGCTTCTACATCTCTGGCTGCAAAACTTATAATCAATCTGATTTTGGTGTTGACCATCTGGTGATGTCCATGTGTAGAGTCTTCTCTTGTGTTGTCAGAAGAGGGTGTTTGCTATGACCAGTGCATTTTCTTAGCAAAACTCTATTAGTCTTTGCCCTGCTTCATTCCGCATTCCAAGGCCAAATTTGCCTGTTACTCCAGGTGTTTCTTGACTTCCTCCTTTTGCATTCCAGTCCCCTATAATGAAAAGGACATCTTTTTTGGGGGTGTTAGTTCTAAAATGTCTTGTACATCTTCATAGAACCATTCAAATTCAGCTTCTTCAGCATTCCTGGTTGGGGCATAGACTTGGATTACTGTGATATTGAATGGTTTGCCTTGGAAACGAACAGAGATCATTCTGTCATTTTGAGTTTGCACCCATGAACTGCATTTCGGACTCTTGTTAACTACGAGGGCTCTGTTCGGTTCAGTTCAGTCACTCAGTCATGTACAACTCTTTGCAACCCCATGGACTGCAGCATGCCAGGCCTCACGTCCAACACTAGCTCCCGGAATTTACTCAAACTCATGGCCATTTAGTCAGTGATGGCATCCTACCATCACATTTCTGTCGTCCCATTCTCCTGCGTTCAGTCTTTCCCAGCATCAGAGTTTTTCAAATGAGTCAGGTTTGTATCAGGTCGCCAAATTATTGGAGTTCCAGCTTCAAATCAGTCCTTCCAATAAATATTCAGGACTGATTACCTTTAGGATGGACTGGTTTGATCCCCTTGCAGTCCCAGGGACTCTCAAGAATCTTCCCCAACACCACAGTTCAAAAACATCAATTCCTCAGCTCTCAGTTTTCTTTATAGTCCAACTCTCACATCCATACTTGACTACTGGAAAAGCCATAGCCTGGACTAGATGGACCTTTGTTGGCAAAATAGTGTCTCTGCTTTTTAATATGCTGTCTATGGTGGTCATAGCTTTTCTTCCAAGGAGTAAGCGTCTTTTAATTTCATGGTTGCAGTCACCATCTACAATGATTTTGGAGCCCAAGAAACTAAAGTCTGCCACTTTTTCCACTGTTTCCCCATCTATTTGCCATGAAGTGTTGGGACAGGATGCCATGTTTTTGTTTTGTTTTCTGAATGTTGAGCTTTAAGCGAACTTTTTCACTCTCCTCTTTCACTTTCATCAAGAGGCTCTTTAGTTGTCCTTTGCTTTCTTCTGTAAGGGCTACTATGACTATGAGGGCTACTGCATTTCTTATAAATAATTCTTGCCAATGATAATAGACATAATGGTCATCTGAGTTAAATTTGCTCATTCTAGTCCCTTTTAGTTCACTGATTTCTAGTATGCCAATATTCGCCCCTGCCGTCTCCTGTTTGACCACTTCCAATCTACCTTGATCCATGGACTTAACATTCCAGGTTCCTATGCAATATTGTTCATTCCTGCTTTGGACTTTACTTCCATCACCAGTCATATCCACAGCTGGGTGTTGTTTTTGCTTTGACTCCATCTCTTCATTCTTTCTGGAGTTATTTTTCCACTCCTCTCCTGTAGCATATTGGGCACCTACCAACCTGGGGAGTTCATCTTTCAGTGTCATATCTTTCTGCCTTTTCATATGTTCATGGGGTTCTCAACACAAGAATACCAAAGTGGTTTGCTATTCCCTTCTCCAGCAGACCACATGCTGTCAGAACTCTCCACCATGACCCATCTGTTTTGTAGTCCTACATGGCATGACTCATAGTTTTACTGAGTTAGACATGGCTGTGGTCTATGTTATCACTTTGATTAGTTTTCTGTGATCATTGTTTTTATTCTGTCTGCCCTCTGATGGATAAGTTCAGTTCAGTTCAGTTGCTCAGTCATGTCCAACTCTTTGCGACCCCATGGACTGCAGCATGCCAGGCTTCCCTATGCATCACCAACACCCAGAGTTTACTCAAACTCATGTCCATCAAATTGGTGATGCCATCCTACTATCTCATCCTCTGTCATCCCATTCTCATTCTGCCTTCAATCTTTCCCAGCATCAGGGTCTTTTCCAATGAGTCAGTTCTAAGGAAAAGAGGCTTATGGAAGTTTCCTGATGGGAGAGACTGACTGTGGGGGAAACTGGGTTTTGTTCTGATGGGTGGGGCATTCTCAGTAAATCTTTAATCCAATTTTCTGTAAATGGCAGTGGCTGTTCCCTCCCTGTTCTTGATCTGAGACCAAACTATGCTGGAGGTAATGAAGATAATGGCAACCTCCTTCAGAAGGTCCCATCCATGCACTGCTGCACTCAGTGCCCCCGACCCTGCAGCAGGCCACTGCCAACCCATGCCTCTGCCAGAGACTCCTTGACACTCACAGGCAAGTCTGAGTCAGTCTCTTGTGGGGTCACTACTCCTTTCCCCTGGGTCCTGGTGTGCACAACGTTTTGTTTGTGCCCTCTAAGAGTCTGTTTCCCCAGTCCTGTGGAAGTTCTGGTGGCTCAATGGTGGGGTTAATGGCAATCTTCTCTAAGTAGGCCACACCCAGTTCTGCTGCACCCAGAGCCCCTGTCCCTGTGGCAGGCCACTGCTGACCTGTTCCTCTGCAGGAGACATTCAAAGGCTGGTCTGGCTCAGTCTCTGTGCGGTCTCCTGGTGCACACAAGGTTTTGTTTGAGTGCTCCAAGTGTCTCTGGTGGGTATTGGGTTTGATTTTAAACATGATTTTACCCCTCCTACCATCATCCCGGGCTTCTCTTTTGTCCTTGGACATGAGTTATCTTTTTTTGGTGGGATCCAACATTCGCCTGTGGATGAGGTTCAGCAGCAAGTTGTAATTTTGGAGTTCTTGCAGGAGAAGATGAATGCACATCCTTCTGCTCTGTCATCTTGTGTCTATATTACTTCTAAAATAATCAAGTGTTCTTTCATTTAATATGTCAATACTATATATGTGATTCAGGTTTTCATTTACCCTAAAAGTTTATTGTTTACTCTTTGAAAGCAAAACATCCTTGGTTTCCAAAAGCAACAATATCACCAATAAATTATAGGACTAGCATCATGTTTATTTATTATCATGTTTATTATCATATTTCTTCAGGTAAATATAAAACTTTTTAATATTGTTTTAATATCCTCTTTCCCTAGTATATCAATCTTATTTTTCCCAGACTGAATAAATTCAGCTTTTCCTAAAGGTAATTTTACTTCAAATATAAAGGATATTATAATTTAGAAACTCAAAAGAAAGAATAGAAGAGACAAAGTCTCCCTTAAAAGGGGTAATCCTTAGTAAATTTGGATTTGATGAAAGATGTTTTGTTTTAAACTCTCATGTTTATTCTTTGTTCTAGAAACTAGGGATAAAGTAACAAGCAAAATATATGTAGGTTTTCCCCACTACCTGAAAGTAAAGAAATATTTTATAAGCTAAAATGGTGTAAATCGAGGAGGCAGTTACTATAGGGCCTATCTTGCTACTAAATGCACAAAACAAATGAAGATAAAGCACAGACTTGGTTCAAAGTTTCTGTGACTTGAAGCTGAGTGTAGTTCCCTGGGAAGGAGCTTGGCAGTGCCACTCTCACTGCTCAGGGTGAGCACTGCCTCTATAACAGATAGGCTTCCTGCTAAACAAACGCTAAACACCTTTTTAATTTTCCCCCTTTTTCCTAAAAGTGAAAATCCTCTAATTTCTTTCCATTATCAAAAACAAGTACTAATACAGGTCTTTTGTAAAAAATAAAGTAGTATAAAGCGAACTTCTGAAAAGTCAAGCCACCTATAGTTCCTACCCTCATAAAGTTTATATTTTAGTGTAAGATAAAACATTAAACATTTAATTATATGATAATTTAATTACCATTGTAGTACAGACTAAGCAGAGAAAGCATATGATATCAAAGGAGACCATTGAAAGCAGCCAGAACCTAGGAACCAGAGAAAGATTTGATAGGTAAATGACATTTAAATTGAGATCTCAAGGATCAACTAAAGGACAAAGGAGGGAGAGGGAGGGGTGGGGCAGATGTTCCAGAACAGGTCGTATGCTTGAGAGCAATGACACTTGGTAGAGCACGGTGCAACTAGGAACTGAGCAGTCAGATTTCAGCAGCAAAGAAGCAAGTTGTGTGGGATAATTCTTATCTGGAATTTATTTTAGAATTTATACTAATGAGCACTTCACCTATTGTAACAGCTAACATTATATGTCAGTTTAGGCTGGACTAACAGATGCCCAGATAGCTGGTAAAACATTATTTCTGGGTGTGTCTATGAGGATGTCTCTAAAAGAGATTAGCATTGAATCAGCACATTGAGTCAAAATCTTAACCAACACAGATACTCACATTCAATTCAATAAGAGTTTAAACAGGCTTCCCTCGTGGCTGAGAGGTTAAAGCATCTGCCCACAATGCAGGAGACCCGGGTTCGATCCCTGGATCGGGAAGATCTCCTGGAGAAGGAAATGGCAACCCACTCCAGTATTCTTGCCTGGAGAATCCCATGGATGGAGGAGCCTGGTAGGCTACAGTCCACGGGGTCACAAAGAGTTGGACATGACTGAGCAACTTCACTTAAACAGAACAAAAGGTTGAGGTTAACACTGGACATGGAACAGTGGACTGGTTCCAGAACAAAAGGTTGAGGTTAACACTGGACATGGAACAGTGGACTGGTTCCAAATCGGGAAAGGAGTACTTCAAGGCTGTATATTGTCACCCTGCTTATTTAACACATATGCAAAGTACATCATGTGAAATGCCAGGCTGGATGAAGCACAAGCTGGAAAGAAGATTTCCAGGAGAAATATCAATAACCTCAGATATGCAGATGACACCACCCTCATGGCAGAAAGTGAAGAGGAACTTAAGAGCTTCCTGATGAAGGTGAAAGAGGAGAGTGAAAAAGTTGGCTTAAAGCTCAACATTTAAAAAACGAAGATCATGGCATCTGATCCCATCACTTCATGGCAAATATATGGGGAATCAATGGAAACAGTGACAGACTTTATTTTCTTGGGCTCCAAAATCACTGCAGATGGTGACTGCAGCCATGATTTAAAATACACTTGTTCCTTGGGAGAAAAGCTATGACAAAACTAGACTGCATATTAAAAAGCTGAGATATTACTTTGCCAACAAAGGTCCATCTAGTCAAAGCTATAATTTTTCCAGTAGTCATGTATGGATGGGAGAGTTGGACCATGAAGAAAGCTGAGTGCTGAAGAACTGATGCTTTTGAACTGTGTTGTTGGAGCAGAGTCTTGAGAGTCCTTGGGACTGCAAGAAGATCCAACCAGTCAATCCTAAAGGAAATCAATCCTGAATATTCATTGAAAGGACTGATGCTGAAGTTGAAGTTCCAATACTTTGTCTATATGATGTGAAGAACTGACTCATTAGAAAAGAGCCTGGTGCTGGGCAAGACTGAAGGCAGGAGGAAAAGAGGACAGCAGAGGATGAGATTGTTGGATGTCATCACTGACCTGATGGACATGAGATTGAGCTAGCTCCAGGAGATGGTGAAGGACAGGGAAACCTGGCATGCTGCAGTCCATGGGGTCACAAAGAGTTGGACATGACTGAGCAACTAAGCACAAGCACAGCACATGCCCATTGGTGTTTACGATTTAGAGCCCCAGGCTCAAACTCATTATCATGTCTTTTTGATTTTTAAAATAAAGTTATTTATTTAAATTGGAGTTAATTATTTTACAATATTGTATTGGTTTTGCCATACATCAACATGAGTCTGCCACCAGTATACACGTGTTCCCCATCCTGAACCCCCCGCCCTCCTCCCTCCCCATACCATCCCTCTGGGTCATCCCAGTGCACAATTGCCAAGCATCCTGTACCCTGCATCAAACCTGGACTGGTGATTCGTTTCATATATGATATTATACATGTTTCAATGCCATTCTCCCAAATCATCCCACCCTCTCCCTCTCCCTCTGAGTCCAAAAGACTGTTCTATACATCTGTCTCTCTTTTGCTGTCTCGCATACAGGGTTATCATTACCATCTTTCTAAATTCCATATATATGTGTTAGTATACTGTATTGGTGTTTTACTTTCTGGCTTACTTCACTCTGTATAATAGGCTTCAGTTTCATCCACCTCATTAGAACTGATTCAAATGTATTCTTTTTAATGGCTGAGTAATACTCCATTGTGTATATGTACCACAGCTTTCTTATCCATTCATCTGCTGATGGACATCTAGGTTGCCTCCATGTCCCGGCTACTATAAACAGTGCTGCAATGAACATTGGGGTATGCGCGTCTCTTTCAATTCTGGTTTCCTCAGTGTGTATGTCCAGCAGTGGGATTGCTGGGTCATATGGCAGTTCTATTTCCAGTTTTTTAAGGAATCTCCACCCTGTTCTCCATAGTGGCTGTACTAGTTTGCATTCCCACCAACAGTGTAAGAGGGTTCCCTTTTCTCCACACCCTCTCCAGCATTTATTGCTTGTAGACTTTTGGATTGCAGCCATTATGACTGGCGTGAAATGGTACCTCATTGTGGTCGTGATTTGCATTTCTCTGATAATGAGTGATGTTGAGCATCTTTTCATGTGTTTGCTAACCATCTGTATGTCTTTTGGAGAAATGTCTATTTAGTTTTTTGGCCCATTTTTTGACTGGGTTGTTTATTTTTCTGGAATTGAGCTGCAGGAGTTGCTTGTATATTTTTGAGATTAGTTGTTTGTCAGTTGCTTCATTTGCTATTATTTACTCCCATTCTGAAGGCTGTCTTTTCACCTTGCTTATAGTTTCCTTTGATTTGCAGAAGCTTTTAAGTTTACTTAGGTCCCATTTGTTTATTTTTGCTTTTATTTCCAATATTCTGGGAGGTGGGTCATACAGGATCCTGCAGTGATTTATGTTGAGGAGTGTTTTGCCTATGTTTTCCTCTAGGAGTTTCATAGCTTCTGGCCTTATATTTAGATCTTTAATCCATTTTGAGTTTATTTTTCTGTATGGTGTTAAAAAGTATTCTAGTTTCATTCTTTTACAAGTGGTTGACCAGTTTTTCCAGCACCACTTGTTAAAGAGATTGTCTTAAATCCATCATATATTCTTGCCTTCTATGTCGAAGAAAGTTCAGTTCAGTTTATTCCCTCAGCTGTGTCCGACTATTTGCAATCCCATGAATCACAGCACGCCAGGCCTCCCGGTCCATCACCAACCCCCGGAGTTCACTTAGACTCACGTCCATCGAGTCAGTGATGCCATCTAGCCATCTCATCCTCTGTCGTCCCCTTTTCCTCCTGCCCCCAATCCCTCCCAGCATCAGAGTCTTTTCCAATGAGCCAACTCTTCGCATGAGGTGGCCAAAGTACTGGAGTTTCAGCTTTAGCATCATTCCTTCCAAAGAAATCCCAGGGCTGATCTCCTTCAGAATGCACTGGTTGGATCTCCTTGCAGTCCAAGGGACTCTCAAGAGTCTTCTGCAACACCACAATTCAAAAGCATCAATTCTTTGGTGCTCAGTCTTCTTCACAGTCCAACTCTCACTTACATGACTCACTTACAGTCCTTACATGACTACTGGAAAAACCATAGCCTTGACTAGGCGGACCTCAGTCAGCAAAGTAATGTCTCTGCTTTTGAATATGCTATCGAGGTTGGTCATAACTTTTCTTCCAAGGAGTAAGCGTCTTTTAATTTCCTGGATGCAGTCACCATCTGCAGTGATTTTGGACCCCCCAAAAATAAAGTCTGACACTGTTTCCACTGTTTCCCCATCTATTTCCCATGAAGTGATTGGGACTGGATGCCATGATCTTCATTTTCTGAATGTTGAGCTTTAAGCCAACTTTTTCACTCTCCTCTTTCACTTTCATCAAGAGGCTTTTTAGTTCCTCTTCACTTTCTGCCATAAGGGTGGTGTCATCTGCATATCTGAGGTTATTGATATTTCTCCCGGCAATCTTGATTCCATTCAATATCACAGTAATCCAAGTCTGTGCCCCAACCAGGAACGCTGAAGAAGCTGAAGTTGAACGGTTCTATGAAGACCTACAAGACCCTTTAGAAATAACACCCAAAAAAGATGTCCTTTTCATTATAGGGGACTGGAATGCAAAAGGAGGAAGTCAAGAAACACCTGGAGTAACAGGCAAATTTGGCCTTGGAATACAGAATGAAGCAGGGCAAAGACTAATAGAGTTTTGCTAAGAAAATGCACTGGTCATAGCAAACACCCTCTTCCAACAACACAAGAGAAGACTCTACACATGGACATCACCAGATGGTCAACACCAAAATCAGATTGATTATAATCTTTGCAGCCAAAGATGCAGAAACTCTATACAGTCAACAAAAACAAGACCGGGAGCTGACTGTGGCTCAGATCATGAACTCCTTATTACCAAATTCAGACTTAAATTGAAGAAAGTAGGGAAAACCGCTAGACCATTCAGGTATGACCTAAATCAAATCCCTTATGATTATACAGTGGAAGTGAGAAATAGATTTAAGGGACTAGATCTGATAGATAGAGTGCCTGATGAACTTTGGAATGAGGTTCGTGACATTGTACAGGAGACAGGGATCAAGACCATCCCCATGGAAAAGAAATGCAAAACAGCAAAATGGCTGTCTGGGGAGGCCTTACAAATAGCTGTGAAAAGAAGAGAGGCAAAAAGCAAAGGAGAAAAGGAAAGATATAAGCATCTGAATACAGAGTTCCAAAGAATAGCAAGAAGAGATAAGAAAGCCTTTTTCAGCGATCAATACAAAGAAATAGAGGAAAAGAACAGAATGGGAAAGACTAGAGATCTCTTCAAGAAAATTAGAGATACCAAGGGAACATTTCATGCAAGATGGGCCCAATAAAGGGCAGAAATGGTCTGGACCTACCAGAAGCAGAAGATATTAAGAAGAGGTGGCAAGAATACACAGAAGAACTCTACAAAAAAAATTTTCATGACCCAGGTAATCACAATGGTGTGATCACTCACCTAGAGCCAGACATCCTGGAATGTGAAGTCAAGTGGGCCTTAGAAAGTATCACTATGAACAAAACGAGTGGAGGTGATGGAATTCCTATAGAGCTATTTCAAATCCTGAAAGATGATGCTGTGAAAGTGCTGCACTCAATATGCCAGCAAATTTGGAAAACTCAGCAGTGGCCACAGGACTGGAAAAGGTCAGTTTTCATTCCAATCCCAAAGAAAGGCAATGCCAAAGAATGCTCCAACTACCACACAGTTGCACTCATCTCACATGCTAGTAAAGTAATGCTCAAAATTCTCCAAGTCAGGCTTCAGCAATACGTGAACTGTGAACTTCCTGATGTTCAAGCTCATTTTAGAACACACAGAGGAACCAGAGATCAAATTGCCAACATCTGCTGGATCATCAAAAAAGCAAGAGAGTTCCAGTAAAACATCTATTTCTGCTTTATTGACTATGCCAAAGCCTTAGACTGTGTGGACCACTATAAACTGTGGAAAATTCTGAAAGAGATGGGAATACCAGACCACCTGACCTGCCTCTTGAGAAATCTGTATGCAGGTCAGGAAGCAACAGTTAAAACTGGACATGGAACAACAGGCTGGTTTCAAATAGGAAAAGGAGTACGTGAAGACTGTATATTGTCAAAGATAAGGTGTCCATAAGGGTGTGCATTTATCTCTGGGCTTTCTATTTTGTTCCATTGATCTATATTTCTGTCTTTGTGCCATTACCATACTGTCTTGATGCCTGTGGCTTTGTAGTAGAGACTGAAGTCAGGCAGGTTCATTCCTCCAGTTCCATTCTTCTTTCTCAAGATTGCTTTGGCTATTCGAGGTTTTTTGTATTTCCATACAAATTGTGAAATTATTTGTTCTAGCTCTGTGAAAAATACTGTTGGTAGCTTGATAGGGATTACATTGAATCTATAGATTGCTTTGGGTAGTATATTTATTTTCACTAAATTGATTCTTCTGATCCATGAATATGGTATATTTCTCCATTTATTAGTGTCCTCTTTGATTTCTTTCACCAGTGTTCATTATGTCTTAAGAACTTCTATCCATCCAGACTCTCAAGGCTTTGGTCTGAACCGTACCACAGGTTTTTCTGGCTTTCCAGGTCACAGAAGGCAGATCCTGGGACTCATTGGTCCCCATAATCACATGAGAGCCAATTACTATAATAAAACACCTCCTATCCATATCTATGTTTATCCTATTGGTTCTGTTTTACACCTTTATTATAGACTATCACTTATCATGACTGTCATATCAGTCAGAATAGGATAGTTTATGTTGAATCAAAAACAAACTCCCAAATCTCAGTGGATGAAATCTATAGATATTCATTTCTTATCAACAATAAATCTACCAAAATTAAACTGGAGTCCTTGCTCACTTTGTGTTCTAGATTGATAAAGCTCTAACTGTAGGGTTTTGTGGCAGACAGCAAAGAAAGCTTTGAAGGGAATCAAACTGATGGTAAAATGCTTGACTGCAAAATAGCAAAATCACTACACATTAATCGGCCAGGACTGGACACATGTGTGTGTGCTCAGTTGTGTCCAACTCTGTGATTCAAAGGACTATAGCCTGCCAGGCTCCTCTGTCCATGAAATTTTCCAGGCAAGAATACTGGAGTGGGTTGCCATTTCCTAATCCAGCGGATCTTTTTGATCTGGGGATCAAACCCACGTCTCTTGAGTCTCCTCTGTTAGTAGGTTGATTCTTTACCACCATACCACCTGGGAAATCCCACTGGATATGTAGTCCTACCCAATAATAGGATGCAAAGAAGTTCAATCCTGCCATGAAATCAGCTTAAAAAACTTGGTTAACAGTTGGTAATGATGACCACACCACTGTTTTTCTTTCTTTCTTTTTTTTAATGGCTGTATCAGTGATTTTTAAGTACAGGGTTTTATATATATATACACATACATATATATATATATATACATATAAATGCTTGGGGCAAAACAGACTGAAATTTGCCGGGGTCCAGCCCCGGTGGATCCAGGGAATTCGAAGGGTGGACGGCGTTGGCGTGGAAAGACTTGTTTGTTTATTAATGTAAGATTAGATTAAGAAACTATAGTGTAGTAAGAAGATTAAGTGGAGGAAGAGGGCTGAATAGCTTGGTTTACGCGGAAGGCCAATAAAATTCCAGACAAGGAATTTGCACCATCTACGTTGGGCCACCGGCGCCCGCTTGAATATCTAAGGGTGCCTCGCCTTAAGCTCCCTTTCGTGCGGGTCTTAACAGCCAGGGCAAGTAAGTAAGCCAAGAGGCTTGTTAACACCTTTTGGCTCTCTTCCTTAATGAATGTTAATTTTGTTTCCCCTGAAGTGTTTTTCTTTAATCTGCATCTCCTTAAAGCATTAAAGTTACATCTCTATAGAACAAAGGTGCAGAGGGATATAACAAAGAAGGTACTTAACTCAAAGATCAAATGTTGCTAATACCAGGTCTACTACTTGTTTTTCTATATACCAACTATATCTAAAAATAAAGGATATGAAAATTTGGCAGCAAGCATTGACTCAACAAATGAAACTTTTAATCAGTCCTATTCTAAAGATTTTGACTCTTCGGAAGCCCCTACATTCCTAGGATGTTTTAAGCTTCCTGTGCCTCCTGCGGTCAGGAGGCCTCAAACAATCACACTCGCAGAGTCCTGCATGCAGGCTAGAAAGCCATCGGAGGGGTTTTTTGGATTGAAACACTCTTTCAAATGCAGAAGACTAAAGCCCTGAATTGACTTTTTCCAGAAAATGTCAGAAGAGTGGAAAAGCAGAGCACAAAAACCGGCAGAATTTTGTTGGGGTACATGCTTAGGAATTTCCAGAGGGGTCCCTGAAGTCTGAGCACGCCTTGTGTATGTCAGCTTCCTTCCTCATGACCTTGTCACGGGCGGGATTCCTCACACTGGCTTCCGGCAGAAATTAAGTAAAATAAAGGGAAATATTAACAAGATACTTTATGGTGAAATTATGCATAGTTAACATGTTGTTTTATATACTTCTCTTTATATGTTATTTTATATACTTCTCTGCGTCTTCTAACTGTTCTCTATTAAATATTTTATTAGCCAGGATTCTTTGTAAGGAATAGAAAAAACCCTCAAAATGAGACTGATTGATTGAAATAATAAGGAAGTTGCTCAAAAACTGGAAGCAGTCATCAAGGGATGTTAGGATTCCAAAATGCAAGGCATCTAGAGTTTATCCCAATTTGTTGTTCAGATGCATGGCTGTGCATGCATGGTTCAGATGCATGGCTTTGCATGGCTCCCTTCCCCTAATGTCACCTCATAGTTCAAGATGTTCGTCAGTCATTATCCATTTTGAAGCAGAAAAGAAGAAGGGGAGCAGATCCTCCCTTAAAGGATGCTCCTCATAGATTAAGTTTGATACTTCTGCTAAAATGACATTCAACTACCTTAATTGGGAAGTTCAAAAATAAAGCATTTACTCTAGATAAACATATACCAACCAATATCAGATCTCTTATCTCTAACATCAATCTCTTTTTCTAGTCTTTCACCCACACTGAGTTTGGGATATCTTTCTCAAATGGCTTATTTTCAGTGGTTTAGAAAATAGTCCAAAATCATTATCTTTGTATACATTCTTATTATCCTCCTTGTATTGTCTAGTGATGTGACTATATATATACTAAAACTGTAATTCAGGAAAAATAGAATGTCCTTTATTTTCAATAAAAGCATTAATCTGCTTTAGCATTCCCTTGCACTAATACAAAAAATACATATTTTAAGATTTAACAAATTAGTGTAACCCAGTTTAAATCAGTCTTTTTCAGAGAAATATTAAGATAATTTACAATCCATAGTCCAAAATGGACTTGGATGAAGAGAGACTATACACCACCATGGAGAGGTATAGGAGTGTTGGATCCTAAAACTGACTTCTTTTACTGTCTATTTCACCTAGTATTTGGGCATTGATTTCTGTCCCTCTAATATCCACTGGAGTGTCTACAGCTGGTATAAATCATCAGTCTTGATTTTGGCATTGGCAACACCAAATAATCGCTCCCAAGGCACACAGCCACCTTCTCTGTTGACTAGGTCTTCACCTTACATCTAGCTGGCACTACAGATCCTCTGAAGCCAGGCAGTAATTTCAATTTAATCCATTTAATCCTATATCCTCTTTGGAAATGGCTTATATTATAATTCTACTTTCAGACCTTCTAGAATTTTAAATTTATAAAGAGAAGCTTTGGAATGTACAAATCCCTTTCTCATTCATCAAATCTTAGTTTAGAAGACCATAGTGTCACTAGGAACTCGAGAAAATTGGCTTTAAATCTCAGAGCTAAATAATGAGTTATTTACTTTGGACATCATGTTCTTAATATATTGCATGGAGAAAGTACAAGATACAACTATTTAAGGAGAAATAAATATAAATCATTTTAATAATTTAGAAATATTGCCCCACTATATTCATCTCATGCCATAGCTCCTACATATAATAAATGCATCTAGTATTTTTGATCATTTATTCTATGCCAGGCACTGCTTTTTAAGTTCATAAGTAACCATTTAAATCTCCCAACAGTCATGATTATTATCACTCCTATTTTGCAGGTGAGGAGACTGAAGCACAGATAAATTAGGTACCCAGGTTTGCACAGGCAATGTTCAGAGCCAATCCAGCTCCAGAGTATGTAATACCACACTGCTTTCCACTAAAATATGTTCCATAAAGATAAATACTATCTAAAGGCTGCTGTGTTCTAAATTTAAATATATAGCCTTAAAATTTCCCCAAAACTTCAGACTGAAATATTAAGTATCTCCTTAATTTTTACTTGGATCTAATAGTCATCTCAAAAAACAGCGTATCTTAAATCAAACACAGTTTCCCCTTGGTATCTGCCTGTGGTTCCAAGATCACTGCAGATACCAAAATTTGCAGATGTTCAAGTCTTTTATATAAAATGGTATAGTATTTGCATATAACATACATATCTTCCCCAAAACTTTAGATTATCTCTAGATTACTTATAAAGCCTAATACAATGTAAATGCTATGTAAGTAGTTGCATGCACATAGCAAGATCAAGCTTTGCTTTTTGGAACTTCCTGGAATTTTTTTCCCAAATATTCTTTAATCTGAGGTTGGTTTAATCCACAGGTGTGGAATCTGCAGATATGGAGACTGTGCCTGGTTTCTATGTGCCACCCCCTCCTGCTCACACCTGTTGCTCCTACTATCGCTATCATTTTAGTAAACAGCTTCACTATTTTTCCAATTGCTCACACTGAAACAATGGGATCTCTCTTGATTTTTCTCACACTCCATGTCCAATCTATCAGGAAATCCTGTTGGGTCTATCTTCAAAATATATCCAGAGTCCAACCACTTCTCAATACCTCCACTGCTACCACCTGACCTAACACACCATCATCACTTTCCCAGGTTGCTGAAAAAAACCTCACATCTCAACTCTGTTTCCACTCTGCACCTATAGTCTAGTCTCAACATAGCAGCCAGAATAATCATTTAAAACACATAATTCAGATCAACTCTCTTTTGCTTAAAACCTTCTGATAGACTTGCATATCACTGAGAATAAAAGCAAAAATCCTTACAATTGATTGTAGCCAGGGCCCATTGCTCTTAATCTCACCTAATTTTCTGCCATTCTCCTCTTCATTCAATCAGCACCTCATTCATCACCCCTTTCCCCATTCAGCTGTAGACCCCTTAGCTTCCTTGCTCAAATGCACTGAGTATGTTTCTGTTTCTGAGTTACTTTACTTGTTCTTCCCTGGGTCTAAGAAGCTCTTCCCAAATATCTGCTCTCTTCCTTTTATCTTTCAGATGTGTATCTTGGATAATGTCGCTTTATCCAAGAGGTCTTCCTTATCACTTTATATGACATAGCAACTCATCCCACCCCTTCCATGCTTCAGTACTTTCTATCCCCCTTTCTCTGCTTTGTTTTTTGTCAGCCTACTTATTACCATCTAATATATCATATCTGTTCATTGCGGTCCTCTTTACTCAAGAATTTAAGCAGGAAATATATCTGTCTTGAACACAGCCATAGCTAAAAGCCTAAAATTGACCTAGTACATGACAGGTATTAAAAAAAATTTGTTAAATAAATTAATGATGGACACAGTCATAGAGACTACTTAGAATTTCACATATGTGTTTTATATTCCTCTGTCTTTATGTATTCTATTCCATCTGCCAATACCGTTTTGCACTTCTTTCACTTAGTTAACTCCTGCTTATACTTCAAAACTCACTTTCAGAATTGCCTTCTCCAAGAAATTTTGCCCATACCTAGAGAATATATATATTTATATTCATTTTAACACAATATTTATCATCTGCCATTGTCCTTGTTGATTCACTTGAGTGAGGGTCTTTCAGTAGACCACAATTTCCTTAAAGGCAGGGATCCTCATTTATACAGTTTTGTTAACTCCTATAATTAACATAGTTCAAGAGACTTAATAGGTGCTCAATTCATATTGCTTGAAAGAATGTATAATTCCAAGAGTTAGAGCCAGAATGTAATCCTCTCAGTAGCTTTTGCTATAAGTACAATTAAGGTATTTTGAGAATGAAAGTATCATTTATGGAAATCTACAACCAAAGAACTCAGCTAGAGAAGCAACCAAACCACAGAACATCTGTGACTTTGAAAATTCCCTAACCCACTCAAATTCTGGATTCATCCTATACCTTTGACAGTCTGCTCCAAGTTTAATCCTCTTTTTTCCTCTTGTTTTGTCTTTTAGATTTGGTTTGGGTGGTTTGGTTTTCTCAAACAACAATGCATTCATATTCCAAGAGTTATTTTTCAGGGATAATTCATTTGAAGTCTTCCTTTTTGACTTATGCAAAAAACTGCAGAAATCTCCCAAGTTTCTACCAACAGTTCTACCAACTTAATACCAATCTTAATATGTGAGGGATAATATTAGATATAATGTTATAACAATATCCACAGATTTAAAATACTGTGGGCTTTCCTAGAGTCACTCATATACTTGTATAGGAAAGCTTCTCAAAGACCTAGTTGTTTTCTTATTGGATAGTCAAGAATAATACAAACCCACTGGAAACCTAAGGCTGTTTGACTGTTCAATTATACAGTGCTTATCTTTGGTTGCATTATGGGACAAAACACAAAAGGAGCACACACTAGGAGCTCAAAAACTAACTCTTTCTGCTGCATTATCTATACTTATATCTTCCTAGTTGGCCAGACGAACATGATATCTCATTTATCAAGAGACCTCTCTTAGCATAGGAGAATTTCAAAGAGAAATAAAAAGTCATGTCACTATTTTCTTAACCAAATTACTAATAATGTAACATGTGTGTAATATGTAAGAATTTAATATTCTAAGGAATATCAGCCATACAAAGATCCAGATTCCAAACTTATTATACCAAATGTTTTCTATGTGATTGCTATCATTGCCTTTTATAATTTCTTCATCTCTAAAATTTAAAAGTTGGAATAAATGACCTCTAAGACTTGCCACTATCAAAGATCTGCAATGCAATGACAAGTAATAGCCATAACCTATCACCATGGATTATAAGTTGGAAATACATAGTATCATTGTGCTATACTTTATCAGCTAAAATTAGTTTGGCATCTTTGTGGCTCCAACTTTTGCCTCTCTTTTGTGTTAACTGGAAAAAAATGACCATCCAGTAAGTCTTTTTCATCAAATTCTTTTGATTATGAATTTATTTGTATCAATTAATTGGAAGAATTGAGGGTTCAGTGGAATATTTTATATCTGGCAACATAATGACAAATAGTCAATTAAATATATGAGATGTTAAGATTATATATACATGTCAAACACTTATTTTAAGAATTCAAGCAATATCAAATGATACCCAGAAACTGCAAATAAACAAACAAAAGAGCAGAAAATCACCTTTATAAAGCCGAAATCCTTTTGGAGAATGACAGTCTAAAAAAGATTAGGCCAGAATAACAAATAAAGTACTTCTTTGGAAGAACTAGCATATTTATTTAAACAGAGACAAAAAGAAAATGAAATAAACCCTCAAGTTGCCTTAGGTCACAGCATGTGGCTTATAATCTAATCTAAGAAAAGAATTTGACAGATTCTACAGGTTAGTCATGATAGAAATAATTTTCATGATTTAGCTGACAAGTCCTTTAATATTTTCATTGTAGATAAAGTGGAATGGAGAGATATATTACACTGCTTAGCATGCTCTCAGTCTGATTTTACTCTATAGCTTCAGTTTCCTCTCTAGTTTTTTTCCCTTCTCATTTGATTTTGTTCCCATTGGAACTGAACAATAAATCACCTGGTTTGCTTCCCAAAAGGCCAGGATAGGATTGAAGTAAGATTCATATTAATTTCCCTTGATCTGTGACTGAGAAAGCACTGAAGCTAGGGAGCACTCTGCCTTTATGCAAGATTCAAACAGATTCTATGATTTCTGTGGTGAGAGTCACACCAATAGCTCATGGAGTCATCTCTGTTACTAGCTATGCGACCTTAGGCAGTATACTTAACTTCATTGAGCTTTATTATCCTAATGTGAGAACTGAGGATAAAAATTGTACTTTTCACAGACTTTTATTGAAACTTAAATGAGAATATTCCACAAAGCACTTAATAAATTGTTGTGTATTTATTCTTTCAATGGATTTTACTGAGTTCCTACTATGATCCAGGATCTAAACTATAGAAAGGTCTCAATTAATACAAACCATTATGTTTATTATCAGCAACAACATTAGACCATCAATGTCAGTAGAGAAACATTCCAAATAATTATTCATACTGTGATTTTAGGAGTCCTTTTTTGATGATAGAAGAATGGTAAGCAAAAACTTACTTTTAACCAACTTAAAAAGGCGTGCTTAGAGGAAAAAGCTATGATGATGGTGGTGTTTTTTCTAGGTCTCTTTGTTAAAAGAGATTAGTTCTGACTTGAAAGCAAAAGCAGATTTGCTGTTCAATAATTAATAGTTATTCATTTGACAGATTTTAAAAAGTACATCAGGCTATTAGAGAAACAAGCACAAGTTTAAATCTAGTAAGAGAGACAAAACTGGTGTGTAAGAATCAAAGTGTGCAATAAATGCCACAGTGATAACACACAGTACTAAAGACAAAAGCTATATAATAGTGTATACTAAAAATAAGCCTTATGATAGCTTTAGTCTCTATGACTCTAATCTAAATTTGAAGCCTCGTCTGAACCTTCCCTCTCACACAATGTGACATCATAAATCAAATCAGTTCTTCCAAATGGAATTCCCGAAGAGCAAATAGAGTGCCGCAGAACTGCCATTCTTGGAAGCTGCTGGTGTTCAGACATTTTATGACTTTCCTTTTTAAACTGATTGTGAAGCCTCCATTTCAGTGAATTTCTTTGGTTCTGCTCCTCTTTCTTTGTAACAAAAGGATAGTTATTTTGAGTCAATCCCTTGACGCCAAATGAAAAGAGAACAATCTTGTAGAGGAGAATTAGACACATTTAGAAGCTAAATATGGCACCTCTGTTAAGCAGTCTTGGAAAATTTCAAGGCAAAGGGATTCATAAGGAAATTGCAGTTGAGAAGAGAATAACAAGCATCTGAAAATTAGAGAATAGGATAAGAGGAATAGTTATAAGTGCAAGTATAGAATTAGATAATTGAGGGGAAATGTGTACAGTGCCTCGAGCTCTTTAGAAGAAAGTACCACAACATAGAGAAGTATTATTAGCTAAGGATGAACTTTCCCAGTATAATCAGCATCTGAAGAAAAGTACAAAAGATCACAATGTAGAAAAAATTCATTTAAACTTCAGGGCATAAAATTGTTTAGAAAAAGCATTCAGAATAGCTTAGGTGAGAAATGGGTAGTTATACAAGCTACTTGCTCCCACTTGCAAGTAAACTGTGACCACAGACAAGGCCACCTGAGAGCAGTTTGTTTTGCTTATACCCAAATACATGACACCTATACTCCTCTACAGGCAGAGTACGCTCACTCCACCTATGTACTCCACTAGTGTACAGGCACCACATTTGTGGAAAGGTACATCTCAAATCACAAGTAGCTAGAGATTATAAATTAAACCATATACAAACGGAATATATGACATTCCTCCATAAAACATTTCTAATTAATGACTTGAGAATTTAAAGTTCTATGAAGTACTTCCATAAATAAATCCATGTTATCTATGTCAGAGTTCATGCTATTCCTAAAGATATAATCCCATTTCTATTTCATGGGCTTCTTTGGTGTCTCAAACAGTAAAGAGAGTGAAAGTGAAGTTGCTCAGTCATGTCCAACGCTGCAACTCCATGGACTGTAGCCTACCAGGCTCCTCTGTCCATGGGATTTTCCAGGCAGAAGTACTGGAGTGGGTTGCCATTTCGTTCTCCAGGGGATCTTCCCAACCCAGGATTCCAACCCAGGTCTTTCACACTGTAGGCAGATGCTTTACCAACTGAACCACCAGGGAGGTCCATATAGTAAAGAATCTGCCTGCAATGTGAGAGACCTGAATTCCCTACAAAACCATCCTATGCCCATGCTCTATCTAAATTAGTTAATAAATCCATATATTCTACTCTCTAAACATTTTAATGTGTCTATATCTGTAATGAAAATTAGAGTAAATACTTATATAGCATTTACTCTGCAATAAGCCCTGTCCTAAGTACTTTACATATATTAACTCATTTAATCTTGTCAGTAACCTAATAAGTACTGTTGTTCAGTTCAGTTCAGTTCATTTGCTCAGTCGTGACAGACTGTTTGCGACCCCATGAATTGCAGCGCACCAGGCCTCCCTGTCCATCACCAACTCCCAGAGTTCACTCAAACTCATGTCCATTGAGTCCGTGATGCCATCCAGCCACTTCATCCTCTGTCGTCCCCTTCTCCTCAAGCCCCCAATCCCTCCCAGCATCAGAGTCTTTTCCAATGAGTCAACTCTCCTCATGAGGTGGCCATAGTACTGGAGTTTCAGCTTTAGCATCATTCCTTCCAAAGAAATCCCGGGGCTGATCTCCTTCAGAATGGACTGGTTGGATCTTCTTGCAGTCCAAGGGACTCTCAAGAGTCTTCTCCAACACCACAGTTCAAAAGCATCAATTCTTCAGGGCTCAGCTTTCTTCACAGTCCAACTCTCACATCCATACATGACTACTGGAAAAAACATAGCCTTGACTAGATGGACCTTTGTTGGCAAAGTAATGTCTCTGCTTTTGAATATGCTATTTAGGTTGGTCATAACTTTTCTTCCAAGGAGTAAGCGTCTTTTAATTTCATGGCTGCAGTCACCATCTGCAGTGATATTGGAGCCCCCCAAAATAAAGTCTGACACTGTTTCCACTGTTTCCCCATCTATTTGCCATGAAGTGATGGGACCAGATGCCATGATCTTCGTTTTCTGAATGTTGAGCTTTAAGCCAACTTTTTCACTCTCCTCTTTCATTTTCATCAAGAGGCTTTTTAGTTCCTCTTCACTTTCTGCCATAAGGGTGATATCATCTGCATATCTGAAGTTACTGATATTTCTCCCAGCAATCTTGATTCCAGCTTGTGCTTCTTCCAGCCCAGTTTTTCTCTTAAGGTACTCTGCATAGAAGTTAAAGAAGCAGGGTGACAATATACAGCCTTGACATACGCCTTTTCCTATTTGGAACCAGTCTGTTGTTCCGTGTCCAGTTCTAACTGTTGCTTCCTGACCTGCATACAGATTTCTCAAGAGGCAGGTCAGGTGGTTTGGTATTCCCATCTCTTTCAGAATTTTCCACAGTTTATTGTGATGCACACAGTGAAAGGCTTTGGTATAGACAATAAAGCAGAAATAGATGTTTTTCTGGAACTCTCTTGCTTTTTCCCTGATCCAGCGGATGTTGGCAATTTGATCCGTGGTTCCTCTGCCTTTTCTAAAACCAGCTTGTACATCTGGAAGTTCATGGTTCATGTATTGCTGAAGCCTGGCTTGGAGAATTTTGAGCATTACTTTACTAGATGTGAGATGAGTACGTGAAAAAGTTGGTTTAAAGCTCAACATTCAGAAAACTAAGATCATGGTATCTGGTCCCATCACTTCATGGGAAATAGATGAGGAAACAGTGTCAGACTTTATTCTTTTGGGCTCCAAAATCCCTGCAGATGGTGACTGCAGCCATGAAATTAAAAGACGCTTACTCCTTGGAAGAAAAGTTATGATCAACCTAAATAGCATATTCAAAAGCAGAGACATTACTTTGCCAACAAAGGTCCATCTAGTCAAGGCTATGGTTTTTCCAGTAGTCATGTATGGATGTGAGAGTTGGATTGTGAAGAAAGCTGAGCGCCGAAGAATTGATGCTTTTGAACCGTGGTGTTGGAGAAGACTCTTGAGAGTCCCTTGGACTGCAAGGAGATCCAACCAGTCCATACTGAAGGAGATCAGCCCTGGGATTTCTTTGGAAGGAATGATGCTAAAGCTGAAACTCCAGTACTATGGCCACCTCATGCGAAGGGTTGACTCATTGGAAAAGACTCTGATGCTGGGAGGGATTGGGGACAGGAGGAGAAGGGGACAACAGAGGATGAGATGGCTGGATGGCATCACTGACTCAATGGACATGAGTTTGAGTGAACTCTGGGAGTTGGTGATGGACAGGGAGGCCTGGTGTGCTGCAGTTCATGGGGTCATAAAGAGTCGATCACTACTGAGCAACTGAACTGAACTGAGATGAGTGCAGTTGTGCGGTAGTTTGAGCATTCTTTGGCATTGCCTTTCTTTGGGGTTGGTATGAAAACTGACCTTTTCCAGTCCTGTGGCCACTGCTGAGTCAGCAGCCGGCAGGAGCTACCCCACGCCTGAGGCCGGGCGCGGTGGCTGGGAGGAGCTACCCAACGTCCAAGGAGCGGTGGCTGCATGGGTGCAGGAGGGTCGAGAGGAGCTACTTCACATTCAAGGTCAGGAGGGGCGGTGGTGAGGAGCTACCCTTCATCCAAGGTAAGGAAGCGGATGCGCTTTGCTGGAGCTGCCGTGAAGAGATACCCCACGTCCAAGGTAAGAGAAACCCAAGTAAGATGGTAAGTGTTGTGAGAGGGCATCAGAGGGAAGACACACTGAACCCATAATCACAGAAAACTAGTCAATTAAATCACATGGACCACAGCCTTGTCTAACTCAATGAAACTAAGCCATGCCCTGTGGGGCCACCCAAGATGGGTGGGTCATGGTGGAGAGGTCTGACAGAATGTGGTCCACTGGAGAAAGGAAGGGCAAACCACTTCAGTATTCTTGCCTTGAGAACACCATGAACAGTATGAAAAGGCAAAATGATAGGATACTGAAAGAGGAACTCCCCAGGTGAGTAGGTGCCCAATATGCTACTGGAGATGAGTGGAGAAATAACTCCAGAAAGAATGAAGGGATGGAGCCAAAGTAAAAACAATAGCCAGTTGTGGATGTGACTGGTGATAGAAGCAAGGTCCGATGCTGTAAAGAGCAATATTGCATAGGAACCTGGAATGTCAGGTCCATGAATCAAGGCAAATTGGAAGTGGCCAAACAGGAGATGGCAAGAGCAAACGTCGACATTCTAGGAATCAGCTAACTAAAATGGACTGGAATGGGTGAATTTTACTTAGATGACCATTATATCTACTACTGTGGGCAGGAAACCCTCAGAAGAAATGGAGTAGCCATCATGGTCAATAAAAGAGTCCAAAATGCAGTACTTGGATGCAATCTCCAAAATGACAGAATGATCTCTGTTTGTTTCCAAGGCAAACCATTCAATATCACAGTAATCCAAGTCTATGCCCCAACCAGTAACACTGAAGAAGCTGAAGTTGAACGGTTCTATGAAGACCTACAAGACCTTTTAGAACTAACACCCAAAAAAGATGTCCTTTTCATTATAGGGGACTGGAATGCAAAAGGAGGAAGTCAAGAAACACCTGGAGTAACAGGCAAATTTGGCCTTGGAATACAGAATGAAGCAGGGCAAAGACTAATAGAGATTTGCCAAGAGAACGCACTGGTCATAGCAAACAGCCTCTTCCAACAACACAAGAGAAGACTCTACACATGGACATCACCAGATGGTCAACACTGAAATCAGATTGGTTATATTCTTTGCAGCCAAAGATGCAGAAGCTCTATACTGTCAGCAAAAACAAGACCAGGAGCTGACTGTGGCTCAGATCATGAACTCCTTATTGCCAAAATCAGACTTACATTAAAGAAGGTAGGGAAAACCACTAGACCATTCAGGTATGACCTAAATCAAATCCCTTATGATTATACAGTGGAAGTGAGAAATAGATTTAAGGGACTAGATCTGATAGAGTGCCTGATGAACTTTGGAATGAGGTTCGTGACATTGTACAGGAGACAGGGATCAAGACCATCCCCATGGAAATGAAATGCAAAACAGCAAAATGGCTGTCTGGGGAGGCCTTACAAATAGCTGCGAACAGAAGAGAAGTGAAAAGCAAAGGAGAAAAGGAAAGATATAAGCATCTGAATACAGAGTTCCAAAGAATAGCCAGGAGAGATAAGAAAGCCTTCCTCAGCAATCAATGCAAAGAAATAGAGGAAAACAACAGAACAGGAAAGAGTAGAGATCTGTTCAAGCAAATTAGAGATACCAAGGGAACATTTCATGCAAAGATGGGCTCAATAAAGGACAGAAATGGTATTGACCTAACAGAAGCAGACATACTGTTGTTACTACTCTTTTTTACTAGAGAAGACATGAAGGTAGAATGAAAGAAATTAGATAATTTTTCCAAGGTAGCCTAACTGATCTGGTAGAAACCAGGATTTGAAGCTAAATAATTTGGTTTCAGGTTCCAAGTGGGATATACATACTTAATATGTTGATTCTCAGAAATATATTTGAAGACTCTTCCACAACAAGTATGTACTTTCAGTCTATCTATATTTTATCAGTTCAATAAAATTACTCTCTTTAAAAAAAAAAAAAAACCTTAGTAATTGACATTACAATACCCCTTCTTTTTGTTTCCAACTCACTGACCTCAACTATGGTTCATTTTTAGCCATCCAAAATTTCATTAGAATCTTTCATCCTCTCCAGACAAGTAGTTTTAGTCCTTTAAATTTGTAATGTCTTATTATTCCTTACTACATGTCATCTGAATTTTATCTTCTTCATGTGTCTTTCCCAACATACCTAATTAGAAGAATTTACCTTTTTGTCAGTGCTACTGAACATTCTCACAAAAGAACAGAAAAACCGGAGTGCAAAAGAATTTTACTTCTCTGTTTCCTTGATGTTATAAACTAAAAGTAGTTTCAGGTTTGAGATATTAGCGTAACACAGTGACATAGAATGAAGAGGAACAGTAAGAGATCACAAATGGGAGGGGAGAAAAAATTCCTATTTAGAATGGAATATGATCTTTTAAAACGAGAATGACAATAGGATAAAAAAAAAGAAAAAGTGTATAAGCAGCTCTAAATACTGGCTCCATTTTCTGTTTCATGAATTCCACATCTCTGTTCAAAGGCCAACTTGAATATAACTTCTCTGAAATTACTAACACGACAGCATCTCAAGAATATCCTCTCCCTCATCTGCCTCCTAAAGCCGTTTATGCACTTTGCACCTAACTTTTCATTACAGTATGTTTCAGGCTACATTACATGCAATGATCACTTGCCTGATCCAACCGGACTTACCAGCTTCTTCTCCCCTAGTGCCCAGAGCAGTGTTGCAGACTGCAAAGCATGTGGACTTTGAGAATAAACCAAGATTAAATTACCATTCAGTCACTGACTAGATGTAAGATCTTCTTTCAGTAGCTTCAGTTGTACAGTGGAGGTTACAATAACTCTCAGGATTATGGGGGAAATTTAATGAGATAGCTTGTATAAAGTTTCTGATACATTGTAGACATTCTGTGAAAGGAACCTGTTAGTTTTTTCCTTGAAGATATACTGTGGATTCTATCAAGAAGAGGAGAAAGAAGGAAAGAAGAACTGAAGGTATGTCTCAACTCCAGTCACTATTCAGCGTAGGGCTCCATTCTTCGATGAGGTTGAGCTCAGAGAAGAGATGGGTACTAGATAGGATGAGGGACCAAGATATAAAACTTCATTCTGCATCATAAGTCCAAGACTTTACTGGGATAAGTGGGAGACATGGATACCAAAAATGAGGAGTCACTATCCAGTGTTTGTTGGTGGTGAAAGAAATTGAGAAGAGTAAAACAGAAGCCTGGCTGGCAGACTGCCTTCCATATTCAAAGTAAATGAATTAATTCCAAGGCAGTGGGGTGTAGTAAAGCTATAAATATGTATATCCAGATAGGCTTGGAAACCAAGGTCTTTTCGAGCCTGTATCTGGGAGCAGTGTAACGCAACTGCAACATGAGTCTGGGGAAATCAGGCATAGGAGAAATAAGATCAAGACTTAAAGCTGAAGTATCTGTGCCAGAATCAGGTGCTATAAACTCCAAGAATTCCTGAGATGGAATCAGAGTTTAGAAAAGAATTCTATTTTTATTCATTTTTAGATAATGAACCCCTTTAAATGCTTTTGGTCATTTCTGAAACCTCGGAGAGTGCCAGAGATCTGACTTTCCAGCCTACAGACTGGGAATCCACTTAAATATTAAAGAGCTTTCTATGTTCTCCATGATATCAAACTAGAATCCAACAGGGTTGCCATAAATGCTCCAAACTTTCCCAAATCAGCCTAAGATTAAACCAATAGACACTTCCGTATAGTATACAGAACTAGATTATAAGGAGCACTAAACCTCTCTGTGGCCCTAACAATTGCTGCCACAGCCTCAGGACAAGTTCTTGCTACTTCTCCCAAGAGAAGTTGAATAATTACGTTGAACATCACAAGTGGGAAGAAGTGTTTGGAAGGGAAATGATAGCAAACAGTTGAAGGGAAAGTACTGGTGAAATGGTTGAAAAGAGAAGAGATAAATAAAAGCAGTGAAATGTAATTTCAAGATGAAATTGTCATTCTTACAAATTTTCTATGGCAATTGGCATAAAATATTTTAATATCTTTGAAGTAGAATACTTAATTTGAGGTCATGAAATGAAATTAACCAGCTACCCCAAAGTGAAACTGAATATGTGATCAACAGCTCATTTGCCCTGTGGCTGGAGGAAGGCAAATGAAAATGCCAAGACATGATTAACCCAAACTGAATTGGGTAGGAAGAAGACACTTGCCCATTTAATTTGATTTGTGGGCTTAGTCACTGCATGGGGACCTTTGCACTGCTATTCTATTTTAAAGGAACTTCTTGAGAACAACTCTCACAGCTATGTTGACGCTTTTTTTTCTAAAGGGAAATATCAGAAGACTGTCTCTTTAGCACTATTTTAATTTTGCTCAGTTTGAAAGTATTGTACATGTGTGAATCTCATGATCATGATCTTAATTAGGATCATATTTAGATTCAGATTTAAACTGGAATAGATAATCATTTCCATTACCTTGTATTAAATGTAAGGAATCAAGTTCTCAAGCACTATACAAATACAGGATCTTATTAGTGTTTTGTTCTCTCTATCTCTGCCTGTTTTTTTTCTCCTTTCTGAAACCCGTTATTATGAATGTTTAGGAAGCAGCAAGAACATATGCACCAGTAATTTTTTGATTTTGGGGGGGTGGACGGGGGAATAAAGATGACAGCCTCAAAACATATTTCTAGTTTGACTGTTCTCTAATGAAAGTTGCATTCTCTTTCACATGGTGGTTGCCACCAATGAGTTGCTCTGTTTCACAAGTCCTATGTGGCTCAGCATTTTGTTGAAATAAGAGTCATAGATTTCCTTAAATATCAAAGGAAATTTGATATGGATAAAAAATATAATTGCTTCTGTCTTGATAAAATGTAAAGAATCATTCTGCCTGTAATAATCTCCTCAAGAAAATATTTCTCTAGCTCAAAAATTACATGTAACTAGTAAGTGGGAGCGACCTCTGAGGGGTTTTATTGGTGTATTAATATATTGTTTTCCTTTTAAAGGTAACGAAAAACGAGTTCTAGGGGATTATTTTCTTGCTATAGAGAGGACTGATACAAAAGAGAAGTCCAGTAATGCCCCTCTGTGGCAAAAGCAAGGCATAGCGAGTTCGTTTCACAGCGAGAAGAAGCAAAGCCATTTCAAGCTCACCGGGTCTCTCCATTTATGAATTAGATGTTTGGAAAAGGAATAGCTAAAATAGAAGCAATCTGCATTAAGCCCAGGGACATAAATGATTAATAAGAATATATTATGTTTAAATAAATTCAACCACTGCAAAAAAAGTATGTATATATTCAGAAAATGCTAACAGCAGAATTTTAGAAACATTTATTTTTAATATAATAACAGCTAACTCATAATTTAGAGAAATCAATATTCTTGATCATGAAAAAGTCTTTAAAGTGTTACTGATGATGTATACCGTGAGAAATATAAATATATTCCTTCTTTATTCCTCAGAAACTTAAATATTAAATATGTAACAAAAAAAGTTAATTCATTAATCTGTCTTTACAAATGTACTAGACTGTACATCTCTGTCAATGGTAATCCAGTCTGATTTAGCACTTTGACTGAGAGGAACAAATTATCTTCTGGAGGCTGCATCTTCTTTGTACAGCTCTTGTGAAAAAGTTCTTCCTTACATTGAGATGCTATCTTTCTATCTGAGACCTCTTCTCATTGGTCTGACTCCCTCCACCATACCTGTTCATGCCAAAATTTCTAAATAATAATAATTTAAATATTTTTAGATGATGCCTTTGGTACATCCTATTCTTGTCCCTAGGTCATACAGAATCTATTCCCTGAAGTTCCGGGTCTGAACTTTCTTCACTAAAGAGTTTCAAGTGTCTTTATATTCAGTCTCTTTTGAATGTGTCTAAGTTTATCTAATTATCTCTTAAATCATTATCACTGCAAAAATCTAGGCATTCTTAAGAAAAGTGGGCCCATACCCATCTTAATCCTACAATCTATTTATTCAATTAATATATCCCCTAAGTCTATATTAGCTTTGGGGACATCTACATCATGTTGTTGATTTCCAGAAATATAATTGTCATCTAATACCTCTAGGCATTTTCACACATTCTACTCAGAAGCTGCAACTTCTCCATCCTCTCTAAGTACAGCTATAGTTCTGGTTTCTGACCCAAGAACAGGACCTCACATTCACCCCTGTTAAATTTTATTATATTTTCAGCTCAAAATGTTTCAGCCTGTCAAGATCTTTTGGGATCCCAATTCTGCCATCCAACACATTCTTTATCCCTCCCAGCCTTGTCATCTACAAATTTGATGAGACTTCTCTCTACAGTTTCATCCAAGTCACTAACTCTAAAATGAGTGAATCCGACAAGACCATAGACACAGCCTGGAGGTGATCAACAGAAATTTCTCTCCAGATGGATGTTTATCTATAAATCAGGTTTTTTGGTTAATATTATGTCAATTTTCAGTTTACCTAATTGTGAGGACATTGTATTCATATGTCCTTCTATCCATGAGAATACATGATGTGCTTTGATAAATGAATTATTGAAGTACAAATACTTCATGTCAAATGTTTTATCATCAGTTTAGTAGCTCGGTTACAGAAAGAGGTGAAGTAAATCTGTTTCATTTATTTAGTGACCACATGGTGATCCAGAGTGACTATTACTTCCTAGGATTCTAAGATTAAGGAATTCTTCCAGTTAAATTATTGTCTCATGACAAAAGTATATGAGCTGAAAGGAGACAGGACAGTCAGTAATCTTAAATCTTTTTAAAGATAAATCTTAATCTATTTTAAAACAGTAAAACCTATTTTTCAAATAAAGATATATTTTCATGTATGTATATCTATAAAAATATACATATACCCTTGTTTTATAAAGGGTAAAACTTTTGTGAGTAAAACTCATATTGGGGATAAAGTACCAAGAGCCTCATTGATTTGAAGCTCCAGACCCCTCCAGCTATTTATCAGGTTTCCCTGAAAAATCCCTAGAAAGTCTCAGAATACAGTTTTAAAAGCACTGCTTTAAGCCATTTTTAGCCACTTTACCAATATGAATTAATTTTAAAGTCAGCTTTAAAAAAAAAACAGGCAGTTGTAAGAAGTATCTTAAAGCAAAACTACATTTTGATAAAACAAAAGAAAAGGAATACAGAATAGAATCTAAAAACAGGGAGCATGTCTAAACTATTCAGCTCTTAAGGATTGGTAAGGTAAGATTCCTCTGAATTCGCTCACTGACCACATAAAGTTACTAGTCTAGCATATCCCTTCACATTTTAGGCACAGACTTGATTCATAGATGAAGCAAAAGCATTCCTAAAACTATAAGGCAAACATGTAATGCAAATCTTTTCATTTTCACTAAAAGAGGAGCAGGAGCTTCTATTAGGACTATAAATGGATTGGAACCATTTGCCAGTAACAGTATAGAATATTTTAAAATAATTATGTACTTTTTGGAATTCAAAGACAATCTTTTGCAACATTCACATAAATCTCTCATTTAATAAACATTTATTGAGCATCTACTACGTGTCAGGCATCTAATTAAGTACTTTTGAAAACTGTAGCATCATTCAGCATCACAGAAGCAGTGAGACATGTGAGGATACTGAGATTCCAAGTAGCTAAGTTTCTTGCCCAAATTCACAAACGAGTAAGAAGTGCTAGGATTTAAACCAAAAAAAGATCTTGTCCCAGCTCTCAAGAGTTCCCTGTATAATCAGAGAGATGTTATGTAAATAAATCATTACATAGATTATTGCATTTATAGATTCATGCTGACAGCTCTCCTGTTTTAACAAGGGCTTTCTTCACCATGCTTCAGAGAAGCATGAAAACGGAAGACAGAGCAGGAAATCTCTTCCCATACTTAAGAGAGACAGATGTCAGTTGCTATCTTATTAAGAAAACAGAAAGTACACTTCCTTCACATTCTATGTGTTTAAAGGACTATCACCTAATAGCCAGCTGTACTAAAGTTCACTCACAACATATGCTTTTAAAATGGCTTGCCAGAGAACAACTATCGAGATTCCACTCTTACACATCTCCAAGGCTTCTGCTAATTCTGTGGTTCTGAAAATGCTAAAGAGACTTTAAATCATGTTTATGTCGATGGCAGCTCTTAAGGCCTTGGTTAATTTTTTTCATGGCAGCAGAGAAAAAGAAACAGGACCTGCATTTGGCACCAATACATTCCTGGCTTCCTCACTGTGCCAAAAAGCCTGACTTGCAGCATTTGTAGTGGTTTTCAGCTGCTGCAGACCACTTCTCTGCAGCTTAGCAGATGGTTAGAGCAGTAGCTAAAGCAACAGAGGCCATTTTAAGATCCAAGAAATGTAGCAGGTGCTGCAGGTTTAAAAAAATTATTCCTCATTTTGTATTTCATCATTCTCTTTTATCCTCGTGTGTGAGAGATTTTTTCCCTCTCCTGCTTCTGTTTACACCTAACATAGTAGTAGAGTATGAACTTAAGAAGAGGTGACAAATGTGCAAGAATAACTGCATATCAATGAAGGATAATACTTCTGGGTATCTGAAGCAGAATGCTGTTGGTTAAGATAGTTTCTACTTGGGGCTTATGGTATTTCCTCCTATGAATGCATAATTTCACCTTAACATGTATCCAAAATTTGACGTGGGAGGAATCTCATAGTCTTTGAGATCAGAATATTTTAATGAATAAGTACAAGATAATTTGGGAAAGTAATTTTAAAGAAATTAGATAAAGAATTAAGCTCATGTAACTAGTATTAGGACCTCTGAATTGCCACCTGTTTTGTGCCTGCTATTCTCAACTAAAAGAAATTGTCCTGGTACTACTCTCTCTTGGTTTTCCTCCTTCCTTTCAGGCCACTCCTCCCCTGGGTCCTCATTTTCCTGCCCCTCATCGATTTTAATTTTACACAGGGTTCCATCCTGGTGGCTCAAATGGCAAAGAATCTGCCTGCAATGCGGGAGACCTGGGTTTGATCCCTGGGTTGGGAAGATCCCCTGGAGAAGGGAATGGCAACCCACTCCAGTATTCTTGCCTGCAGAATCCCATGGACAGAGGAGCCTGGTGGGCTACAGTCCCTGGAGTCGCAAAGAGTCAGACACATCTGAGTGACTAACACACACACTTGGGTTTCAGGGCTTGGTGTTCTATGAGTTTTCCACGGGTGACTTCATCTAAATTCCTGGCTTCAACTATTACCCATATGCTGATGGAGGCTGGGATAGTCTTTGTTTCAGATCTACATGATCAGCCCACTCAGATCAGTGAATCACAAGCGTAACCAGCACTTTCTTCTCCTCTCCCTGTGCCAAATCAGTTTCCAGATCACTGTGTAAGTGAGGTGCATCAGCTTCTACCTGGTCCTGCAAGCCAGACACCTGGAAGTTAGACCATAGTTCTCCCTCCCTTCACTCCGAACCAAACACATCACCAAGGTTTGTCACTTCTACTGCTGAACTATTCCTGGAAATTTTTTTCTTGTCCTTTTCATGTCTACTGCCTTTCCTCAGGCCCTTACCACTTGTTGACTGGATTATGCTACTAGCCTCTGAACATGACTCCCCTGTTAGCAATTTACTCATTTTATATTGTATCTAAAATCCTATCCAAACATGCTACTCTCCTATCTTCTTGCCCAATTTATCCTACCCTTCATAATTCAGGCTTAGTCAACCTTCCCTCCTTCCTTTTCTAATATTCATGATCCATATACTTAAGCTACACTGAACTGCTTATAGCTCCCTTAAATTCTATCTTAATATATACTCACACACTATTTCTCCTGTCTAGAACTAGACCTCTCTCTTCTAAGTAGCCTCACCACTAGGGAGTTCTTCCATCACAGTGGTTAACTGTACATACTGGTAGAAGGCCAAACCACAAACTGGTAAACCACATGGGTTCTGGGGACAGACAGATCCTAATTTAATATTAACTGTGCCTCATACTAGTTGTGTGATACTGGGCAAGTGTCCTCACCTTCTCCATGCCTTTGTGTTTCTCATAGTTTCTATAGTTTGGGGTTATTGTACAGCTGAAATGATATGACACGTGTGAAATTCTGAAGCAAATCCTGCCATATTCAAACTGCACAGTAGGATTTCCCTGGTGGTCCAGATATTAAGAATCCACCTGCCAATGCAGTCATCACGGGTTCCATCCTTGGCCCAGAAAGAGTCTACATGGTGCAAGACAACTAAGCCTGTGTGCCATAACTACTGAAGCCCACTCACCCTAGAGCCGATGCTCTGCGACGAGAAGCCACTGCAATGAGAAGCCTGGGCACCTCAACTGGAGAGGAGCCCTTACTCACTGTAACTAGACAAAGCCTGAGTGCAGCAACAAAGCCCCAGTGTAGCCAAAATAAATTTTTTTTAAAAAATTCTTATATATACTGTTATGATAAGCTACTGTTATTATAATGATTGGTTTACTTTTTGTGAGTTCCTTCAAGGCCAGATGAATGATCTACACCTCCATATCACCCTGCCAGATGCAGAGAGGCTACTCAACAGATGTTTCCATGAATAGGTTAAGACTGTTCTTCACTAAGTGTTTATGAATCATCAAGGATATTCAAGCCTCTTTTATAAGAAATATTGTTAGCTTCTTCTGTTTACCTCTAATTTCATGGTAGATTTAAAACATCTAAGATGTTTTTATAATTTTTTCAAAAAAGATGTTGTCTCAGTAAAGTTGGATTGAAAACACTGTCTGGATATCTCTTGAGCCCTCGTTAATTATTTTTACTCTGCTTAGCAACAACTTAACCCAAATTCCTAGAGTTAATACATTATGTCTCGTTTCATCATTTAGTCATAATTTATTTTTTAAGCATGTATCATGTATTCTGTTTACTAAATACCTCATTATGGAGGTATTTTGTAAATACCTTCCCTTCCTACCATAGTCTTTATGATATTATATAAATTAGATATTGCATAAGAGGATGTGGTGAAGAATGGTATTTGAGGGTGATAAACTCACTCTGAAAAGAAAGATGACCACATTCAGGTCCCAAAAACATGTGAGACTGCATAATATGAAAACATCAATGCCCTAATGATAACATACAGTAAAATAAAAAAAAAATTAAAGTAATAGCAAGTGCTTTGCACACAATCAACCGTACAGCAGTATCTGTAAACTGAACTCAAATGTAGAACACTTGCCATCTCAAATGATTTGTGAAAAGTCTATATCCAAATACATAGTAATAATAATGATCACACATTGCATGTACACCATTTTTCATTAAAGAGTTTATTTCAATTGCTGAAATTCACTCAACTGAAGGTAGTCAACAGAACACAATTTGTCTAATATTAGCCTTCATTGTATGTAATCAAGGTGTTGATGCTGAACTGCTGGTGTTTATCACATTAGCTGGCAAGGAAATAAACCTTTCCATTATAATGTTAGATTGGATTAATAGTTGATATAAGGAGCATCCTAAACAAACACCCTGTTCAAAAGCAATCTATTGACTAAAACATTCATTTACTGAGCAAATGCAGAGGTTCTATTATGCTCCATGCTAGTCTAATTAAATATAAACTATGTAAGCTAATTAAGATAGCTAGAAAAATACATATTTCAGATTTATTAAAAGAAAAATTTGACAATATTTTAATGGACATCTTAATAGGAATTCCTCCTCTACACCTGACCAAGAAAATACTAATTTTCATGATCATCAGTATCCTCATTTACCCACTATCTATGCAGAGCTTCATCATCAAGAAAATAACCTTATAGCACTGTAATTAGAATGATGATAGTGGTCCAGGACATTCAGAACAGTTGATCAATCATATTTCATAGTTACCACAGTTCTTCATATTTTAATGTTTGTATTGCCTTTGCCTGAAAAACCAACTGGAAAACTCCTAATCTTGCTTCAGTGCTCAGTTCTATCCTCATCTCATGTGAAACTTAACTTGAGTAAAGCTAAGTTAGTATCTTTCTTTTTTTTCACTCTTTTTTCTTTATCTGAATTAGAGACTGCTGAGGCATTTTGCTTCTATTTAAATTGTAGGACAGGAGGACAGGACTTACATATTTTACTGTTTGTGTCCCAATTAAACTGTTTACTTATCTTTGTTTACCGCATATGCAACAGAATGCCAAACACACAAAGGACATGAAATCAATAGTTTTGAATAAATAATCAGTGATTATGCTTTCTGTTAATAATAAAGTTTATGTTTCAGTGTAGTCTTAGGTTCACAAAAAGTAAATGGAAAGAACAGAGAGTGACCGTAAACTTCACACTCCAACACATATACAACTTCCCGCGTTATCAACCTCTATACCACAGTGGTATGCATTACAATCAATGAACCTACATAAACACATCATTGGGCTTCCCTGTTGTGTGTGTGTTCAGTCACTTCAGTAGTGTTTGACTCAAAATCTGGCAAGAATACTGGAGTGGGTTGCTATACCCTCCTCCAGGGGATCTTTACAACCCAAGAATCTAATCTATGTCTCTTACATCTCCTGCATTGGCATGGGGATTCTTTGCCACTAGCACCATCTGGGAAGCCCGGGGTTCCTTAGTGGCTCAGTGGTTAAAAAAAAAAAAAAAAAAAATCTGCCTGCCAAGCAGGAGACATACAATACACAGTCTTGTCCTTTTGGCTTCTTCTACTTAATAATACACATTTAAAATTTTTCCATGTCTTTCCATGCCCTGATAGAAATGAATAATAATCCATTGTTTGGAAGTACTGCAGTTTATTTATCCATTCAACTATTGAAGAATATCTTGGTTCTTTAAAGTTTTGACAATTATAAATAAAGCTTCTATAAACCTCCTTGTGCTGTTTTTGTGTGGATTTAAGTTTTCAATTCATTTGAGTAAATACCAAGAAGCGTAATTTCTTGATCATATAGTATGAATGTGTCTAGTTTTATAAGAAACAAACTGTTTTCCAAAATGACTGCACCATTTTGCATTCCCACCAGCAATAGATGAGAGTTCCTGTAACTCCACATACTTGCTGCCATTTGTGTTGTCAGTGTTTCGGATTTTGGCCATTCTAACATCTATGCAGTGGTATTATCTCATCTTAAATTGCACATACCTAATGACATAAAATGTGGAGCCATCTTTTTAAATACTTTTTGACATCTATATGACTTCTTTGGTGAGGTATCTGGTTAGGTCTTTTGCCCATTTTTAATTGAGTTCTTCATTTTGTTATTGTTTAATTTCTTTTTTTAAAATTATGTTACTGTATTTATCGATTGATATATTTGCAACTATTTTCAACATGCTGTGGTGGTATAAAGAGAAAAGCAAATAGAAACTTTTTTTTTTTATTCCACAAATGCATTTTTTTAAATTTATTTTACTTTACAATACTGCATTGATTTTGCCATACATTGACATGAATCCACCATGGGTGTATACAAGCTCCCAATCCTGAATCCCGCTCCCACCTCCCACCCCATATCATCTCTCTGGATCATCCCCGTGCACCAGCCCCAAGCATCCTGTATCCTGTATCGAACATAGACTGGCACTTCATTTCTCACATGATAGTATACATGTTTCAATGCCATTCTCCCATATCATCACACACTCTCCCTCTCCCTCAGAGTCCAAAAGTCCGTTCTATACATCTGTGTCTCTTTTGCTGTCTCGCATACAGGGTCATCATTACCATCTTTCTAAATTCCGTATATATGTGTCAGTATACTGAATTGGTATTTTTCTTTCTGGCTTACTTCACTCTGTATAATCGGCTCCAGTTTTATCCATCTCATTAGAACTGATTCAAATGTATTTTTAATGGCTGAGTAATACTCCATTGTGTATATGTACCTCAGCTTTCTTATCCATTCATCTGCTGATGGACATCTAGGTTGCTTCCATGTCCTGGCTATTATAAACAGTGCTGCAATGAACATTGGGGTACATGTGTCTCTTTCAATACTGGTTTCCCAGTAGTGGGATTGCTGGGTCATAAGGCAGCTCTATTTGCAATTTTTTAAGGAATCTCCACACTATTTTCCATAGTGGCTGTACTAGTTTGCATTCCCACCAACAGTGTAAGAGGGTTCCCTTTTCTCCACATCCTCTCTAGCATTTATGGCTTGTAGACTTTTGGATCGCAGCCATTCTGACTGGTGTGAAATGGTACCTCATTGTGGTCTTGATTTGCATTTCTCTGATAGTGAGTGATGTTGAGCATCTTTTCATGTGTTTGTTAGCCATCCGTATGTCTTCTTTGGAGAAATGCCTATTTAGTTCTTTGGCCCATTTTTTGATTGGGTTGTTTATTTTTCTGGAGTTGAGCTGCATAAGTTGCTTGTATATTTTTGAGATGAGTTGTTTGTCAGTTGCTTCATTTGCTATTGTTTTCTCCCATTCAGAAGGCTGTCTTTTCACCTTGCTTATAGTTTCCTTTGTTGTGCAGAAGCATGAGTTCTTTTATATTTTGGATAACAGTTCTTTATCAGATGTGTCTTTTACCAATATTTTCTCTCAGCCTGTGGATTATCTACCCATTCTAAATCACTAAGTTTTTATTTAATTCTATAGGACTTATTTTGCATATTTCCTGGTATATTGCCTCATAATTAAGGAGTCTGGGGCTGTGCTATTCTAACATTTCATGGATCTACCATCACATAATTATTCCATAACTAAATATTTCTCAATAATTATAATTTGCATCTTTTATCAACTTCATAATTTGAAGAGTCATTACATATATATATATAATCTTGCTCCCATCTAAATTATTGATTAAAAGAAATGGAACAGCCATAGGACTTCTCTGGTGGTGCAGTCATTAAGACTTCACATTTCAATGTAGGGGGTGCAGCTTTGATTACTGATTGAGGAACTAAGAGCCTACATGCCTCATGGCCAAAGAATTAAAGCATAAAATAGAAGCAGTATTGTAACAAATTCAATAAAAAGATTTTCATAAATAAAACAAAACAAACAGCCACAGCCTTTACTGGTTGTATGTAGCTTAGCATCAACAAGCCTACTAGGCTCCCTTCCATTCAGAAGTGGCTATGTTTTAGCTTGTTAGTTATGTATTTGGAGATGCTATTCCTTCCTCTGATAATTTCTCTCTACTCAAATTAATCAAGCATAACAAATGGGATATAATCAAAATACATCTTTACATTTTACTCCCACTGCCCCTTTAAAATTTATTCAGTAGAAAGTCTCTTTTTCCCTGACCCTAAATTAAAAATCTCTAGGCCCCATGACTTCCTACAGTTACACAACCACTTTAAATCCAAAGTATAGTCTAGATTCAGAAATTAGAACACCCTGTCCCATATAATCAATACACTGAACTTAATTTAGAATAGAATCGTTTCCTTTCTTGCAGCCAAAGCTGACAAGCCTTGGAGAAGGGGAATAGTGGGTTTCTTCTCACTTTTTCTAATTCTTCTCCCACAGTGTGTTAACCTTGACGGTAGTCCTCTGTATTCTTGTAACACAGAGAGAAAGAAGGGAAAACAGGTTAAGAAAAACTAGAACTGGCACTCTCACAACTGAGTCTTGTGGCATCTTGATCTGTGGGATGTTAAAGCTGACTGCATCATGGGACATGTTTGTTTACTGAGAAATCCTACTTAATCTTCACAAAGAGATATGACAAAATCATTCATCATGAGGGATAGTTATAGCAGTATCTAAGCAAAGCAAAGGATGATGAAATAATACTGTAAAAGATCTATATGTGTCTAGTGTCTCCTTTACTAAGCCTTTCTTTGGCACATCTTTAATTCTATATGCTTATCTAAAGTATACTCTGCTCAGAAAAAAAAAAGACCTTTGATATATGCAATTTATGAGATTTTTCAAAAAGTAAAAGAGCCTCTGACAGAGTCATTTTGAATGACTGCATATTTGAGTTGTATGTGCAAAAAAAATATACTTTTTTACACTAAATTATACTTCTATTGGAAAAAGTTTGTTTCAAAAGTAATCACAGCTTCAATTCAATTTTATTACAGGTTATTTGCTTACCATTAAAGGGAAAACAATTTTTCCAATCCAAATCAACAAATATAGACTTTGATTATTGGTCAAAAAGGAGACAAATGATCCCTTCCCCCAAGGATACATTGGACAAAGATTCCTCAAAAAAACCTGGTTTAGTGTTTCAATGTAAAAATTCAGTGGCAAATGTCTGAAGGCATTAATTCCCATAATGCCTCACTGGATAAGAAATGCACTCAGTATCCCTAACCAAATAGTCACTGTGTAACACACACCAGATACTAAATTCAATTTTCTGCTTGGGTAAAATGGAATAATAGTTGGGCTCCTGTTTCTATATATGGCTAAGACTACTGATGACACTCAAAAAGAAATGTTAAAATCTCAAAACAGAGATATTATTGATAATAGAGTAATCATCATTTAAGAGACCCATAAATTTCAGATATCTTCAAGTAACTAGTCTTCAATCAAAAATCACAGCTGATACTAACTTTTAAATTCCAGGCATTCAAAAGCATTCTATAGCAGGCCAGTTCAACCATCTCCCCTTCCTCTATTAGCTTTCAAGGTTTAGGACCTTGCCCGTGAATTATAAACAAAGCAAAACATAATTTAAAAAAACAAAACCTATTATCCTGATCAGAAGAAATGTATCAGTTATATGAATAAAATTCAGAAATCTGCATATGCCAGCTATAAAATCTCAAAGACATTGTGTTAATTATTGCTCAGGTCTGAAAGTGTTAACCACTCAGTCCTGTCTGACTCTTTGCAACCTCTTGGACTGTAGCCCACTAGGCTCCTCTGTATGGAATTTTCCAGGCAAGAATATTGGAGTGGGCTGCCATTTCCTTCTCCAGGGGATCTTCCTGGCCCATGGATCAGACCTGGGTCTCCTGTATTGCAGGCAGATTCTTTACCTTCTCAGCCACCAGGGAAGCCCCATTGCTCAGGTCTAGGTACATGCTGATTATGTTCAATTTTAATTTGGAGTTCAGGAAGTGATAGATACTGCTTCTTATAAACTTAGATACTTTTTTAAAAATTAATATAGCACTTTTATTACTGGAGTATAAAAAAAGAGTACAAGAGTCATAGCTATCTTTGCCTCCATACACTCTAATCTTGTTATAGAGTTTGTCTATAGCCAAAATGCAGCTGTACAGCTAATTTCAGACCTACCAGCCTTGACAACATTCTCTTTCATAAGCATCTGGTGATTAACCATTTGAAAAAGTGTGATTGAATTCCAGATGGAGTTGACTTCATATAGCTCCAGACTAGTCAGTTTAGGAGCAGATATCTTTAGTGCTACTGACTATTGAATCACCTATTTATTTAAAATTATATGGTGCTGGAGGTGTTTGCTTATTTATCTCTAACTGCACTGGGTCTTCCTGAGGTACACAGGCTCTTTGTTGCTACAGGTGGGCTTTTCCTAGCTGCAGTGAACGAGGACCACTCTTTAGTTGCAGTGTGCAGTCTTCTCTCTTCAGTGGCTCCACTGTTGTGGAGCATGGGCTCTAGGGCACATGGGCTTCAGTAGATGCAGCTTGAAGGATCTAGAGTGCAGCTGAGGCATATGGGCTTAGTTTCCTAGAGGCAAATAGGATCTTCCCACACAAGGAATCTAACCCATGTTCTCTGCATTGGCAGGTAGATCCTTATCCACTAGATCACCAGGGAAGTCCTGGAGGTTTTTAATACGTTAAAGAGAAAAGTGAAAAAATCTAAGCCTATTGTTCTTTTCTATAACTACAGTAGTAGTCTAGGAGTAGTTTAGGAGTAATTATAACAAAGACAATATAATGTTGGGTAGCACTCTCCAGCACTGACTTTATGTAGTCATATATTTACACACATGTTCAGAGACAGAATTCCTAATAAGATAATAAATGTTCCACTATTTTCTTACTATATTGAGAAGATGAGTTTATGACCAGAAAAATTTCAAAAGATGTCACTGATAAAATAATTATTGTTGATCTGATCAAAATAATTAAATGTTTTCCCCTTTGGGGAACTCAGCATATATGGCTCAAAATGAATGCTTTCCTAAACAGTCTGTTTCTTCCAAACATTTTCAAGATGGTAAAGGCAATGAGATGGCAAAAGAAAACCAAGGCATCAAAATAACTTTTTTCCTCCTAGAACAAAATAATCAACTTACTACACTTAAAACTGTTAGATTTTGTAAACTTACAACTGGAGAGATCTTGTTCCTACTTTAGAACTTATCCAATATTTTCTGAATAAAATTTTACATTCCAAGTAAATATCACAGAGTCACAGAATTTTGCATTTATAAAAATTTTTATACTTATCTATGTTCATCATATCTGATGTACAAGACTGTGCATATTTTAGAGTAAACAGAGCACTTCAATTTCCGGCCAGATCTTCATACTATGATAACACACACAACACCTATAAGAGAATGTTTTTTCACTATAATTTTTAATTTGAAATTAAAATGATCTTAAAATTGAAATGGATTTTCTTTAACTTTCATCTTTTATTTAAGAAACCAGTACTTAAAACATGTATTAAAATGAATCCACCATAGGTCAAAGCTCAAAATTTAAAGCCAAATGCTCTTTATATAAAAGATCTGTATAATATAAGTGATAATTCATTTCTTTATTAAATCTGTCATGAGTAAGAACTTACTTTAAAGTACTTTTTTCTAGATTCTAAGTCTCTGTTCTAAGTAGATAATATTCTCTTGCTGCTTCACCATTTTATTTAGAATGCGGTTAATGGACTTATCACACACAATCTGGTAAACACATTTGGTACAACTGACCTCCTATCATCCAATATGCAACCATAAAGTACACATAGCTAAGAAAAAACAAAACACACAATTCACATCAGCAGTGGTTTCAATGATTAGGGACTGAACTGCCTTTCAGATGGAAAGAAAGTCAACCATTTTTCATACAACTAATTTACCACATGTAGAAATACTTAATGAAATCCATTTGTTATATGTGAATAATATGTGATCCTACCATAGAAAACATATGTAAATCAAACATTTCTAAATAACTTTGTGAGAAACCTGTATGCAGGTCAGAAAGCAACAGTTAGAACTGGACATGGAACAATAGACTGGTTTCAAATAGGAAAAGGAGTACATCAAGGCTGTATATTGTCACCTTGCTTATTTAACTTATATGCAGAGTACATCATGAGAAATGCTGGGCTGGATGAAGCACAAGCTAGAATCAAGATTTGCCGGGAGAAATATCAGTAACCTCAGATATGCAGATGACACCACCCTTATGGCAGAAAGTGAAGAAGAACTAAAGAGCCTCTGGATGAAAGTGAAAGAGGTGAGTGAAAAAGTTGGCTTAAAGCTCAACATTCAGAAAACGAAGATCATGGCATCTGGTCCCATCACTTCATGGCAAATAGATGGGGAAACAGTGGAAACAGTGTCAGACTTTATTTTGGGGGGCTCCAAAATCACTGCAGATGGTGATTGCAGCCATGAAATTAAAAGATGATTACTCCTTGGAAGGAAAGTTATGACCAACCTAGACAGCATATTCAAAAGCAGAGACATTACTTTGCCAACAAAGGGCTGTCTAGTCAAGGCTATGGTTTTTCCAATAGTAATGTATGTATGTAAGAGTTGGACTATAAAGAAAGCTGAGCGCTGAAGAATTGATGCTTTTGAACTGTGGCATTGGAGAAGACTCTTGAGAGTCCCTTGGACTGCAAGGAGATCCAACCAGTCCCTCCTAAAGGAGACCAGTCCTGGGTGTTCATTGGAAGGACTGATGTTGAAGCTGAAACTCCAATACTTTGGCCACCTGATGCAAAGAGCTGACTCATTTGAAAAGACCTTGATGCTGGGAAAGATTGAAGGCAGGAGGAGAAGGGGATGACAGAGGATGAGATGGTTGGATGGCATCACCGATTCAATAGACATGGGTTTGGGTGAGCTCCGGGATTTGGTGATGGACAGGGAAGCCTGGTGTGCTGTAGTTCATGGGGTCACAAAGAGTCAGATACGACTGAGCGGCTGAACTGAACTGAACTGATACACTGAAATAAACATTAACAACGTACAATAAAATACAATAATGCCTCATTAAATCCTGACGCACAATAATATGAGACAATAAATAGTACAGTTAAGTCTCTCCAGTCATTAAATTAATTTATCCCCTTATAAATATAAAAACACACAAAAGATTACATTGCTGACAGTCTAGGCTCCCTCACAAAGACAAAAATGACCTGAAAGAACCACTTATAATAACTCTTCTGGGAATCCAAAGCTATCATTCTGTATCATGTTAACTCCTACTTCTGTACTTTTCACCTCTTCCATTCTCTCAGCCTAAAATATCTCCTTCCAATGCCAACAAATCTTTCAAGCACCACCTCGTCTATGAAACTTTCTATCATAGTCACCTCCCAGAAAACATGCACTGAAGAATTTGAACATGTTAAAATAATAATATTTAAATTTTATTGAACACTTTGTTTACAAGAACCCAAGTTAAAAGCTTTATGTACATAATTTTATTTTATTCTTACATCAGCCATATAAGTTACATGCTGTTAATATTCCCATCTTACACTTTAGGAAACTGAATCTTAGAGTAATTAAGAAACATGCAGCATCACATAACTAGTGATTGGCAAAGTCAGAATACTAATAACCCAGACAAATCATTTGATTTACACTATCTTAAATTGCAAGCTGATAATTTTTGTCTAAACCTCATATCTGCTTAAAGCATTGACTTTGGACCTTTACATCCCTCACAGCAGGCAGGACATTGATTATCTACACATTTTTTTGTTGTTGTATAGTTTCTAAGCTGTGTCTATTTTGCAACCCCATGGACTGTAGCCTACCAAGTTCCTCTGTCCATGGGATTCTCCAGGTAAGAATACTGGAGTGGGTTGCCATTTCCTTCTCCAGGGGATCTTCTCAACCCAGGCATCCATCGAACCCATGTCTCCTGCATTGGCAGGTGGATTCTTTACCACTGAACCACCAAGGAAGTCGCTGTTGACAAAAAGTATATAGTATATGGCATCCTATTAAATTTAGGTAAGAAAGATGAAAAAAAAAATGTTCTTACTTCTCTAAGCCCTAAAATGCCCTTCTCCCTGGTCATTCCAGCTGCAAACTTCTTAGCATTTCGAATTATCTTGCTTGTTCCATACCTTTCAATTTGATTATGAAGTAAAGTGAGTTAAAATGCACTGTCAACTGAAACCATTTCATGTCCAAGAGAGAAACGGAAAGTATCTGTTTTTACAAGATATAAAATTGTCATAAAATAAGTATAGTCTAATCTGTGCTTGGCTTCGGTTCAAGACTTTGGTACATACAAACAGGAAACAAGTTCGCATAGAAGTTAAGAAAACATTCTCTGGTATCAAAGTGTCTGCTTTCAAATCCCAACTCTACCCTAGGTAGTTATATAATCATGGAAAAAATTATTTACCTCTCTAACCTGCAAAATGAAAACAAAAATAGCTCCTGTTTTAAATCTTAAGATTCAATGATTCCACATATAAGTGATACTATAAGTATTTGTCTTTCTCTGTCTGACTTATTTCACTAAGCATAATACTCTCTAGGTTTATCCACATTGCTGCAAAGAGGACAAGATTGAGACAAACTACTAAGAATAATATAGATGGCAACAAGGATATATTGCACAACACAGGAAATTACAACCTTTATCTTGTAATAACTTTTAATGGAGTATAATATGTAAAAATACTGAATCACTATGCCATACACTTGAAATTAATATAATATTGTAAATCAACTATATTTCAATGAAAAATAAGTTTAACTAAAGCAAAAGAAAAAATTCAATGAGATGATTTACGTATAGCATCTATCACAAAGTAATCTCTCAATCACTATTACCATCAGTATTATAGCACATGTATATAAAAATGTTGTAGAATATGGGCTTCCCTGGTAGTTCAGTGGTAAAGAATCTGCCTTCCAATGCTGGAGATGTGGGTTTGATCCCTGGGTCAAGAAGATCTCCTACAGAAGGAAATGGCAACCCACTCAGGTATTCTTGCCTGGGAAATCTCATTGTCAGAGGAGCCTGGCAGGCTACACAGTCCATGGGGTCACAAAAAGAATCAGACAGAACTTAGTGACTAAACAACAACATAATGATGCTATTTGCTGAAATAAGCACCTTATGAATGAACCACCTTGAATCCTCCAGTACCCAGCTGATCTGTCCGAACTGATACTAAATAGAACAAAAAAAATTGTTGTATTTCTACTGTATTTGTTTTATTTGTATTTGTATTTCAATTTATATGAATATACCACAATAAAGCATCTGCCTGCAATGCGGGAGACCCAGTTTGATTCCTGGGTTGGGAAGATCCCCTGGAGAAGGAAATGGCAATCCACTCCAGCACTCTTGCCTGGAAAATCCCATGGACGGAGAAGCCTGATAGGCTACAGTCCATGGGGTCGCAAAGAGTCAGACACAACTGAGGGACTTCACTTTCACTTTCACTTTCACCACAATTTGTTTACACATTCTGTTTCTAATGGATATTTCAGTTCAGTCACTCAGTCATGTCTGACTCTTTGTGACCCCATAAACTGCAGCACACCAGACTTCCCTGTCCATCACCAACTCCCGGAGCTTGCTCAAACTCATGTCCATTGAGTCGGTGATGCCATCCAACCATCTCATCCTCTGTTGTCCCCTTCTCCTCCTACCTTCAATCTTTCCCAGCATCAGGGTCTTTTCCAATGAGTCAGTTCTTCGCATCAGGTAGCCAGAGTATTGGAGCTTCAGCTTCAGCATCAGGCCTTCTGATGAATATTCAGGACTGATCTCCTTTAGATTGAACATGGTTTGATCTCTTTGCAGTGCAAGGAACTCTCAAGAGTCTTCTCCAACACCACAGTTCAAAAACATCAATTCTTTGGTACTCAGCTCTTGGACACAGCTCATACTACTAAAGGATATTTCAGTAGTTTCCAATTATTGAGTATTAAAAATATTACTGTGGTGAACATTCATATGCATGTTCTTTGGTTAACATGTGCTTCCATTTAGAGCTGGAATCTAGAGCTATATCAATTTTATTACTTTTTCTTCCATTTTCCATTGTCTATGGTGCCAGTGGGTATACCTTTTTTTTAACTTTTTCAGTTTTATTGAAAGTATAATTCATGTTACATATCTATTTCTCAAAAGTTTCCTTGCTGCTGCTGCTGCTGCTGCTGCTAAGTTGCTTCAGTCGTGTCCGACTCTGTGTGACCCCAGAGATGGCAGCCCACCAGGCTCTTCTGTCCCTGGGATTCTCCAGGCAAGAACACTGGAGTGGGTTGCCATTTCCTTCTCCAGTGCATGAGAGTGAAAAGTGAAAGTGAAGTTGCTCAGTCGTGTCTGACTCCTTACTAAATTTCTAATTTCAAATGACAAAACAAAACATTCCTCCAATCCAATTTTTATAGTAATCTCTATAGTTTATAAGTAGACACAAATAAAAAAGGACTCTTTTAAAGTGACATTTTACTAACAATTTCAAAATAAATATGCCCACTTTACTCACATAGGGCAAAGCTAGTGGTTTAGAAGATACAGCTGGAAATTTAGCTTATCTATTATTTATTTTGGTCTCCTTATTTCATTGTCTTATTTTTGTTTCTGTTTTGCAAAATAGGATTTAACTTCAATTTCTTTGACCATTTAATCACATGTATCCCCAAAAGAAAATATTTGTACAAACTACTAAATAAATCTCATTTATAAGCTTTTGTACTTTTAATTATCAGTAGGCAATAATAGCATGTTTTCAATGCTATAGATTTTGGCATATTTTTCCAGTGACCATATTAATGTTGCCTAATTTAGACAATATATTGAATTGGCCCACTCTAACTTAATAACTTAATTACCAGAGCTGATCACCATATATGGCCACACTCAGTACTGGTTGTTACTGCTTCAACATGTGAGTTTTGTAGGAGAAACAATTCAGTCTATAACACTCTCCATAGATATCTGATAAACATCTCTCCAAAGGTAAACATCTCTCCAAAGATACACAGATTGCCATGAAATAATGAAATAATGCTCAACACTACTAATCATTAAGGAAATGCAAATCAAAACAATGAGATACCAGTTAATATCATTAGAATGGTTATTAGAAAAAACAAAAACAAAAATGAAAATAACAAATGTTTATGCGGATGTGGAAGACAGGAATTCTAATGCACTGCTAATGGCAATGTAAAGTGGTACAACCACTGTAGAAAACAGTATAACAGTGCCTCAAAAAAATAAAAATAGAGCTACCATATGAGCCATCAATTTCACTTCTGGGTATATACCCAAAAGAATTGAAATTAGAGAGTTGAAGAGCTATATCTACACCCATACTCACAGCAGCATTAATCACAAAAGTCAAAAGGTGAAAGCAACCCAAGTACCCACTGATAGATTAATGAATAAACAAAGTGTGTGTGTGTGTGTGTGTGTGTGTGTGTGTGTGTGTGTGTACACACACAATAGAATAATATTCAGGTTTTAAAGGAAGGCAAATATGGTGCAAGTTACAACATGGATAGATCTTAAGACGTTATGCTAAATGAAATAAACCAGGCACAACCGGACAAATACTATATGATTCTACTTAATATACACATGCTTAGTCACTTAGTCAGGTTGACTCTTTGTGACCCCATGGACTGTAACCCACCAGGTTCCTGTAACCCACCAGTCCATGGGATTTCCCAGGCAAGAATACTGGAGTGGGTTGTCATTTCCTTCTCCACCACTTATATGAGACACCTAAACAGTTAAATTCATAGAGATATAAACAAAATGGTAGTTGTCAGAGGCAATAAGTTGTTTAATGTGTCTGTTTCAGTTTTACATGAAAAAATCCTGAAGATAGATGGTGATGATGGTTGCAGAACAGTGTGAATGTATTTAATGCCACTGAACTGTATGTTTAAAATGGTGAATTTAATGTTATGTATATTTTACCATAGTTAAAAAATATTTAATCTATACAGCAAATATAAAGGCCACTCAGCAAATATATATTCATACTTGGATTTTTCAGACAAAGTAACAAAAGTTCAACAAGGTAAAGTTGATATCCTTAGCAAGTAAAAGAATCAGGTTTCAAATGTGGGTTATATCTCACACTAGAGACGTGCATGCTCAAATACACCACACTGACCACACTTTCTCAACATGGTTCAAATATTTGTTGGAGAAATCACTGAAAAATTATAAGACACTTTACAATATAAAGGCATCTATTAAGAAAGTGCAATATATTAATGTTTTACTAATCTAAAGTGTTCATTTGAGCTTTTTCTGTAATGACTTTTCTTCTGGACAGCAATGATACACCTAACCTGTACTAGATAGCTTATCATTTCATAGAACTAACATAAAGTTTTATATTTTATATATCCATATTAAGGAGAAAAATACACCCCGCTGTTCCTAATTTTCCTTTAAAAATCAGTGAGAGAGGAGTCACTGAACTGCTTAAGAACATGAATTGCAAAATATCCCATGCTTTGCTCCAGTTTGTTGAAAAATTAGTGTTAATGCTTATGTAAGATATCAATATCAAGCTTTGTGCTTCATTTTCACACTAATAATCCAGACTGCTCTAAGGCTCCAAGGTTAGACGCCCAAGAGACATTGTTTCTTTAGCCAATTTCTGCTTGACATTATAGTTTATAAAACACCATCTGAGATACAAAGATAATAAAATTAATAAAACACAGAGCTAGAGCCTCATATCAGTGTGTTAAGGATTTATGCACATAAACTGCCAAGTACAGGTTTTGAAACAGACCCTATAGACTTCCAGTTGCCATAGTAACTGCACATTTTTATTGAATGTGAAAGTGTAAACAGATGAGCACAGCTCAGGTAAATCATCAGTGATGCCATTGTTGGCCTCTGAGTGGCAGAAAGAAGAAAATGCTGTCACTTTGTAAAATAAAATAATCATAATTTATACCCCTGATTTCTTGGTCTGTGAACATCCCCTCAGAAACTTCTTTCAGTACTACTTGACTAATTACTCATGAAGAGAAAGTTCTAATGAATTATTAATAATTTTGTTATTGAAACAGATTGGAGAATTACACAGCAAATCAGGTAAATATGGCAATTCTATCAAATGTTTGCACTTTGCTATCTCATTTTCTTGATCCTAATCTGTTCTTTCATTCACCCACGAAAGAAGAAGGGTAGCACAGCAACTAAAATAACTTTTCTAAACATAAGCCTTCCTCTGAGATGGTTACAGGTTTTTTTAGGGAAAAAAAATAAAAGAAAAAGGCTTTCAATTGGAATAATTGAAGGAAATGGTGGAGACAGATGCTAAAGGGCTATCACCATTAAAATACTTGAACACAAAACTGATATCCCTACAGTGGTTCTTTCTTTTTTATCCTATTTTATTTTATTTTATTTGACAGTGCAGAGGGCATGGCATGAAGGATCTTAGTTCCCCAACCAAGGATCGAACCCACACACCTTGCAGTGGAAGCACGGTGTCCCACCCACTGGGCTGCAGGGAAGTGCCCGCGAACACTTATTCTTAACGGTATGAAGCTGTTAGAGAAGGCTCTATTTGTTTGATCGTATAGTTGAGAATGAGAAATTTCCTAATTGTTTTGTTTCCTGCATAGGCAGGAAAATATTGCTAAAATTGCAGTACATAGTTTATGAATGCATATGATAAGAACAGAAATAGGCACGAGAATATACTCATTTTTTTTTAACCAGGCATACAAATCTTATGCAAAGACATTCTTTATGTTAACAAAACTGCTGTCACTTACTGAATACTTAATATGAGCTGAGCATTTTGTTAAATGCTCACATACTCTAAAGTTCACTGATTAAAAGCATAAATTCTGAAGTTGATGTTGGGTCTAAATTCTTATTCCACTGTTTATGAGTTATATAATCTCAAGCAAGTTACTTAATCTCCAAATCTTGGCTTCCTTGTTTCCAGAATGAAGATAATAATAGATCTTACTTCTTCAGTGTTCTTCAGTGTTTTCATAAAGGACCAAATGAAAATACTTATGTAAAATACTTATTTACAGTATTAGCACTGCACAAATGTTAGTAAGTTTATATTATTATCTCTCTAAATATTCACAACAGCAAAGGGCAGATATGATTATCTGTATTTCACAAATAAGAAAATTGACGCTTAAAGGATTTAACTAACTTGATCTTATACTTGTTAGATATAAAACATTGATATTTACCTTGTTCTTAAATCTATGCATACTGAATCAATGTAGGAACTAATACTTTGAGATCTGGTTGCACTTCTTATCCTTTCTTTGTCCTCTTGAAGATGCCCTTCTGTCAATCCATAAGTGTTTTATTAAGCTTCCACAATGTTCTATTGCTTTTCTACTCATCAAAGTGATACAAAAGAAAACAATTCATGACATCATGGAGTTTACAATTTATCTGAGAAGAAAATGTGAAAAAATTCAATAAAGGATTAAACTGAATGATTTCATATCTAAGATTCAAGATTTAGCTGCAGAAAGCAGAGGTTTAGGTATATGGGCATCATCAGAGAAGAATTCATAGGATTAAACTGATTTTAGAAGATGAATATGGATAGATAGATAGATAGCTATTCTTAGAGAAAAAAAGGAGGACATTTTGAATGTAAGAAATAGAATAAAGAAAGACATCAAAGTACTTATCAAAAAATAAGTTGGAAATGGATTGTGAAGCCCTGAATTATGGAGATGGAAATGAAATTAAATGATTAAGTGCAAAGATATAATTGGGACTTACCTGACCATCCAGTGGTTAAGATTTGGTGCTTCCACTGCAGGGGACACAGGTTTGATCCCTGGTCATGGAATTAAGATCCTGCACGCCATGGTACACAGCCCACCCCCTCAAAAAAAGATGTAGTTAATAGGAAAAATATAATAGAAGTTAGGAAAAGATTTGATAAAGAAGGAAAATAAAAGAAAATATACAAAATTGGTTTGGAATAGTCTCACTTGGACCATGAGAAGAAATTTCATGTACCAGAGAAAAGAGTAGAGAAACTGAAAATGAAAGCACTTCTACTGGGGATATTTTCAGTTGGAAACTTATTGTATAAAGCTTATTTACTATTGTTGACTTAATCTGAAGATGGTTGAAAATAAAGAACAACAGCACAAGTGATGGCCAATACCTACAAAAACTGTAATTATATGCATACAATGATAATTAAAGATATAATATAGTTTCTGTTACTTTGCATAAAGATTAAATAATCTTGGGAGAATATACTGAGTTGGTAGAGATATTGAAAATTAGAGTAGTCAAAATTCAAGGTAAGCAAATTGCAGGCAGATAAGAGGAAGATAAGAAAAGTAGTTTACAGAAGCCAAAGAAATGCTAGTAGGGTGTCAAGGATGATTTAGATAGAGATTTATCAAGACATTTCTCTTGTAATATCTGTATTCCCCATTTATGAATCTGAGAACAAATGCTTAGAATAACTTCATACACTTTGAGTACAAGGGTTCAGGTTTCAAAATGTATTGATAGTATTTCTGTACTGTCTTCTGCAACCTTGATTAAATCTAGGTCTCTGATATAGGAATAAATTTTATTCCTTCATTTGGAGATCAAGGAAAATCGTACAGTCCTCTGAAAATCATACAGTCCTCTGAAAAAGTCACAGCAAGCTACCTGGACAATAGTAGGTATTCAACAAATTTGAGTAGTATTCATTTCTGCTTTTATTTAAACAAAAAGAGTTGACTGAGGTGGTTATTCAGGGAACAGATACAAATAAGATATAGATATGTGTTTCTGCCTAAAAGATTTTCAATTTTCTGTGTCTAAATTTGGGCTTGTGAAATCTCAGCAGATATTTTATATACCGAAAACAATTCCCACTGCAACCTTAAAGGACGTTTATATGTCACTGAATACATAAAGTGGTAAAATATTATCTCATATTTATCCTTTATCATTCATATGCAGAATTAACTGTAATGCCCTTTCCATGTTTGTGCCCTCAAAAGTCCTCCTCATTCTTGATGACTAATCTTTAACACTCCTGATAAGTCTTCCTAGCCAAGGTGGAGGTTCAACCATTTTGTCCATGAGAGCTTCTCACCCAGTCTAAGCAGTATTCTTGCTCTCTGTTTTGGTATTGCTTAGCATAGACAATTTTAGCCCTGACCTTATACTTAACATACAGTTAATTCACAGCATACATAATATCAACATATGTGTATGCATGTATAACAACTTTCAAAGAACAGTACATTCCCATAAACTTTCTTTTCTATAAAAATGCTGAATTTACAAGAAGATATTGTGAGGGTCAAGAAAATGTCCTGTGAGGTACAAATTTCCACCAAACCCCTCTGTCACATATCTGCTTCAGCTAGGCAAATAATAATTTTCTGTGTCATAAAAGGGTTTTAAGATATATACTCTTTCAGTCCTCTAAAGATCAGAGTATGTCAGGATTATTTTCATCTAAGTATCTTATTGCTTGTGCAATGTACTCGGGTTTCTGGTCAAACAGAATACTTGAGCTTTTCTCCTTAGAGTATGTACTGCATTCTAAAACTGTGCTCCTCTTTATACCAATGATGTTCTGACTAGTTTTAATTATGAAAACAAGGATGCTTTTCTAAGTGAACATAATTTATTTCACTTAGTAAGTAGCCTTATCATGACCAATTACAGTAGAATGATCAACTTTCACAAGACCATCCATTTAGCAACAAAATCAATACCCTTTATATAAATGATTTTTAATTTCTTCTGCTTTTTTAAATTTCAAAGAATAACTTCAAAAATTTGGGTATATTCCCTTTGACACTTAAGTTTGAGTTAATATATATGACTTGAGGCCAAATAATGTCAATTAGAAGTATTGACATTTAAACATGTATGGTAGTACTTCTTAGCATAACCCAATACATATACCAGGAGCTCAAAAACATCTTTGAGAGAAAAGAAAGTGGTTTTCTTATATATGTAGATTAAAGTGTTATATAATAAATTATTTTAGAAATGAATCCTTTTGGAACATTGGTTTAATTTTTGGCTTTTATTATGTTTTCTTCATAAAATGTACAAGTACCAAGATGTTAAATAGAATAGGTTTTATAGAAAAATTCACTTGAGTTATCTATACATGTTCCCTCTCCCAAATAGAAGAGATGGAATATATGTATTTTGATTTCTGAGACTATTTTAAGACCAGTTATAAGAGAAATAAAACAGTTCTAATTACCGCTAAGGTTGAATCCCAATAGTTTGCAGATGAAGATTTTCTGAGCATTAAAGAATTGAGTTCAGGTGCATATCTGTGCTTTCAAAGCCCCAGAGAGAATCAATTTAAGAGACAAATCTCAAGATAACATTTGCTTCTAGTTCTTAACATAGGGCTAGAAAATACATCAGTATGTATGTGTGTGTGTGTGTGTGTGTGTGTGTGTGTGCATATATACACACATATATGGGCCTCACTGGTGGTTCAGACAGTAAAGAATCTGCCTACAATGCAAGAAGGGATTCCCAGGTGCCTCTAGTGGTAAAGAACTCACCTGCCAATGCAGAAGACAAGAAACACCAGCTTGATCCCTGGGTCAGGAAGATCCCCTGGAGGAGGGAATGGTAACCCACTCCAGTACTCTTGCCAGGAGAATCCCATGGACAGAGGAGCCTGGTGGGCTAGAGTCCATAGGGTCCTAAAGAGTAGGACATGACTGAGCAACTAACACTTTCACTTCATACATACATATGTATGTATGTATGTATGTATTTGATTTTATCAAAATTTCTTAAAATTTAGAAAACTCTGATCTTTTTTTTTATAATTTCCAAAGTAATTTTTTTTATTTTAATTGGAAGCTAATTACTTTACAATATTGTAGTGGTTTTTGCCATTCATTGACATGAATCAGCCATGGGTGTATACGTGTCCCCCATCCTGAACCCCCTCTCACCTCCCTCCCCATCCCATCCCTCAGGGTCTTCCCCAACCACACACTGGTTTTGAGTGCCCTGTTTCCTGCATCAAACTTGAACTGGTGATCTGTTTCACATACGGTAATATACATGTTTCAATGCTATTCTCTCAAATCATCCCACCCTCACATTCTCCCACAGAGTCCAAAATCTATTCTTTATATCTGTGTCTCTGTTGCTGTCTCGCATATAGGGTCATCATTACCATCTTTCTAAATTCTATATTTATACGTCAATATACTGTGTTGGTGAAAACTCTGATTTTTATTTTATTTCAAACGTCTCTTTAGGCCCCTTTTCTCCCATCCACATCCTAAGAAATGATAAAATTCTAGCCTTTCTCTAGAAAGGGAAGTATTTTGTCACCAAAAAGAAAGGTGATCAAATCTTGGAAAAGTGTTAAATTCTTGGATACAGAAATATTTCAAATTAAGAAGTAATGTAAAAAATTTAGCATAATGCCTTTTATGTAGTTGACATTTTCCTTCTCATCAGTCTTTTAAAGATATTCTACAATAAAACATGAAGCTAAAATTTTGTATCTGTGTGTAACAGATAAATTTTGAGGAAATCAGCAAAATGTTAAAACCTGCCAAAGATGCCTTAGAAAATGTAAATCATATTTTTGCATATCTCAAAGCATTTGCTAGAATCACTTTTTAACCTCTTAAAGCCAAAAGAGCATTATTGTATTGGAAATAAGGAGAACAGATGAACAGGAAAATATATCACTAATGGTACAACTGAGTACAAATGTGTAGACAGTGATTGCCATAATGAATATTTGCCTAAGACAATCAGAAAAACACCAGCAATCTACAAAAATGTGCCGTTCTGTCTCTAAACTGTTGGATGAAGGCTTTCAAATTTCCTATTATCTTTAAAATCAGATGTTTATTATGCAGTCTTTTCTGCATAGCACTTGACAGGTACCCACCTAACTCCCTCAAGCCTAAGAACATTGCTTGACAGCAAAGAATTCTGAAACTCTAGTCTATATTTAGAAAATAAATGCTTAACCCACCAGTATGGAAAGAAAACTATGGGAACAACTTCCTCTATTATACATTCACACAAGTTTAGAGATATGACTTTATATCACATGGTAACAAAAATCACTCTGTTCTTCCCAAAGTAAATACAGCTGGAATTCTTAATCAGCATCTTTGAAAGCCTAAGCCTGGCTTATATATTTAAAGATGCAGGCATCCTAAAGTTACCACAAGCTAAACGGGATAAGACTTGTCCAGAGACTCTTTAGCTTTTGCTACATGCAAAACCAATAAGGGTCTGCTGATACTGTTATCAAATGCAGTCCCATCAGCACTACACACTTGGCTGGGCATTTTGACAGTAATGTCTTAAAGGAAGTAGACAAGATGGGTTTCTCCTTTATGTGGTAATGAATAATAACGAAGCTTCTTTTATTGGGTTAGGAACTGAGAAAACAGATGAAGTTTGTGACATTAGAAACATAAGAGATGGCATCCATGATAAATTCTCACACTGGGAAATAAATACTCTAACTAGCTGTTTCTGAATTTGGGCTATAATTCCAGTTTGGAGGGCTTTTCATCCTATCACTAGTTCACTAATGGTATTTACAGGCCCAGCAATGCTAATACAAAAAGACTCCCCAGCAGTACATTCTACTTAGAATTTCGCTTATTTCAAAAAAGAAATTGTAAGGAAGCCTTATTCACAACTCACAGAATAAAATAGCAAAACTTCCCTCCCTCCCTCCCTCTGTTGGAAAAGGAGCTCTATGCAGATATGGTGGTAGAAATGGGACTAAAGGAGGAAGAAAATTGTGGCTATCTCTTGGCCACAGCAAACTTGTCTTCATGCACCAGCCTGCTTTTCTGCATTTCTGTTAGGCCTTTCGCTGTGCATTTCTAGCTGATGACTTTTGTTGCTTCTTGCTCAAATTTGAAAAGTACTGTCCACTGCTTTTTAAATCTTGCTCTCACTAATATGCTTTAAAAAGAAGAAGAAGAAGAAGAAGCTAATCATTCATCAAAAGTTGGCAGAAGGAATTTTTGGCTTTTGCAACTACTGTATCTCCCAGCAGTTTGGTGACTAGGTGTCCCTAATAAGCACCATAACAGATAAGGAAACCAGTCCAGAGAGGCTAAAAGATTTATCCAGGACACATGAAAAGCATAAGACAAAGACATGTTTCCATTCACCTTTTCTGAAATCATACCTCATATTCCTTCTACACCACTTCTTTCAAAAGAATGGCACTATACAAACAAGAATAGTCTATGTGGTTTTTGTAGTAATCAAAATTTCTAAAGAGACCAGAATTAGCGAAGTGACCCATGATTATTTTATCCAAAGTATCTCCCTTTTGTCCCCACTCTTCTGTCTGAAGACTTTACTCTTTTCTTGCCCCTTACCACACTGTATGGTCACTTTTCAGATTATTTGCTTGTCTATCTTATACACTAGATCATAATTTCTCTGAGGGTGGGAGAGTATCTTGTTCAATGTACTCACTCTGTTTAGCTTCTAGCACAATGCCTAGGACATACTGGGGTTGTAAGAAATGTTTCTTAAAAGTGTGAATAGTTAAAATTCTTCTAATTTACACATAAAAAACAAGCAGAATTCCTTATGTTTTTTATGGTATAAGTTCAGTTCAGATCAGTTGCTCAGTCGTGTCCGATTCTTTGCAACGCCATGAATTACAGCACACCAGGCCTCCCTGTCCATCACTAACTCCCAGAGTTCACTCAAACTCATGTCCATCAAGTCGGTGATGCCATCCAGCCATATCATCCTCTGTCATCCCCTTCTCCTCCTGCCCCCAATCTCTTCCAGCATCAGGGTCCTTTCAAATGAGTCAACTCTTCACATCAGGTGGCCAAAGTATTGGAGTTTCAGCTTCAGCATCAGTCCTTCCAATGAACACCTAGGACTGATCTCCTTTAGGATGGACTGGTTGGATCTCCTTGCAGTCCAAGGGACTCTCAAGAGTCTTCTCCAACACCACAGTTCAAAAGCATCAACTCTTCGAGGCTCAGCTTTCTTCACAGTCCAACTCTCACATCCATACATGACTACTGGAAAAACTATAGCCTTGACTAGATGGACGTTTGTTGGCAAAGTAATGTCTCTGCTTTTCAATATACTATCTAGGTTGGTCATAACTAGCCTTCCAAGGAGTAAGCGTCTTTTAATTTCATGGCTGCAATCACCATCTGCAGTGATTTTGGACCCCAAAAAAATAAAGTCTGACACTGTTTCCACTGTTTCCCCATCTATTTGCCATGAAGTGATGGGACCAGATGCCATGATTTTTGTTTTCTGAATGTTGAGCTTTAAGCCAACTTTTCTACTCTCCTCTTTCACTTTTATCAATAGGCTTTTTAGTTCCTCTTCACTTTCTGCCATAAGGGTGGTGTCATCTGCATATCTGAAGTTATTGATATTTCTCCCAGCAATCTTGATTCCAGCTTGTGCTTCTTCCAGGCCAGCGTTTCTCATGATGTACTCTGCATAGAAGTTAAATCAGCAGGGTGACAATATACAGCCTTGACGTACTCCTTTTCCTATTTGGAACCAGTCTGTTGTTCCATGTCCAGTTCTAACTGTTGCTTCTTGACCTCCATACATATTTCTCAGAAGGCAGGTCAGGTGGTCTGGTATTCCTATCTCTTTCAGAATTTTCCACAGTTTATTGTGATCCACACAGTCAAAGGCTTTGGCATAGTCAATAAGCAGAAATCAATGTGTTTCTGGAACTCTCTTGCTTTTTCCATGACCCAGTGGATGTTGGCAATTTGATCACTGATTCTTCTGCCTTTTCTAAAAGGACCTTGAACATCAGGAAGTTCACGGTTCATGTATTGCTGAAGCCTGGCTTGGTGAATTTTGAGCATTACTTTACTAGCGTGTGAAATGAGTGCAATTGTGCGGTAGTTTGAGCATTCTTTGGCATTGCCTTTCTTTGGGATTAGAATGAAAACTGACCTTTTCCAGTCCTGTAGCCACTGCCAAGTTTTCCAAATTTGCTGGCATATTGAGTGCAGCACTTTCACAGCATCATCTTTCAGGATTTGATATAGCTCAACTGGAATTCCATCATCTCCACAAGCTTTGTTCATAGTGATGCTTCCTAAGGCCCACTTGACTTCACATTCCAGGATGTCTGGCTCTAAGTGAGTGATCACACCATAATGATTATCTGGGTTGTGAAGATCTTTTTTGTACAGTTCTTCTGTGTATTCTTGCCACCTCTTCTTAATATCTTCTGCTTCTGTTAGGTCCATACCATTTTTGTCCTTTCTCGAGCCCATGTTTGCATGAAATGTTCCCTTGGTATCTCTAATTTGCTTGAAAAGATCTCTAGTCTTTCCCGTTCTGTTGTTTTCCTCTATTTCTTTGCATTGATCACTGAGGAAGGCTTTCTTATCTCTCCTTGCTATTCTTTGGAACTCTGTATTCAGATGCTTATCTTTTCTTTTCTCCTTTGCTTTTCACTTCTCTTCTTTTCACAGCTCTTTTTAAGGCCTCCCCTTCTTTTTTGCATTTCTTTTCCATGAGGATGGTCTTGATACCTGTTCTCCTGTACAATATCACGAACCTCCATCCATAGTTCATCAGGCACTCTGTCTATCAGATCTAGTCCTTTAAATCTATTTCTCACTTCCACTGTATAATCATAAGGGATTTGACTTAGGTCATACCTGAATGGTCTAGTGGTTTTCCCCACTTTCTTCAATTTATGTCTGAATTTAGCAATAAGGAGTTCATGATCCAAGCCACAGTCAGCTCCCAGTCTTGTTTTAGCTGACCGTATAGAGCTTCTCCATCTTCGGCTGCAAAGAATATAATCAGTCTGATTTTGGTGTTGACCATCTGGTGATGTCCATGTGTAGAGTCTTCTCTTGTGTTGTTATGACCACTGTATTCTCTTGGCAAAACTCTATTAGCCTTTGCCCTGGTTCATTCCGCATTCCAAGACCAAATTTGCCTGTTACTCCAGGTGTTTCTTGACTTAATACTTTTGCATTCCAGTCCCCTATAATGAAAAGCACATCTTTTTTGGGTATTAGTTCTAAAAGTTCTGTAGGTCTTTATAGAACCGTTCAACTTCAGCTTCTTCAGCATTACTGGTTGGGGCTAGGCTTGGATTAATGTGATATTGAATGTTTTGCCTTGGAAACGAACAAAGATTATTCTGTCGTTTTTGAGCTTGCATCCAAGTACTGCATTTCAGACTTGTTTGTTGACCATGATGGCTACTCCATTTCTTCTAAGGGATTCCTGCCCACAGTAGTAGATATACTGGTCATCTGAGTTAAATTCACCCATTCCAGTCCATTTTAGTTCACTGATTCCTAGAATGTCGACGTTCACTCTTGCCATCTCGTTTGACCACTTCCAGTTTGCCTTGATTCATGGACCTGACATTCCAGGTTCCTATGCAATATTGCTCTTTATAGCATCAGACCTTGCTTTTATCACCAGTTGCATCCCCAAATGGGTATTGTTTTTACTTTGGCTCCATCCCTTCATTCTTTCTGGAGTTATTTCTCCACTCATCTCCAGTAGCATATTAGGCACCTACCGAGCTGGGGAGTTCCCCTTTCAGTATCCTATCATTTCAGTATCCTCTCATGCTGTTCATTATGATATCACTTGAAATCATATCCTCCAAGTGTAAGAATTATTCAATATGGTTAAACATCGTGGATTTTTAGAATCATAAAGAGCTTCAGAAGACCACTTAATTTAACCATTTTGTGTAACTGATGAAGCACTGGATTTCAAAGAGATTACTCAGCTTACCCACTCACACCCTGAGTCAGAGCTGGGACTAGAACTGAGTGAGAGGTTATCACCTTTATTCATGTATATGTACCTAGCATTACTGAAACAGAGAAGGCAATGGCAACCCACTCCAGTGTTCTTGCCTGGAGAATCCCAGGGATGGGGGACCCTGGTGGGCTGCCGTCTGTGGGGTCGCACAGAGTCGGACATAACTGAAGCAACTTAGCGCAGCAGCAGCAGCATTACTGAAAAGGTCTAGGGAAACTGACTAACAATGTCCCAAAAAAGCAGAAGTTAGTACCCTGAAACAAATTTCAATAGCGATTTTTCTTGTACCTGGAAACGTTTGATTCAGCTTCCAAATAATAGTAATTTACATAAGAAAGTATGATACATTGCTGATGAAAACAGGCATTTTGCCTCATAACTTACTCCACTGTGTTTCAAGATAAAAGATATATTTTTACATGATTTAGTCCCTTCCTCACAAAAAAAGAACAGCATTTCTGAAATAAAATTATTTGGAAAAGTAGGACAGTATAGCAAATAAAGCCATAGATAGGGTCTCTATATACAACTTTATAATTTCCACATCAATTCAGAGAAAATACCTTCTAAAATAAATGAAAATAAATAAATACATTTTTAAAAGTGTTTTCTGACTAAACTTCTAAATATAACATCTTGGGTATTTACAAATAACATCTTCATCTTGCAGTGTAAGCTGTTTATAAATATACACCAAGGATTATTAATACTATTTTGACTTTATACTACTATCTAACAAAAGGGAAAGAAAAAATGTCCAGACTGAAATCATCTGTAATTCACACCACAGCAAGTAGTTATACAGCCCATATGGTTGAAGATTACCCACTGCTGAACGTTCCATGAGAATGTTACAAGGTGATATACTGGAGTTAAGTGCTGTATGCTGGGTGGCAGCTCATTTCATAGGGGCTCAGACCTCACTATATGCAAACGATGTACAGAAGCCACCATACCAACAGAGGTGAAAACCGAAGAATCAAACAAATGTTGCAGATTCCAAGTTGCTCTCCTACAATAACAACCAGCACCAAATGAGTTGCCGTGGTGGAGAGCAAGCTGTGCTTGGAGACTAATTGCTGCACTTGTTAGAGTGTGCAAGAAGGTGTTTATTTGTTTTACATGTGTTTGGTGCCAAGACATCCCGGGGATCTGGAGCTGAAGTGGAAACAGAATGACAGTGTTTAGAAAACTAAACACAAAAACAAAAGGGAAAGAGAATTTTTTTCTGAAAGTAACTTTAGCGTTAAGCCTATGAAAAGCTCTAGGCTCTTATCCTGGGTGATTAATTCTTCAGTCTCCTTCAGATCAACCTGTGGGACCCACGCTGGAATGAAGCATATTAAGTCTGGCATGCTTTAATGTTGTTACTTTTATTTAGATGGTGAATTATTCAAAGCAGGGAATATCAGTCTAAGAACTACCAAATAAAAAGAAATGAACTCAGGAAAAGGAAGGAAGTGAAGCACAAAATGTGGTGTTCAAACAGTTCCACCTGAATGGCAAAGTTTAAAATATGTACTACTGGGAATTTGCCACACTGTATCTTTCCAGCTTCAGAAATAATAAGTAGATTTTGACTGACATTTTTAAAGGTTTAATGATGGAAATACTTCTACTGAACAACCTTGTTTTTCTTCTTTTATACTTCATAGGCCTCCAGAGTCTTCCTTTGGACAGAAATTTGCTACTCCTAATCTAAGCCCAAAATATTTATGGAATATGATTTAAAAGTATGTTAATTCCTCCAAGCAGTGAACATGGTAAACATTAAAAGCAATTATTGTTACTCATTATTTTTCTTTTGATGTAGAGATATTTGAGCACTAATAAACTCCCCAAGGGCAAATTTTAATACACATATTTTTCATATGATTAGCACATTATGTGGATTATTTATTTAAAATAGAAGAATATGAATGATATTCATTATGCATCATATATAATTTTTGAAACACCTGTTTTACATAAATTGTATTATTAAAAAATCAAGGTAATTCAATTAAGTTCCCTTTATTACCTCAAAAATGTATACAAAAAATTTTTGCTTGGTTTGATTCTCTCTTTTTCTATGTATCTCTCCTTCTTCCTCCTTCCTTCTCAGGAATTTGAAAACTTCGCAAAAAGAAGGAAGTGGTAACTCATTTCTCACACAAGTTCAATAATGCAAATCCATACCCACCATAGATTAAAAAATTCATTTTAATGTCATTTACTTTCTATTTTTTACTGCTTCCTGCCACATATAGTGTGATTGGTTCATTAATGTGTAGTGGAAAACATATGTCAAACTGAGATTCATGCATATCATCAGTCCTACACAAAAGTGAATTTCATATCTATGAAAATCTTACAACTTCTCCAAGATCAAATATATTTAACTTTGAAATTATACTCATTTAATGTTTGAAAAATACAGTTTCAACTCTCTCTAAAAAGTGTTAATTTCATGTTTTTATCCAGTTTTCTATACAAATAGCAGAATATGTGTACAAAAGAGCATTATGGCAAAGAAACATCAGTTTATTTATTGAGGGAATGAGGATTCATCTCTGGTTTAATGCAAAATACATCAAGTAAGTCAGCCACATACTATTAGCACAACTATTATAGTTACATGGGAGATAGTCTGCCTCACCAAAGTTCCTGAAACAAAAAAACACTAGAAAACCCAACAAATGAACCAGTTTATGTAGGAATGTGTATGTGTGTGCTTATGATGTTTATCCTGATATTTTATAATTCTAATCCAGTGTCACAGGGTTTACCACTTGCTTTCTATATTCTCTATTTTCATTTCTATGCCATCTCCACTCCCTCCACTAAGCACTCAACTCAAAGAGCAGAGGAGTCACTTAGAGGAACGCTTGTCACTGTCCCCACTGAGAGCTCCAGAGCTCTGACTCAGAGATTTTGCCTGTGGGAAGAACAGACTGTAAAACAGATGGCTCCTAATCTCTCCGATAGGAACTGGCTTCATTTGCAACTGAGCATGGAGAGGTTTAAACCAAAGGATGTTCTCAAGAATAGCAGAGGTTGGAATGGGAGAATATATTTGCAAATTATATATCCAATAAAAGGTAATATCCAAAATATATAAAGAACTCATACAACTCAACAAAAAAGCAAACAACCTGATTTTTTTTAATGAGCTGAGCATTTGAATAGATATTTTTTCCAAATAACATAGAGTTGGCAAACAGGCACATGAAAAGATGCTCAAGATCACTAATTATTAGGGAAATACAAACCAAAACCACAATGGAATATTACCTTACATACTTTAGAATGGCTATTACCAGAAAAGCAAAAAATAACAAATGTTGGAGAAGATGTAGGAAAAGGAGAAATCTCATACACAATTGGTGGTAGTGTAAATTGGTATAGCCACTATGGAAAACAGTATAAAGATCCCTCAGAAATTAAAAATAGAATTACCATATGATCTATCCATTCCACTTGGAATTTATCCAAAGATTATAAAAAGACATTAATTTGAAAAGATATGTGCACTCATATTCATTGCAGCATTATTTACAATGGTGAAGATATGAAAAAAAGCCCTAAGAATCCACAAGAGATGAATAAAGAAGATGTAATATATAAATGTACATAATGTATTATGATACTGTTGGTGGTGTTTAGTCGCTCAGCTGTATCCAACTCTTTGAAACCCCATGGACTGTAGCTTGCCAGGCTCCTCTGTCCATGGGATTTTCCAGGCAAGAGTACTGGAGTGGGTATTCTTTCTGCAGGGGATCTTCTCAACCCAGGGGTTGAATCCACATCTCCTGCATTGGCAAGTGGACTCTTTACCACTGAGCCAACAGGAAAGCCCAATGTAATACTACTCAGTCATAAAAATAGATAAAGTCTTGCCACTTGCAACAACATTGATGAACTTCGGGGGTATCTAAATGAAATAAGTCAGATAAAGAAAGCCAAACATATATCACTCATATATGGAATATAAATAAATAAATAACCTAATCACGACAAAACAAACACATAGACACAGAGATCAAAGCTGTGGGTACTTTATGGGAAGAAGGGTAGAAGGAGGGTGAAATGGGTAAAGGGGTCAACTATATAGTGATGGATGAAAACTACATTTTTGGTGATGAGCACACTGAAGTGTTTACAAAAGTCAAAATATATTGTATATATGAAACTTACATAGTGTTATAATCAATGTTACCCCAATAAATTTAATTTAAAAGAAAATAATGGAGATTATGATGAAAGGAGATTCAAAAGTGAGGAAATTCATGTATCTAATGAAGATATAGCCTAGACCATAAACTGGTTAATCACAGGAGATAACTAGGCAATAAGACAACTTAGAAGAATCCTGCTTGGGTCAAAACAAGTATCAAACACTGACCTCAGAAACTATTTCATCCATTGAAAGAGACATAATTTGATTTGATTAGTTAATAGAGAAATGTATGCCCAGGTTATTTTTTTAATGGAGCAATTAACTGGAAATCAGTCAAGTTTAATAGCTAGATGTGGTCAGAAAAAGAATGGAGAGAGTTCTACCAGTACCATTACTACAGGGTAACTGTAGTCATACCACATCTGTTCTTCCCTGAACAGCAACACTAGAAGGTTAAAATTGGGAGGCTAGAGGGAAAAGACATCACTGAAATAATCCTGCCAATTCCTAAACAATAAGCAAATAACAATAACACCCTTAAAGTGAAAAGAAGAAATCTATACTTGCTACAATTTATTATAAAATATATAATTACTATAGATTTTTATATGTATATAATATAAATTATATATACTTATAAATAAAAAATGGTAATGTATAAAATATATTATTACTTGTTACAATATATTATAAAATTCCAAAAACAAATCAGGAGATATGCAAAGAAACAAGAAAATATGACCCATGCACTATGGTGGAAGAGAGAAATCAGGCAACAGGTTGCCTATGAGACTAATGAGATGTTAGATTTAACAGAAAAAGATTCCAAAATATAAATTTTAAATATGCTTACAGAATTATACTCACAGAATCAAAAGAAAACATGATTAAAGAAATAAAAGAAGATATGATGACAATGTTGCATCAAATAAAGAAAACCAATATAGATACTGAAATTATAAAAAATGAAATTACTCAAAGGAAATAAAAGAGTTAAAAGTACAATAACTAAAATATTAAAAATTCACTAGAGCTACTCAACAACAGACTTATGATGGCAAAAAGAAAGAATTTAAAAACTTGAAAATAGATTAATAGGCATTATGCAAGCCTAAATAGCAAGAAAAAAAAGATAAATGGAGACAGAGAAATGTGAAACATTGAGCATCAAGGTACATATAGTGAGAATACCAGGAGAAGAGAAAAAGTAATGAGAAGAAAAAATATTGAAGAAAGTGTGGCCAATACAGCAGAGTAGGAAGACCTCATGTTCACCTCCTCTGACAGGGATATCAAAATTAGAACTATTCACAGAGCAGCTATCTATGAGAGTGACCTGAATGTTAGCAAAATAGATTTACCACAACTACAGATACATAGAACAAAGCATAGGGAGATGGGTGAATAAAGCTGTAGTTTTAAAGCAATAGAGTTCAGGTACCAAAAAAAGACACATAGATAAATGGAACAGAATAGAGTCAAGAAATAAACTCATGGTTATACAGCTAATCAATCTACAACAATGGAGACAAGAATATACAATGTGGAAAAAGACAGCCTCTTTAGGAAATATTAAGGTCCTTAATTCCCACATAATTTCTTCTTTATATCTTTGTAATCCTTATTTTTGGAATAAAATGCAGTTTGAATGCAATGATGGAAACTTTTTCAATCATGGTGACAAAGTCATCTCTAGCACAATGGGTGTTGGAGTTATACTTCCTGGGTACAAATCATACTTCCATTATTCTGCTAGCTGAACAGTCAGGAAAGCTGTCTCAACATAAAATGAATATGACTATAATAATAATATAGTATAAGAATGTAGTAACTACAATAATTTATCCATCATTAAGTTATTGGTAGGATAAAATTATTGGCACATATTAAACGCTCAGTAAATAATAATTGACATTTTCTCTGCTATCATTTTCATTGTTATAACTTTAATTGTCCCCCTTAGACAAGTAATTTAGATATTCAGAATTTCTCCATATTAAACATATTTTGTTCAGAGATACAAAAATATAATCCAAGTAAAAATGTTATAAAAGTATTTGGACCACATTTCTCTAGCATAATTTAGTCCTAAGTCAAGACCTCCTTAATAACCTATATAGGGAGCTTGAAAATCATTAATCAAAGTGTCAAATACCTTCATGTAGTAATCACAAACTATGCACAGATATTCCAGGTCTCATGTTTCCAGGTCAAAGTTCTCATGTTTCCAGGTTAAATTTAGGATTATATTACATATTCTCCTGTTTTTAAGTTATAATATCAATAATAATTTGCTTATGCCAATGAAATATGAGTCAAAAGTTATGCTAATTTCATCCAAGCAGACACATCTACAAGCCAGAACATAATTCACCATATTTTTTGGTGTTTATTAATATTTGTTATTAATAACTACATATTAATTTTAATTTATTTGTATTCTCATCAACCTTTTATTTTATTTATATATTTTAGCTTATATCATTAATAGTGTACTTATTAATAATTAAAATTAAAATATAAAACCACTAAAATAAAATTTGGTACAATTATTTTATTATTTAAAGGGCAGGCAATTGTAGGTAAAGCCCTTCTAACTGTACTCAAAGCTCAGAAGCCATTGAAGAAAAGATCAATGCATTTTATTATGTAAAAACCATAATTAAAAATAAACACTCTGCATAACAACAACAACAAAAAAAGCCTGAGCCAAAAGACAGAAGAAAACATAAATCCCCAAAATAAAATTCTAACCTCCCTAATATGGAAAGAGTTCTTAATTGAGTTTTTAAGAAAAAGAATAGCAACCCAATAGAAACATGAATATACCAAATGTACAGATGGATCACAGAAAAAGAAATAAGGAAATATGAATGATTTTTAAGCATTTTAAGAGGTGTTTAACTTTATTATAAAAGAAATGCAGATTAAAACTATATCAATATGCTTTTTATCCAAAAAACCCAAACATTTTTAATCTATTAAAGACCAAAATATTTTTGACACACTGTATTAATGACATTCATAAATTGCCGCTAAGACCACAAATTAGCTTAACCTAATGAGAGAAATTTGGCAAGATCTTTCAAAATTATAAATCTAAATTCAATTTATGTAATTTATCCTCTATAGGATATCCTCTACATTGTACACAAACAAAACAACAAATATTCAATCATCCAATGAAACGCTGTTTGCAATCACATAAAATTATCAACACACAGATGGCCTTGAATGGGAATCATAGACTGGAATACTATGCAGTTCATTTTAAAGTGGCAGGGTAAAAAGTCTCTTAAAGTGGCAGGGTGAAAAGCAGTCTTTTTGGGTTTGATACAAAAAATCTCCAGTATACACTGTTAATTGAAAGAAGTGAGATGTTACTTTTTGGATCATATAAAAGAATGATGGGGATGAGAATAAAACTTCGTATCTATTTTCTTATATTTGCATATAGAAACTGTGTAGGTGTACCAAAGAAACTAATAATGGAGACTAAGAAAAGAGAGCTATATATTTCATTGAGCTAAAATGGTTGTCATTGCCAAAAAGCCTTTACACTCCAAGCAATTTTTTGTATATTTATCTTTTGTTACACCCTCTGCTTGCAATTTTCATAGAACTATACAACTCTATGGGAATTAAACATCATAATTTTCCCTTTTGGTCTCCAGATTTTGAAAAGCAGTGTTTCCATATCACAGCCCCAGCAGTGATCAATGCAATCAACCCTACATGTCCCTTGAAGTATGTCCTGGTCTCAGCCAGAAAGGTAATCTTAAATGGCTCTATATTTGAAGAGGGGACAAGCAAAGCATTTCAAAAAGGTCCAGGATATGGTTTTATGTTTCTGACATCAGCCCACCAGGTTTGCCTGTCAGGCCTAATGTGTGCAAAAATGTTTTATCTATATCTGACATTTCTCAAAGTGATTTCATCAGTAGTGCCTCTGGAGGGTCAAATGAAAGCTTGTTCAACTAGAACTTGAGGCAAAGACAGTAGCAAGCCTCAGGCAATCCCCGATCTTGGAATGTTAAAGGTCAGTGTTAAAATTTATAACATATTGTTATCTAATATTAACACTTCCACTGATGTATTCTCAAAGAAACTTACATTTTGATATGCCTGAATCAAAGTTAGTTTCATGATCTGGTTTCTTAAATGTGTCCCTTCATAGCAAACATGAACAGAGCCGTCAATTCAATTGGAATATTTATGCAGATACATCCACAGGTTGTGAATTGGTTGGTCCTTTGGTTCTGAGCACAGGTTACATGCCAGACTTTGAAGAAAAGTTTATTTTTACTGTGACTCTCATTGTCACTGATTTGTTATTCTTTTCCCTACTTGCTCACATATGGCATTTTATAGATAAATGTATCAGGTGAAGGAAGCACAATTTCACATAATATTAGCACTGTTCAGTACTTTTTTTTAAAATTTAAACTAGAGGAGTAGCAGAGTACACACAAACTCTCAAATTCTTGCTTGTATCACACAGGTAAGCTGTCCTTAGGTCAGGCACAGTTATACTGCACACAACATGGAAAAGTTCCAGAAAAGGAATCTGACTCCACAAACCTCTATATAGAGAAAAAGGAAATAAAACAGTACTGCAGGGAATGATAGGCTCCCAAAAACCAACCTGGCTTCCTGGTGAGGGAAGAGGTCCTGTTAGAAATGACAGGGGTAAGGGAGGGGTTCAGCCTCTATTATCATAGTTTTGTTCTCTTGAACAACTTAGACCTGCTGAATCAGCTTCTTGATGAATTACCAAAAGATGGGAAGAAATGTGTTTCTATGCATACCCAGGACCATGGCATCAACTGGGCCACCTAGAGGAAATTTTATATATTTGCATACAAGTGAAATAATAATGCATACTATCCCTTTTGCTTTTATTTATATTGTGAAAGAGTAACTTTATGTAAATTAGTAGCTTAGTCTGCTCAGAGAATTGATCCCTTATAAATACAAATAGTAATACAATCTTTACATAACTCAATCTTACAAGAAATGGGGGCAAAAACCTTATTTATTAAATGGGCCAGGGTGCTTTCCATTTAGTTAAAACAGCTCTTGGCTACAACAAAAATGCGCTTTGTTTCTAGACAGTAATTTGGTATTTTATTCTGACTTGCCAATCTGATAAAACAGTTGGGCATGCTGTCTCTGCTTTAGCACACTTATTGCATCATTCAGTAAGAAAACAGAATTTCCTCTACAGGCAAACAATTATATCTGTGTATTAAGATATTTAATTTGGAACCTGTTTTAAAATATGCTCTAAATGTAATTTTTAAAATATGATCTAAATATAACATATATTTTCCCATTAACTGTAAAATTACATTTATATTCTGTACATATACACATATACTTACATACACTCATATATATATATATATATATATATATATATCTCAGAGAAGGCAATGGCACCCCACTCTAGTACTCTTGCCTGGAAAATCCCATGGATGGAGGAGCCTGGTAGGCTGTAGTCCATGGGGTCGCAGAGTCGGACCCAACTGAGCAACTTCACTTTCACTTTTCACTTTCATGCACTGGAGAAGGAAATGGCAACCTATTCCAGTGTTCTTGCCTGGAGAATCCCAGGGATGGCGGAGGCTGGCGGGCTGCCATCTATGGGGTCGCACAGAGTTGGACACGACTGAAGTGACTTAGCCATATGTATATATAACATATATACCTTAGAAAGGCAGAAAACAATAAATTAGTTTTGTGGTTACACTAATCTAGGCTGAAGTTTGAGTTTTATACCACACACTAGTTAGCATAACTTGGGAGTATTACTTAAGCTTTTTCAGGTTGTTTGCTCACTTATAAAATTGGGATAAGTATTCTTCTCAAGATAATTGAGAAGATTAATGCAATGTAATGAAATGTCTAATGTAAAGTACTCAGCATAGGTAAAGACGGCATCTGCCTGGGGTACTGATCAATAAGGACAGCTGTCACTGGAACACACTGGAAACATGGTACAAGTCAAGTCAAGTTCTGGAAAAAGGCTCCTTGTGTAACCGGATGTCTGTGGTATTTCACTTCCCACAGTAGTCAGCGCCCTCAAGTGGAAACTTTAAAAACATGTCCTTACAGAGTTGACTCTGAGGAAGGTGTAAAGGGCACAGTGCAAGTATGCAAACTGCATGGGTTGGAGATTCCTACAAATATCCATTCCTCCACCAATAATTTCTACATAGTTGTTGCCTAGACCTAATGTCCCACAATTCTTTTATTTTTTTAAAAAAGTAGACATATAGTCGCTAATAATATTTATTGACATATTTTTTACTTATTTTCCCTTTTTCCCAATTACTGCACAACTGAAAATATTTTAGTTATTATTGCATAATTCTCTACTCCTAGAACTCCCACAGGACATATGTTAGAGCCTCTCAATCTATTTCCTATCATCATTTTAAATAACCATTTAGTTTTTTCATCTCTTTCTCTCAGTGCTAGGTTCCAGATGAATTTTTAGTATAATTTTCCAATGAATTATCTTCTCAATACTTTTCATTCCAAATATTTTTATTGGTTTTTACCATATCCAACTGTTCCACAGAAATACATATCAATATGAATTTGTTTCATGAATTAATTTCTTTTTAACTAATCTACTTTTATATCTTTGGGGCCTTTAATAAATCTATAAAGTCATCTACAAATCTTTATCTAAATCTATAAGGTCATCTACAAATCTTTATCTAAATATATAGTCATCTATAAATCTTCCTATTACTTGAATTTCATAGATATATGCTCATATCTCTATTGTTTCTTGAAATGGCTATCTGCCTTGGAAGTAGATTTCCTCATGTGCATTAGGATTCTAATTTGTATGCTTAGATTTAGGGGTAGTTCATTTTTCTTTCTTTTTTATTCTCATTTTTCCCTGTCTAGCAGTTTTGTGCTTGCCTACACTGCATTCTAGGATCTCCAGACAAGAATCATGCATTATACTGGCACCTCAAGGATCCTGTTTCACATTAGTATTGGAGTTATGTCACAGGCCATAACAGAGCATGATCCAGATCCTAGTTCCATGATTATTTTCTCTTTTCTATCAGCTCAACCTAGGTACAACTCTAGGAAAGCATGGCAGCCTTTCTCAGCCTGTTTTACTTGGCAGAGAATATAAGCCACATTTCCTAAGTCTCATTCATCTTTTTTTTTTTCTTCCACTACCCATGAACAGAAGGTAATGCTGGGACATTAGTCCAGCCCTCTATTTATTGTCAGATCCTGCTCTATTTCTTATCTCTTGAGATACTTATCTTGTCTTTGAGCAAAGCTATGTCTTTTTAATTTCTAAATAAATGTATTTTGAATCTATCACTGCTATGTATATTCAACAAGAAGGGTAAAATGGTTTAAACTGTGAATTCATAATTGCTTCCTGACAAGATGTTAAGACATACCATTTTTAAGTCAAAGTAATCTTACTGTAATAAGACTCCCAGTGTGTTCCACCCATGGAAATAATCATAGGTTTCTACATTTATCAATAAAGACTACAAGGATTAAAAATTATAAGACTTAATTTATCCTTATATTTTTGAAAATATTAAGAGTATGTTAGAAAACAAATTTTCAAATCAAAGAATAAAATTTTAATATATGATATATGAACCAAAGTATCTGCTTTGGTTTTGAAAACCTGAAAATGACAAAAACTCAGCATTTTATCAGTCACCAAATTATATTATTCCCGATTATTTAATTTACTAATAGTAATATTTTCTACATGGAGGTAAAATTATATGTATGGTGTGTGTATGTTTCGCTAAAACAGTGAGAGGAAAAAAATGCAATGATGGTTGGCAATTTTAACACCCCACTCTCAGCAATTCATGTAATTATCAGAATAATAATAAAGGAAGAATAAAGAAGAACTAGATAACACAACCAACCAGCAGTATCTGATTGACATATATAGAACACTCCACTAAACAACACTGAGCACACATGTTTTTCAGGCACCCATGGATGAGTATGAATATTATTTTAAAAAAAAAACAACATTGAGCTGAAGCAACAGATAGATTTGTCCTGCGGAGATTTTGGCATTGACTACTCAATCATACTTTTAGGACTGAAATAGGTGGGAAATATAGTAAAGTCATACTTTATTTGTATAAGTGGGACAGCACTAACTCTGATGAAACTATTTCTTGAATCACCATAATGGACACTCATGGCTGTTCAACAAATGTCTAGTCTTGAACCTGTTACGGAAACTTAGGATGATCCCCTTGAGTAGTGACTCTACTGTACTTCTAATAACTTAAACTATAAATCTTTCTCCTAGCTTAATCCAAGAGGACCTGAGCCAATTTACTAGGTGACTATACCCTGGGAAAAGATAAATAATAATTTTTTTGGTGTTTATTGGATAATGGCTATTCCCTTGGAAGCTAAACTGCTACTGCGATCCACCAGGCTAGATAAGGTTTAAGGAAGAGGAATGAGATCTAATCATCACTGACATTTTGTTTCAAATCAGTCTTACAGTTGGTCCAATTTGTACCCAATTACCCAGTGTTTATTTCCTCAACTCTAGAAAGCACAATTGGTCAAGACATACCTAGCAACTGGGAGAATCCCCAAATTGGATCCCTGACCTACAACAATTAGGCTTCCTGTGTATTGAGGATGATTAAATAGGAAACGTCAAACGAAGATATTTAGAACTTACACTCCCACTGAAGTAGTGAAAGAAACATAATGGCACATTCTGGAGAGATTGCCAAGGTTTTTATCCCCACTAGAAGTTTAAAAGATTCTAGTACATCCCCTTTCAATTCATCTATTTGGCCTATAGATAAGGCACATGGATCTTGAGGAATGAGAGTACACTATTATAAAATTAGGTGGTAACTACAACTGCAGCTGTATTTCCAGATGTGTTTGCTTTATTGAAGCAAATCAGTACTGCCCCTTTTCTCCAGTCTGAGCTATTGATCTCAAAAATACTTTTTCTCTGGACTTGTTAAAGTCACCAGAAACAGTGGTAAACTTTAGTATCTCTCCTTAGGGCTCTACCAACCCTCCAGCCATTTTCTATAGTTTAGTCCACTAGGAACTTGTTTGCTTCTCTATTCTACAGGACATCAAGCAAGCCAACAATATAAATAATATCATGCTGATTTGACCTGATGAGCAAAAGGTAGTATACACACTAAATATCTTATTAATATATGCATGCCAGAGAATGGAAGAATAAACACCACAGAAAGTCAGAGATACATTATATATGTGAAGTTTCTAGGCATCAGTGGTCTGGTGTCTGTCAAAATTTCTCTTATCAAATGGTGAATGTGTTTCTGCATCTGATACCTGCTATCTCTGAGAAGTGGATCTCTAAATTTTGGTTGTAAAAAATAAACAATTTGGGCATCTTACTTCAACCTGTTTACCAAATTACCCAATCGGCTGTCAATTTGGGGTCCAGATCAAAAGTAGGTTCTACAACAGAACCAAGCTTCTATTCAATCTGTCTTGCCACTTGGTTCACATGACTCAGCATATCCAGTAGTGCTTGAAGTGCCTATGACAGATGGGGATCCTAAAGGGACCTAAAGCAGAACCTCACAGATAAAACACAGTATATCTCTTTGGGATTTTGGAGAAAAGTTATACTTTCTCAGCAGATTATTCTCAACTGAGAAATAGCTTCTAACTCATTACTGGGTCCTGCCTGAGTGCAAACACTTACTGCTGCTGCTAAGTCACTTCAGTCGTGTCCAACTTTGTGCGACCCCATAGACAGCAGCCCACCAGGCTCCCCCATCCCTGGGATTCTCCAGGCAAGAACACTGGAGTGGGTTGCCATTTCCTTCTCCAATGCATGAAAGTAAAAAGTGAAAGTGAAGTCACTCAGTCATGTCCAACTGTTTGCGACCCCATGGACCTCAGCCCACCAGGCTCCTCTGCCCATGGGATTTTCCAGGCAAGAGTACTGGAGTGGGTTGCCATTGCCTTCTCCCAAACACTTACTACTGGTCATTAAATAATGATGTGCCCTGAAACACTCCTAATGAACAGGATGTTGTCTGCTCCAAAAGCTCCCTGTAGCAGTATTCCATCAAGTGGAAGTAATAGGCTTTTCTCCACAAGTTTTGAAGTCACAAATAAGTTGCACAAAAAGTGGCTCAAACATTCCTGGTTCACGTACTCCTGCCGTACTGCCCCCTCTCTTTTTCTGTAACATGAAGTTGTCTATGAAAACAGAATGAGAAAGTACAATTTGATCTTTATTCACAGACAATTCCCCACACTATCCTGACAGTAGCTGAAGTGGACGGCTGCACTGCACGTGTGGCCCTGAAAGACCCTGAAAGTCCCTGAAAGTGGTAAAAAAAAAAAAAAAAATCTTTTCAATGGGAAGAACTTCAAGCTTTCATACTGCCTGGAAGTAGAGATGAATAGAGGTATACATCTAGAATGAGTTATGAGCAGTGACTAACAGTTTGGCTGGATGGCCAGCAACTTGGAAGAAACATGAAGAAATATGATCTACAGAAGACGTATGTGGAAAGACCTCTCCAAATGGATATAGATAAGAGAACATTTTTGTCCCACACAAATGCTCACCAAACAGCAAGAAAGAGGAAGAGACCTTAATAAATGTATGCACAAGGTAACTCATTCTTTTCCCATTCTTTTATTCCCATAATTGCTCAATTGGCTCATGAAGACAATAATTATATAGAAATATGGAGCTTATGTATGGGCTTAGCAAAATGGATTTCTACTCATCAAGGCCATTTGGCTAAAGTCATTGCTGAGTACCCAACCTGCCAAGAGCAAAGATCAACACTGAGCCCCTAAAATGGCCATTCCCTGGGGAACTAGCCAGACACCTGGTATCAGGTTTGTTACACTGAATCATTCCCATCATTGATGGAGTGGCTCTTTGTTCTCACTGGAAAAGACATGGTTTTGCCTTTCCTACCCTAGTGTTTCTGCTTAAATCACCATCTGTGGGCTTACAGAATGCCATATTCATCTTGACAGTATTCCATACAACATTGCTTCTGACAAAAAAAAAAAAGACAAAAACGATTTTATAGCAATTGAAGTGCAACACTGGTCTAAGTCCCATGCACTTCTCTGGTGTCATTATGTTCCCCTCATCCTGAAACAGCTGGCCTAATAAAATTATGGAACGGCCTTTGGAAGACTCAGTTATGGCACCAGCTGGTGACAGCACTTTATGGGGCTGCAATAATGTCATCCAGGATGTAAGAAATGCTTTGAATAAGCTATAAATATATAGTGATGTTTTTCCTATACTCAGAATTTAGGAGTTTAGGGACCATAGGACAGATATGGAAATAGCTCCTCTCACATTAATGATAAAGATGCAAAAGCAACATTTTCATTTCCTTTCTTATAACTTTTTTGGGGCTTAGAAGTTGTACTTCCAAAGAGAGAAATGATTCCACCAAAGAATACAGCATTGTACTGGAACCTAAGACTACCACTGGCTACTCCGGGCACCTCATAACACTGACACAAGAAGAAAGGGTGAGGAAAATATCTCCAGAATGCAGGAGATCCTCCAGAGTATCACTTAGTCTTCCTGTATTTTGTGGTAAAAGTTAATGGAAAGCTAGAACAACCCAGTAAAGACAGGACTATAACAACAGACAGGAATAAAGATTTGGGTAATCTCAACAAATAAGGAAACACAACTGACTTACACACTAGCAGAGCAGAGAGAATATTTCATGACTAGTTGAAAACAAGAAGGCACTGATAGGATCATTTATTTCTTCCTTGCTTCTAAGTGTCCCCCATTTCCTTATTGTAGCATAAGATTTGCTAATAGTGGTTATAACAGTACCTCAGAATGATAGGATATTCAAGGAGGGTTCTGACTCAGTCAGAAAAGAAATGAGCTTCCCTCATACATGGGTAAATCACTTTGTATCCTCTCTTATGAAAGGACAAATGTTTTCATTGAACAAAGAATCAATTTTAGGTGAAATCATGAATTATGTTTTACCTTTATTGGGAAGTAAATATGGTTAGTATAAATGAGGATGAATGCCATGTTGACAAGGGGTGCACTGGACTGCTGGACTTGCTGATCAACTGTAGTTGCAGGTCCATCACCTGGTACCTGCTTGCAGACCCACAGTATTAGGAGCTGTGCAGAGGCATTAACTTCCTTTATACCTCCTTAACAACACCTTTCCTTGGAACCATTGAGTGACTTGACATGTTAGATCTCACAGATTTCCTGAAAATTTCTACTCTTGAAAGGACCACTTGTCTACCCATACTAACGCTTGGCAGATTAGTTAGTAACTCTCTGATCTACCTATTTCCCTCTACTAAACTTTATCTTCCCAGCTCCTTATGTATGTATTCAGTCGAATTTCTAAAATACCTCTCTAATTTATAAAATAACTTTATATGTTATAATATAAAAAAAAACTCCCTACTGGTACTCTTTTCCTGATTGAATACTGACTGATAAATGTGGCATAAACATAAAACTCATTTGCTGCTCATTTACTCCATATACCCCTCAAAAGAATCAAAAAAATAAAAAACCATGTACAATAATATATTATCAAAGAATGGCTCACCTATGAAATGAACAATCAAACAGCAACAAACAAACTGGACCTAACATTGTTCATTTCTCTAGTGATGTCTGCCTTTGGGGTTCCAGGTTCACTAGAAGCAGATTAAATGTAATCACAGTATCCTTCTTTATGTTCCTCTAAATTCTCTATGTAACTTTTGCCTTCTATTCTCCTTACAGTCATTTTTGTCTTATGCTAGTTCTTTAAACATTTTCATTTTTCCTACTTTTAAGAATCTTTCTCATAGAACCCTTCATTGCCGCCATAGTCATTTAGTATCTTATGCCTCTTTTCTTATATCCCAAGTTTTAGAATCACTCTTCATATATGGCACTCAGAACTGAACACATTACTAAAGCTAATATCTGAAGAACTGATATTTCAGAGTACATGGCACCATCATCTCCCTCCTTTTACATGCATTTTTCATATTAATGTAACCTAAATATCAATTGAACTTTTAGAACAGCCATGTTACATGGTAATCTCACAGTAAATTTACCAATAAATAACATTACTTTTTTTCTCAAAAACTTGTTGCAAACTCAAGTCTCTCTTTCTTATCTATGTGTGTACAGTTGATTTTTTTAACCCTAAGATCTTGAATGTTATATCAACTCACTGCAATAAGAGTTACAGTCTAAGAATCAATCATTTAAAATTTGATTCTGTCAACTGAAAAATCAGTTGCCATTCACAGATGAATGTGGTCCATGAATAAGATAACAATGAATTGTATATCTTTATTTCTTCATTTGTCAGAAGTTTTATAAAAGGTCAAGGACAGGATTCTAAAACATTTGCTGCTTGGCTCAGATTTTTCTAGTCAACAATCTTTGGCACACTTGCTCAACTCTCTTTATATTTCCTGATAACTATAAACATCTAGTCCATTTTTTATTGAACTTGCTGCTAGGATGGATTTTAACATTGGATATTTTTTAAAAACATTTTGACATAGATGTTTTGAAAAGACCACATTTGTGTACCTATTTTAAAACTATTAATGTTCTCATGAGACTATGTCATGTGGTCATTTTGACTTAAGGATACTGTAACACAGTCTTAAAAATTAAAATGTCATTTTTTAAAATTACAAGTTAGGTAAAAATGAGAAATAGGCATCTCTACAGTTCTTATACTTGTCATCCTATTTTCCCCTGAACCCCTCATCGTTAGCATGGAGTTCAGAAAGGGGAAATGACAATGAATTTTTTCTCATTTGAGTAATATTTAGTAAGCAAAAACCGACAAAGGGTATTTTAATGTTTGGCACAGTTGCTCTGAAGTGTTACATCAAAACAGCTTAAATTTTACAGGACATGATGCCAAATAATCAAAGGTATAGCTTTGTAGCGCAGGCATCAATAATGAGATTATTTGGAGATGTGTGGGAATGGGAAGAATGAACCTGAGCGAGACCCTTTCTCCTAAAGGATGAGCATCTATGCTTAAGAATCAGGCTGCCCTGAGTAGACCTTTGACTTTATGAAGCTGATGATGCTTCATCTCCTCTTGTGCTTGCCAGCATAATTCTATTTACACGGTACATAAGGTTCTCTTGTATTATGAAGGCTTTTTAATTTCAAAGACAAATATCTAAGGAGGTGGGAGGGGGGTTCATGTTTGGGAACGCATGTAAGAATTAAAGATTTTAAAATTAAAAAAAAAAATATCTAAGGAACATGCATTTTAAAAAAGAGTTGAATGGATAGGCCACTTTGTAAATAATTTTTTTAGTTCCAAGTTCACAGATAGTAATCTCCAGAAGGGAAGGTCTTAAAATCCCCAGCATCTTTTTGTTTCAGCAGAAGTTGAAGGGAAAAATAGCAGATTTTACTCACATGCTCTTCAGTTGTTCCCCTAACTCTAATCCATTTTCACAGAATAGCTAGATGACAGCTTACACCATGAGACCTATGCATTGAATCAGAGGAATTCCAAATGATCAACCCCGGAAATAGGATTGGGCGATAACTCTGATCCATAGCCATGAGAAAATGAGGGTGATCTCCACACAAGACTCCACTCAAGCAAACAAAACTTCCTCTTTGCCCACATTTTTCACCATAGATCTTGAAGTTGTTTACCTCTCAGACAAATAGAACGGACTTGCCTAAACATACGACATGGAAATAGGTATTCTCCTTCTTCCTTCCCATCCTTAACTAGTGGTTTAGGAATCCATACCTCAAGCTGCATGGATGAGCATAAACCTCAAGATTACACAGAACTCACTGATATACCAACACTGTCAAATACTGCCACCACTGGTTGGTGGGTTGGTTTTGTATACATGGGTAAGAGTCTGTGAGCAGCTTGAGGACAGGTCTCATATCTTGTGCACTTCTTTATCCTCTGATCTAGCACAATGCCTGGCACAAAATAGGTGCTTAATAAATAGCTGTTGAATAAACTAGTATTTTTATCTTTCATTTAATTCAGTCAGTGGAAAACTTGAGCACCTATTTATGTACCAGATACTCGAGGAAGCTGTCGGTGGACAAACAGGCATGAATCCTTCCTTGGACTTTATAGCCTAATTGAAACTGGTAAAGTAACTTCCACTCCTAACAACTGGCAATAGTATTTTAACATAAGGATGGACAATACTACTGCCAAACCTCAATCTCCTCACATTCAAGTTAGTGGTTGGACAAAATGTTCTGTAAGACTGTTTGAGTTCTAAACATTGTAAAGAGTATGAAATGTATAAAGTACTGTGTAAATTAACTTAAGTTTTAAAATTATGAAACTGTTTTAAAAATTTGAAAACTGTCCCAAATGGATGTTCTCCCCAGTTCAAAAGGCAAACGGATACATGCACATCACCATATAGTCCACATGAAGAATCCAGCAACTCTAGCACTGTTACGTTGCTGTATCAGATCTCTACTGTATGGCGTAACTGCTTTAAGAGCACATTTTACCGTTGGTATCCTCTATAGGGTCTAGCGCTTTTAAAATAACATTCAACAAATGAACTAATGTAGTGGAAATACCTCAAAAATCACCAAGTATTCTAGCCTGAATGGCATTTGGGAGATTCAAGAACCCCAAGAAATTGTATTCAAAACTATGTCTGTAAACCACTTTGCAGAGTTCTTTGGTTTTACCAGTCTCAAAGAGATCTGCCATCCAAAACGGTTCCTTCATTTAGTATATATTAATTGAATATCAACTACTTGCCAAGCATTATACTATGATTTAGGCTTGGAATCTAAAACTTTTTAAATAAATAATGAATATTAACTGTATAAAATATTTATAAGATCTGCTTTCTCACATTCATATCATTAAAAATAATGCATACTCTATTACACATTTACATCCTAAATCAGCATCAGATTCTATGCAGTTATTTAATATGATACTTGCTGGTAAAATATACTTTAGAAATATATTCTTATCTGGCTCAATGGAAAAGTCTAAAGATAGAACCAACGGAGCTTAAATGTATAATATACAGACAGATAGTAAGATACACAAGTATATATAAACACACACATACATACACACATACACATAATTTAAGAAATCTTTAGTAAATAATGCTGTCAAATTCTTTTAACCATCTCTAATTCATCAACTATTTCACACCACAGCTGGATTTCCATTTATTCCTAACAACACAATAGAGTTCCAATTCTTTAAAAGATAAATGATGACAAATAAAGAAAATTTCATAAAATTGTTTTGTTCTCAGGGACTTCCCACTGACTAAAATTAACTTTCAAATTCCCTAGATGGAGAACAAAAGTAATTTTAAAATCTCAAGAAAACCTTTAAAATTTAATGACAATTTTTCCCCTTGGAAATCTTTTATCTCCTCAATGCATTAAGCATTATCTATCTAGAATCATTTAATATTCATATGAGCAGCTATTTAAGTTTTCTGAATAAAATGATTTTTACCTTTGAGAATGGCTGCCATAGTCTTGCCACAAACATATGGAAAAGGTTATTTCCCCAGATGAAAGCATAAGCCTACTTAAAGATTTAAATCCTCACCCTCATTAGATATTCATTTTATAATATGAAAATTCAATATAGCGTGATCCAAAATAATCATTTTCAAAAAATGGTTACATCATACTATTAGGAACCATTTATATCTAATTTCTACACCATACCAGAACTTAGCTGCAATTAGTGATAGTGGCCAGGAGATGGAGCATTCTCATTTCCTAAGATTTACTTCATAGACCTTTGTTTAACTCACAAAAAGTTTCCTTTAAACAGAAATGTTTTATTGGCACTTATCGCCAATGGCAGATATGAATGAAAAACAAGGCATTCAGAAAAAAATAATGACTTAAATTTCTCAAAAGTTTTACTAACTACTAATCACTTATATGTGAATAAAATACTTTGAATACCTTTTATCTCTCCTGTGTACAAGAAGCAGAAGGAGGAAAAAAAGTTTAGAATACTATTTAGAATTACCTCAACTTTTCAATTCTTACTTCCGGCTCATTTTATATAATGCTAGACTGCTTCATAATGTATGTTATAATTATATGCTCCATTTTGTCAATGAACTAAAAACAAGTATAGTTTTAAATTAGGAATTTACAACTGATATGTTAGGAAGAAAATTCATTAAAGTAAAAATATTTCCTGAAATGGTTTTATTCAAGGCACATATGATGTTTAAATGTTTCTTTCACTTAATAAATGCTAAAGAAGAGTCTTTAGATCTCAAATCTATTATACTGCTTGTAAAAAAAATAGCATTTTTAAAGACTGATAATCCATTCCCGTACATAGTGAACACATTAATAGATGTGGGTATGTGGGTTATAGTGCATGCTTCTAGAAATACTCCAGAAAGGGAGGTAGGCAGATGCATTACAGGTTGCTCTGATTTGGCCTGGAATACAGTCTGCCACCAGTTACTGAGTCTTTGATGGGAAGGTAAGAAGAATCCCTAATCATTCCTGAAAAGGCATAATCCAAAGCTGGCCTACAAGGCAATGCTGGTACCAACCCAGGAGTCAGATAGGGAGACATGAAACCAGACAGCGCTCTGCCTGGAGAGGAATATGCCAGTCGAAATGGACTGATACCTAGTCTAGGATTTAAGCTGTAGAGACTTGAATCACCTCCATAAGAAGCAGAAGTAGTGTGAAGGGGAGAGAAAGCTGATTTATTTCCTAGAGTTCCAAAACCAATCCCAGCTAAACTAAAATTCGAAACTCTCGGAAAAGCCGTGTTTTCCAATGCTCCTGAATTTGCTAGGTCCCTGGTGTCCAGTTTCTGTTCTTTTCCATTTAGGATCTCTTCAATAGCTTGGACCACATCCCCTTTGCAGAGCTGCAGAATGCCTTCTAGCCTGCTGCGTCTGTAACTTGGGAAAATCTTGGTAAGGATATCAAGAGGGTCTCTTGGTCTAGAGGACACAGTGGGATGGCTGGCTGTAGAATCAGTGAAGTCTTTGGCCCACTCACTTTCATTTCCTGATTCCAAATCAGAAGATGACAGGGACCTGGGACTCTCTTCCCCTCCTGACTGCTCCCCAGGATGAAGAGACTGAATGCTATCATCCTTGTTTGGGTTTTCTGAAATAGATGACCTGATGTTTTGTTTTCCAGCAACATCATTAGACTTAGGAGATGATCTCAGGGTAAACTGATGGGATTTAGACTCCAGTTCTTCTTGTCCACTCTGGCAGGAGTCACATTTACTCTCCTTTTGTCCTGGGGAAGAGGAAAAAAAGGTATGAAATAAAGGGAAAACTTCCAAGAAGAAAGTACTGCCCACTTTTAATTAATGCTGGATAAAATAACTTGTTTACTCATAGTATACTAATAATACTTATTATTCACTGTAAAAGACATTAATGAACAAAAAATGTTAAATATCATTTGAAAATGCAGGTGTTGCAATAGTGGGAAAATGCAATTTATCTGTCATTTCAGGATCACAAAGTTCTATAATATACAAATGCTGTAGTTATTTAGGAATCAGAAGGTGAAATCTATTGTTACCCTCAAACTGTTAACACCAATATTTTATATTATTTGCCCCATTTAGCGATTCAAAATTTTCATAAGTGTTACCCACGTTTTGTTGTTATCCACATGAGGGCTTTTTTCCTACAGTGACAATATGCAAAAAGCACTAAACAAAACAATTGTTCAGATAAGAAATCAGAAAAAAAAGAACAATCTTACTATTTAAATGAACATTCTATTTAATCACTAATGCTAAATTTCAAAAACTGGTTTTTTACTCACATTTCAGGTTCCAACTAAGGTACCTGAATAATGTGAAAAAATAGCAGGATATTTCATTTCCTTTCAAATCTAAACCAATAATGACAACTGCTATACCAATCTCAAATCATATCAGAGCTTCTATATTTCATTTTATGTGAGACACAATAGACAGTTGGTATTTTTCATAATCCTCTGTAAAATATGGACTTTCTCATTAAATCTCTAGGGAATCTCAGTAAATGAGTTTATAATCAAATTGTTTCTAAAAGAAAATAATTTACAGCACTCTTTTCACTACTAGAATATGTATATATTTTCAAAGTATCTTGTAAAAAACATTAGTCATTTGCCTTAACTCACAACTCCCTTTCAATATTAAGGGAAATGTTCCAAAAACAGTTTCACAGAAAAATCTGACTTTCTATCTCAATATGTTGAACATATGAATATTAATAAAACAAGACTATCTTTAAATACTTTTTGCAAGGCTAATGCCAGGAAAACAATAATAAATAATTTTTATTTTGATTTACATTTACTCTTAGATGGAGTTTCTCTATTTCCATTAGAAACAGTAAACTGTCAATGAGGCACTCAGTTTTACTGTCAAACTTTCTCTTCAAACAAGATTTATTAATGTAACAAAACACATATGACCTATAGCAATGATTTGCAATGCTCTTATGTTTTCTCAAACAGCAGTCCTATATTCTAAGCAAATATCTACAGTTTGCTTTATAAAATTAAATGTGTACAATTGAACACATTGAGAATGAAAATGCTGTCATTACATCAAACATGATAAACAAAAAACGTGTTGCTTCTGCAAAATCACAAAGACTCTAGAATTTTCACCTTTAAATAAAACAATAAAAGTCATCTAATGATATAGAGATAGATTGGCCTTGGTCTGCTGCTCCATTTTATTTATAAATATGATTCACTACATATGACCCCTTGAACATGTAAGGTTATCACAATTTCATCTCTATAGTAATTTTTACCTCTATAGTAATTTATGCATAAAACACAATATAATGTAATGAAATACTGATGGCATCAGACTGTCTAGAAAATAAGCTGTCTTTAAAATACTGCAATATCCTTACGTCATTTCTTTTCTCTCAACTCCTACAGCTGATTTTTATCATTGTATGCTATGTATTATACTGTAGTTTTAGGATACATATAGTTTTCCTTCTTTTGAATATAATATTCTTTTGTGTAGGAAAATCTTATTCACCTCTGAACCACTGTTTGCCTAATGAATAAATACACTAGTTTACTACAGTTCATGGATATTGTATAAGAGAAGGCAGTTAATTTAGAAGTGTCTTTTCAAAAAAAAGAGGTCAACTGAGGCAAACAATAAAATAAATGATCTATAAAACATCACCCCCTCAAAAAATTCACATAAGTCAATGCCTAGCAGAAGGTTGCCAGTCAGATCTCACTGTCAATTTAGTTTGCAGAATTTTAATTTTTGCTTCTTTTTATAGCAGTTTCACTTAACAACTTTATTCTTCAGCCCACCTTGATTTTTGATGAGAAATGTTTAAACTATAGTTTGTCCACTGACACAAACTAGAACATGGACAAAAAGTGACATAGGTGAAAACAAAATCATATATGTCTTATTTAAGTAGAGAAAGAGTCTTTTTCAAAAGTAAATGCTGTGATCTGTTAAGAGCTGCAATTTTCACAATTCAGGGAAGTTTTCTAATTAATAACTTAATACATCATTATATTTTAATTTCATATGATTCAACCTATCTTGGATTTATACAAAAACACCAAAATGACATTTTCGTGCAAGTATGACCTACTGTAGAATTATGAAATTTGCTAAAATACAGTAAGATTTATGTTAGCATGAAAGGTTAATTTGGGATAACCCTAGTCAAAGAAAGAAATCTTTTTACCTGACATAGAGGGTGAAGGCAATTCGCAGTCAATAAATAAGAGAAAAAAATTAAAACTTATTGGATAAGAAATCTCTAAGGTTAAAATCCCCAAAGATAAGAAATTCTTGGACTTTGAAATTCATATCAATGGTTTTACAAACCTAAATTTAGAAAACCTAAATTTCTTTCCTATGAGAAGAGGTAAAACTTGAAATGTTAGAGTTTTCTACACTGTTGGAGGCTAAAAAGCAGCTGAACAAAAGAGGTGGAACACTTAAAAATGTTCAAAGAGTAAAAATGCTTTGGTAGATTTCAGTCTCTTTCCCACTTCTAGTTGGTCTGTCCCACAGGTAAAGACTGTACTCCCAACCACAAGTGAGTTTTCCATGCAAGATCACATTAACCCTGGTTTTACAGCTAAAAAAAAAAAAAAAATACAGAGCAAGCTCAATGCAGTTTCTTTCACTGTTTTCACTCAATCTTTGCTCTAAGTTTGTCTCCTCTAGGAGAGAAATTTGGGCACAAACTGCATTCCTAGAATGAGTTCCCCAACTGATCACTGGCACTTCATTTTTTCATGTATCCTATCACCTAAGGGGACAGAAAGCCCCAAGGAAGTGAATGTGATAGGACTCTAAGCAGTTTCCCAGAACTTAAATGCTTCTTTTAAGTTCTTTCTCGCCCTCCTCCATGCCATGGCTGTTTATTTCAAAGATTTTTTTCTTCCTCCAAAACAACCATTTTTCTTTTGCAAAGAGCAAATTAAGATTTACTCACCTTGTTTTTCCTCTATATAATCTGGCTGGAAAATTTCGAAAACAGGGGTCGCCAGACCACTAGCCGGTCTCGGGGCACTCAGTCCCAGAGCAGGCACCGTTGCAGGGCCGCTTGAGGTCGTCTGGGAAGTCTCCGTTCTGCTGCTGCCTCCGGATGACCGACCCCCTGGCCCTGAGGGTCCAGGGTACAGAAGCCTTTGCAGCCCCCGAGCCTCGCTCTCCTCTTGGGCCTGCTGTCTGCGCAGCGCCACCTGTGCGGCCATGACACGCTGGCGCTCGGCGATCAGGGTGCACTTGGCACACGCGCAGTCCCGCCAGCGACAGAAGCGCTTGTGGCCCTTGAGGGCTGACACCACTCCGTGGTTGCGACAACGGGCGCATTTGGGTGTCCGTGGGTAGCCACCGGCCACAGCGCCCACCCCCCTTTCCAGTTCGGCAGGCGGCGGGCAACCTCCACTTCCCGCGCTGGAGGCTGCCCTCAGAAAGAGGCTGGACGGGCGCAGGAAAGTTGGAGGACCAGGTATCCCCGGGGGTACCGCTAACGCCGGGGACGCGGGCGGAGGGGCCGCTACCAGCAGTCCCGGGGCCAGGTGGAGCGGGCCGCTGCGGCTGCGGTCTCTACTGCCGCACTGTGACTGCTCCATTTCCGAGAAGTGTCTGGCGAGGGAGGAGTCGCAACAGAAGAGTGCGCTGTCCGCAGCTAACCCTGCTGGGATGCGGGAGCCTAGAGGGCCCGCCTTGGTCCCTCTGCCTACCACCCCAACACCGACAAAGTCTGACACAATTCCCGCGATGAACTGGGGAAACCGCTTCCCAGAGCTGGAGACTCTAAGAGGCGCAGAAGTCCACTGAGCCTCTTAGAGTCCCAGGGCGCTAAGTTAATGCCTTGTTCTCCGCGCGCCTTCGCCTTCGGAAGCAAGAGACGGCAAGACTGCAGAGGCTACCCCGCCCACTGGATCTACTGGCCAAGGGCTGAAACGGGGGAGGGAGGGCCGCGGCGGGACCTGACTGTCTGGGAGGAGGGGCGGTGGGAGACACAAGAAATTGCCCCTTCACACACACACAAAAGCCCTTTTCTCCCACTTGCTTCTCCATGAATTCCTCAATGTATTTTTTTCTTTTTTGTAAGATAATCTTCTCTCCCTCCCCATGCCTCTTTGTCCTTCGTAAATTAAGCAAGATTTGAAGTTCTTTCCCCAGTTCCTAGCTCCTCCTACGAAAGACTGAAGATTTGAACATGGAGTTCTCCGTTTCTTTCCTTTTCCCAGATGAAGTGTTTAAGATGGTGTGTGTGCTCAGTCGCTCAGTCGCGTCCGACTTTTTGCGACCCCGTGGATTGTATAGCCTGCCGGGTTCCCCTGCCCATTGGATTTTCCAGGCAAGAATACTGGAATGGGTTGTCATTTCCTTCTCCAGCTTAGATTGGTAGCACAGTCAATATTAATGAGAAAGCACAAACAAGCTGCAAATATTACCCACACCTGAAAGATACCTTATTTTAGGGCCTTAGGGCTGCATCAGAACGGTGGGTAAGTATTTAAGGGACCTGATTTCACGTTCAGAATCTTCTCATGCATCTGTTTATTTAGAGATGCAAATTTGGATTCTATATGTCATATTTTGAAATATTATCATCCAAAGAAACCCTAATGAATTTCTTATCTATAACTACTTATAGGTAGCGATTGTGTTAAAACTTTCAAAAATACTTCACATTTCTATTGTAAAGTGTTGGGGAGGGTCATCTAGACCATTCTTTAAACATGCTATTATTAATTGCACACCTAAAATATGCACTTAATGCCTTTAATTGTAAGAAAATATCATATTGCTTTTAAACCAAAAGACAATTTAAAGTAGGAAAGTAAAAAAAAATAAAAAAAAATAAAGCAGGGAAGTCATGAGTGTGTTCCTTAATGGAAAAGAGAGTCAGGGTTCTATCAGTTTTTCAAGGTAATATTCAACTGCCTTAACAGGCAATTCATATTCTAGTACTAAGATAGCAAGTAATAATGAAATTTTTACCATTCCACCTACTGACATCCAGGGAAGACATTGCTAATCTATATGGGCTTTCTCTTACTGGCCCACTTCACACCAACACCGCCATTACCATCCTCCCATATAGGCATCCTGATATTCTATCATAGAACTTCCCCACCCTTCCTAAGTATTAGAACTACCTAGGTAACTATGGAGAAGGCAGTGGCACCCGACTCCAGTGCTCTTGCCTGGAAAATCCCATGGACGGAGGAGCCTGGTGGGCTGCAGTCCATGGGGTTGCTAAGAGTCTGGCACGACTGAGCGACTTCACTTTCACTTTTCATTTGCATGCATTGGAGAAGGAAATGGCAACCCACTCCAGTGTTCTTGCCTGGAGAATCCCAGGGACGGAGGAGCCTGGTGGGCTGCTGTCTACGGAGTCGCACAGAGTCGGACATGACTGAAGCGACTTAGCAGCAGCAGCAGGGAACTTATATAAATACTCTAAACCAAGTATTTTGATTCTTTTTGCGCTCTTTTAAACTCTCAAGGTGAAGATTATATATAACCAAGGTTTAGAACTGCCACTCTGGGAATCTATTCCCAGAGTTCTATTCCTAACCTCTGTGGAATCTACAATACCCAGTTTTCTCAGACTTCTATATCTTTGCTCAAGCCACTCCTGCCTAAAAGCTATTTATTCCCCTATTGTGGAACTCACATCAAATGTATGAGTAATGAGTTTTCAATGCTATATGGATCATTAAAGCACAGTGAATTACCTAGGGAGAAAACAATTCCTTTTTTCTACTATTTTTTAATGATCTTGATTACATAAAAGAAAATGCTCAGCTTGGTATAAATATGACTATCATTTGTTAAATCTTATCAATTATACTGTAAAAAAATTAAAAGCACCTCAACAAGTAACACTGTTTACCTGGAATTTAACACTATTTTTCTTTTTTTATTTGATTTTCAGTTATCTTCCAGTTATGGCAAGTGATATTGATTTTCATCCAGATAAGTGAAAATAATTCTTAAAGTAAACATATTTAAATAAAATATGTGTCTATTGAAATGGAAAATGACAAAATGTGTGAAAGACTAAAAACAAACCTTAAATAGTGGAAATTGAAATAAATTGAGAGAGAGACCATTTCCATGGGTCAGAAGACTCAACATTCTTAAGATAGTTCTACCTAAATTGATCTATAGATAAGTTCAACCTCAGTCAAAATTCCAGCAGACTTTTCTAGTAGAAATTGTCAAACCTGCTCCAAAATTCATTTTGAAATGCCAAGGAAAGACCTGGAATAACCAAAACATCTTTGAAGAAAAAGGGATAAATAAAGTTGCAAGGCTAACAATATCTTACTTCAAGAATTATTATGAAGTTATAATAATAAAAACAGTGCTTTAGTGGTAAAAAGATAGAAAAATCAACCAATATGGCAGAATAGACAGTTTTAGAAAAGACTCACCCAAAAATAGACAACTAATTTTAGACAAAGGTGTAAAGACAATTCAGTGGAGAAAGGACAGTTTTTTCTCAACAAATTCTGCCCAAAAATTTGACATCTGTGTGCAAAAAAAAAAAAAAAAAGTTTACCTTTGATCGGTACCTTATAGTTATAAATATATACTCAAAATGGATCACAGACCTAAATATAAGTCATAAAATCATGTAACACAGGAGAACACCTTTGTGATCCTGGTCTTACAAAGGATTTCTTATCTACAACACCAAAAAATATTCATAAAAAGAACAAATCAATAAATTTTACTTTATCAAAATTAAATACATTTCTTCTTCAAGAGGCACTATTAAGAAACTGAGAGAAAATAGTTGTAATACATACATCTGTTACAGGACATATACAGAATGTATAAAGAAATTTCAAAACTCAGTAAGAAAAAAATATTTTAAGTGATTTGAACAAACAGACATGTCGCCGGGGAAGACATATGAGTGGCAAATAAGCACAACAAAAGATGTTGGACACCATTAGTCACTAAGAAAATGCATATTAAACTTACCATGAAGTACCATTATACATCTATTAGAAAGAATGGCTAAAATTTGAAAGATTAACCATATCAAGTATTGATGAGAATGTGGATAACTAGAACTTTTAAACACTGCTTATGGAAATGTAAAATAGTATAATCACTTTGCAGACCAGTTGACAATTTCTTAAAAAGTTAAACATGCTCATATTATATGATCCAATCATTATATTCCACTCCTAGGTATCAGTTCAAGAGAAATAAAGCAAATGTTCATTAAAAAAATTCATATTAGCTTTATTCATATAGATGCAAATTGGAAAAACCCTAATGTTTATCAATAGTTGGTATAATCATATAATAGAACAAACTAAAGTACATTGATACATGCTATGACATGAATGAGTCTAAAAATACTTATTCTGAGAGAAATACAAAAATGAGAATATACTATATATGATGTGATTTATATAAAGTCCTTGATATTTATAGTCACATTAAGCACATCAGCAGTTCCTGGAAATGGTTATGGAGCGGCAGTGAAAGATGGGCATTAGGGATTACAAAGGATCAAAAGAAAACTTTTGGAGATGATAAATATATTAATTATTTCAATTGTGATAATGACTTTACTTGTGTAAACATACATCAAAACACCATTTGTATATAATAAATATGTCCAGCTTATTGTATATCAATTATACTCTTATAAAGCTGTTATAAAAAATAAAACTCCTTGTTACTTCTGGAAGAAGAATGGAATAAAATAACTTTCTGAGCAAAGACAATCCTAATCTTATCACCCAAAGCTAGAGCAATGATTTTAAAAGTTGTGTTTCTTCTCAAATACACTGGAAAGCCTGAATCTCTTCTTCTCTCACAATAGTACTTTGTACTCTCTCTTAAATTATATATACATTCCCCTCCCCTGCTTTTTACTGCATCTAACAGCAACTTAATATTGTAACTATTCTTATAAATTAAGAAGACGTTAACAGCTGCAATTTAGCAGTGGTTACAGTTTCACCAAGTGAAAAGGTGATGAGAAGAAAAAAGCTTATTTTTAATTAAACTGCATACAAGTATCACAGATATGTCATTTGCAAATTTATTCTAAATAAAGTAAAAGAAAAAATGACTAGTAAGTAGGAAACATAGTGGCAAATCAGAAGGAAGGGAAGCTAATAAACTGAATTTCTCCCAAACTCGAAAACATCTATGCCTCTCCTTTTTAAATTATTTTTGATTTTTATTCCAATTCCTCATTCACTCTAAACTCCTATAGTCAACTGCCATTTTTTGTTGGTTCACTATACCTACTACTCAGCACAGAGGAGTGTAAGTGTGAATCGGCAACTGTAAAAACAGACCTGGCTCTGGTAGTAACTAAGCTATAAGATCTTAGGCAAGACTAACCCAGTCAGCTTCACTTTTCCCATTGGCAACTGAAAACACTGTCATTTACAAGGATATTTCCAAGTCTATGGGTCACTTCATCTGCCAATTCTAGTCTGAAGTTATTTCTCATTAATGTTCTTTGTCTCTGAAGAACCTCATTACTACCCCAACTATGGCCTCAGTCAAAGCATCTCTTGTCTTATAAAGCATCTTGTGCTAACTGGCAGTAAAGGAAAGTTAAAGAGAATATGCTTAGTTTGGCTAGAAGGTTCTGGCAAGAAGACTATGGATTTGGAAGGAAAGGCTTTTAAATCGCTTATTCTTCTGTGCATAATTCACTCCATGCTTCAGGATACATGTGAACACACCTTATATAGCCCAACTACTCCACAGCTTCCCAGAGCCATGTGTGCTATGTGCTCAGTTGTGTCCAACTTTTTGCAACCCCATGGACTATAGCTTGCCAGGTTGCTCTGTCCATGGAATTATCCAGGCAAGAATACTGGAGTGTGTGGTGCCATTTCCTACTCCAGGGGATCTTCCCGATTCAGGGATTGGACCCATGTCTTTTGTGTCTCCAGCATCGGCAGGCAGGTTCTTTACCATTAGTGCCACCTGGGAAGCCCTCTGAGAGGCATGAAAGAAACTGAAAATGAAGTTGTTCAGTTGTGTCCGACTCTTCGAGACCCCATGGACTGTATCCTACCAGGTTCCTCCATCCATGGGATTTTTCAGGCAAGAACACTGGAGTGGATTACCATTTCCTTCTCCAAGAGATCTTCCCAACCCAGGGATTGAACCCGGGTCTCCCACATTGTAGGCAGACGCTTTACCATCTAAGCCACCAGGGATGTCCATATTGGTATGCTAATGTCATTTTTGTGGGTTTTGAGGGAGTTTGAACTGCTCTTCTCTTTCTCTGGGGTTTCTCAAAAGTCAATTGAGTGTTACCATGAGTGAGAGGCTACAGTTTGTTAGAGTGACAAATTTCAGCCCTTGGACTATGACCCATCATATGGGTAGGCAGCCCAAGTCCGGGAAGAAATAATAGGCCTCTTCTTGGACTGTCTTGCCTGGAGTATTGGAGAAAAGATGAACGTATTTGGTGATATACATCATTGGCCAAAAATTGTCACTCCCCCCCAAAACCAATATCTACCAGCAAATGCTCCCTTCTGAGAGTACCCTAGAGCTGGATAGAGCTAATTCATTACCCTAGAGCTGTAACCCACCACAGCATTGTACATCTTAGGAAATAGGACTTCCTTGGAGGATGTCATCTCTGATCCCTTGCTCTCAGATAGCAAGAATCCAGTTGAAGATCATATACATTTTTCCCTCACTATCAAATGGACAAGGACTATAAAAGTGAATAGAACATATTTTCTCTTATTGCTTTATAACCCTTTTCATACCAGTTGAGGATGCTTATGTGGAATCAAGAAATCAAGAAACTAACAAAGGCAGGGAACAGAGAAGTATCTATTTTTTTTCTATATCCATTTCTAAATCCCCCCAACATAGTAAACAATACATCTTGGAAAATAAATAAAGATTGGATGCCACAAGACTTATTTGTCAGTTGGCTGAACAAGAACTATCACATTACTTTTCCTTCATATTCTGAAATTTTTGAGACCTATTTCCAGTACACTAAATAGTAATCTTTTTTGGTTTTAGCTCCATGGTGTTTATATAAAGTGGAGTGTAATTTCAAGTATCATTTACAGTTTACTGTGTTTTCTGTACTTTTGTTTAATATTAAATAAAGTACTTTATGACTTTTTTATTAAAGAAAAAGTCTTATGAAACTTATACTTTCATGCTCACCTTAACTGTATTCCAGCATTTTTTAAAATGTTTTGATCTAAGAACACGTAATTGCTTATGAATGTGATGAATTAACATCAACTATAAGCATTTGCTTATACTCTTTTAAGATTAGAAAAGGTTATGATAATATTTACTGTATATATAACATTTTAATTTAACTTTGTGATATAATTTCCATAGCTTTTGTGAGCTCTAGCAGTCATAATTTCCATTATTTAGTCATACAATAATAACAATTATTCTAATAAAGAACATTTATAATTTTTCACTTCCCATTTTAAATAAGAAAGGTATGAGTATGTAAACTTTAAAATTTTTTTATTATAAATTATCTCTTTAGAATAAATTCCTATAAATGAAAGTAGAAAATTAAAGGTTGTGGATATTTTTTAAACTTTTGACTTATACTACTAACTTTTTTCCTGAAATATGAATTTGAATTCTAATATGAAGTTTATCTTATCATTATCCCATATATATTTTTTTCTTTTAAAGGACGTGTTTTTTCAAACTAGGTAATTGATGCCACTTTCTCCTGTAATAACAATGATAACCCAGAGTTCCATTAGGAAAATAATTCTACAAGGTTTCAGTTCATAGAAAGATAATCACCATTTTGCAGATCTCTTGTTGAGTATGACTGAGGGGGACTGAAGCAAAACATGGCAAAAGTTCCAATCATTATAACATACCCTGATGGTTCTTTAAATAAATTACACACCTTTTGTGAACTAGCTGATTTAAGCAATTCTTTATAAAGGAGTGCTATTGACTTAAAGACTAAATAGAAATCTTGGTGCCATTGTGGTTAATTGCGTAAGCAGGTGTTCAAAACTATGTTCTTTCTTTAGTTTATTCTAATCAATCTAAGCCTACTGTGTAAATAGGGCTCAGAACTTATGAAACTCTTGTTTTGCTTTTTAACTCACAAGATATTTAAAGGAAATTCATGCTCGGGCATTGAGATCAGCTTTGTGACTTGTGTTACACTGAATAGAATCCACCTTTATAAATTAATGTATATGAAACATTTTATCAGAGTTCAGTCTTTTACATAGTCAGTTTAAAGACTGTCTGCTTCACTCGGAAACATGTGAAAGTCCTTTACATGGCTGCTAAAGATCATAACAGAATGAATAGCATATATTAAAAGGTAAAGCATTTTAATAAGAAGTTGAATTAAAAATTGCATCTTAGGTAAATTAATTAAACCAAGTCATTAATGAAAAAAATTCTTCATAAAATGCTATTATCTTAAAGGATCTTCAGTATATGAAGAAGCTCTCCGCCCTTATTATAGCTACTTTTTAAGAGCTGGTTATTTTGTGTCATGTACTATACATATACATATATTATACATATACATAGGCTTTATACATATCATTTAATTCTCATAATCAACTTATTGAGATCAATTATATTATCCTGGTTTTACAAATGAAAAAAAATTATAGGTTTAAAAAGTATATGTCCTCAAAATACTCTAATATTCAGACTCCTTTACATTCATGCTTCTCCCCAGAAGTTAGGCAAATTCCCACTGTAACAGAGACTCACAAAGCAATCTATTAAGTACAGTTTTTCATGATATGGTTACTCAGAAGAGGTGCTTATTGGCTAAGACATGAGCAATCTTGAAACTATATCCATTCTTTCAGTTAATAACAGTTCCAGTTAAAAAGAGGGTATGAAATTTAAAAGAGAGGGAAATTCAAAATTCCATAGTTTAGAAATCTTTAGCAAAGTTTGATGATGGAATTTTTATCACTCTTCACTTTCTTTCTCACATCTTACCATGTAAATAACAATAAGATTAAATCAAGAAAAAAATCTTGCTATTTATTTACGCCATTAGAAATTTGAAACATGTTTTCCTTTCATTCTCAAGCACCACTAAAGTCAGATTAGATACTAAATTTTACTCCTGTCAAGACCTGATATTCAGTTCAAAGGTGGTCTTTTCCCTTTAAGGTAACTATTGTGAGACCTATTCACTATTAGGGAAAAAAATTAAATGTTTCATAAAATAAAAATTGACAAAGAGAAGTTCATATATGCCCTTTTGGAAAGAAAAATAGTTAACTTTTTTTATAAGATACATTTTAATGAATTAGTTTCTACTATATTCCACTGATTGAACACAAATAAGAAATGTAAGTCATTTCCTCAAATATCCTTTTCTTCGTGAGGAATTGCCACAGGATCTAGAAAATAGTTTTTTGTTCATTACTGTTATAAAATATGATGAAATTAACTTTGAAAGGTGTTATACATGTTGGCTTTTTTTCCTATCTTTGCGTGCCAGTGTCTGTCTTCTGGAGCTTTCATTACAAGTATCCCAATTAAAAAGCTGTGTGAGTAAGAAAATGGTTTCCATTCACAATAAGGATTCTAAATAAGAGGTAAATTCAGTAAATCAGTTCCTCCTTGGCTCCTAGCCATTCACATCTTTTAGTTTTGAAATTCATTTCTTTGTGAGCATAAGGTGGTTGTTATGAGGTGTTGTCAGGCCTAATGACAGGGCTATTGTACATGGTAGGAGGTGGCAGTTTTTGATCAATGTCTTCAAAGTCAAAGCTTGGAAAATAATAGCTGCACATCAAAACCCACTGCCATAATGCAGTTAACATTGGGCTCTTTCAGGTGGCCTGAGGGAATGACTTAATTCTCATGTTGAGCTCTAATTAGTCATCTATAATGGTGTATTAAGATTTATGTGAAGACTTATAACTTGAGATTCATTATCAAATGAGATTCAAGAAAATCATTGCAAGAATAAAAGTAAAGAAACCTATCTATTTATTCATGCTATCCTCCCATTTTCCTGAATCCCTCACTGATTGCAGTTCTGTTCTTAAGACATTTTTTACTGACCCAATATCTTTGAAAGAATGCCCATGTTTAAATAGGACATTAGTGCAATTCTTTCAGGATATCCTGCCTAGTTGATCAAGTTACTGATTTAAATCTTTTGTTGTACTTTTTTCTATATTTTTGTTATTTTAGAAAAAGTCAAACATTCACAATTGCTTTAAAATAAGGGGTTTTATGTTGTTTTTAGTTTTTTTTCTTCTAGAACATACAGTTATTGAAACATTTAGGAAGAAAAAGCTATTTCATTCATATACTCATTTGAATAGCACAACTGGAATGTTTATATAATCATATATATATATTATATATATACACATATGATTTCTTAAAGAATCTACAGAGTCACAGGTGGAAAATACACAATTAAAAAGTCAAATAAATCCATAGTTAAGAGTTAAATGTGCCATATGTTTCTTTAATACTGAGTAACAATGGGGTGCACTAAGAAACTCATTAAGTCAATGGAAATAGCAGCTGGGCCCTATCAAGATGTCTATTCACTTCTGAAATAGAAAAAGAGAGAAAGAATGGACATAGTCCAGTTCTCAGGTTGTACTGATAATGTTAGCTTGGTGTTAGTGCAATGCAAAATACCATTCCTCTCAACACCTAATTTGATAAATTTCATTTTAATAGCCTTTCTTTATTTTTTCCAGTAAGGCAAAGATATTTCCCTTTACTTTTTGAACTTTTCTCATTAAAAAATTAAAACTCTGCCAAAGCACCTAATAGTACAGTAGAGTCATGCAGCAGACACACTGAGTCTGACAAATGGCTTTAAATCATTTTTAAAAAAAAAGTCTTAATATGTCTGGTTTGAGTTTATGGACTTCAGAATGAAATGAACATCATAATACAAATTGCTCCCACTAAAGTTTTGTATGATTTAGGGAAAGGTCTTGGTTCCTAAGGCACTGACTTTTCTCCTCTATAAAATGTAGTTTTAGATGCTTTTTCCCCCTGCAGTTACTTTAAGAATCAGGCAAAATCTATGAGAATCTAAACATATGCACATGTAAACACAATTTTACATAGCATTTCAAGCCCTCTTTTAGACTGATCACCATAAAGGATTACTAGTCTCCAGTTCAGTTCAGTTCAGTTGCTCAGTCATGTCCAACCCTTTGTGACCCCATAAATTGCAGCACGCCAGGCCTCCCTGTCCATCACCAACTCCCAGAGTTCACCCAAACTCACGTGCATCGAGTTGGTGATGCCATTCAGCCATCTCATCCTCTGTCGTCCCCTTCTCCTCCTGCCCCCAATCCCTCCTAGCATCAGGGTCTTTTCCAATGAGTCAACTCTTCGCATGAGGTGGCCAAAGTATTGGAGTTTCAGCATCAGCATCAGTCTCTCCAATGAATACCCAGGACTAGTCTCCTTTAGGATGGACTGGTTGGATGTCCTTGCAGTCCAGGGGACTTGCAAGAGTCTTCTCCAGCACCACAGTTCAAAAGCATCAATTCTTCGGTGCTCAGCTTTCTTCACAGTCCAACTCTCAAATCCATACATGACCACTGGAAAAACCATAGTCTCTTACAAGTTTAAAATTCTATGGTTCTATGCTGATATCAGTGTAAAACCTCCTGATTCATAAAGCAAATCTACAAAACTAAAACCAAGTCTCTGAAGTGTCTAGAGTCTACTATGGGAGGAAATGAATGCAGAACTACAGAATCTTAAGAGTTCAAAGTGACTTTGATTAGTTTTCTCTATTAATAGATTTCAATTCATAGTATCTATATTCATGTTTTAACAAAAACAGTGCTCTGTAACAGGATGAGAAAATAAAGCCAAAAAAAGTAATATCTCCAAGCCATTTTGATTCAATAATGATAATTCATATTCCTGAAATCATTTTCTTCTTACAACGTCTTCAAATTTTTCACTGAATTGAGAAATGTTTAACAACTAAATGCATGCATGCGTGCTGTTACTTCAGTCGTGTCCTACTCTTTGCAACCCTATGAACTATAGCCCTCCAGGTTCTCTGTCCACAGGATTCTTCAGGCAAGAATATTGGAGTGGTTTGCCATGCCCTCCTCCAGGGGATCTTCTCTACCCAGGGATTGAACTCACATCTCTTATGTCTCCTGCATTGGCAGACGGGTTCTTTACCACCAGTGCCACCTGGAAAGACCACTAACTATTAAGTGGGGACAATTCAAATATATTTCCACTGCTCAGTCATGTCTGACTCTTTGCAACCCCATGGACTGTAGTCGGCCAGGCTTCTCTGTCCACAGGGTTCTCCAGGCAAGAATACTGAAGTGGTTTGTCATTTCCTCCTCTTCATCTTGGCAATATTCAGCATAGTTCCATGTACTTAAAATTTCCTTCTCTTGACTTCCATAAAACCATAACTTTCTATTTTTTCTCCTGCTTCTCTATTTCTTCTCATCTTATTTGCTCATTCCTCAACTCTTCTTTTTTCACATACAAGCCTGGTATAGTTCACTTGTTTGATTATAATTATCCAAACCCCCTTCCCAAAAGAATGGGAAACAGGGTAGTTTTGTTTCCCTCTGTTGGTCTCAGTGCCTTGATCATGGAATAGATAATCAGTAAACATGTATTAGAGAAATAGAAAAGGCCTAAAAGGGACCAAGGTATGACAAGTCTCATGGGCAAATGAGATCATTTTAGGGGACTATGTAGAATACTTCATTTCACTACAAAAGTGACCATGATATATGATACCTGCAAACAGAGAAGGGGAAGGAAGATCATAGGAAAAGCCTTACACTGTACTGTAAGTCTGAGAATGTTTCTGTTAGGCCAGTAGAGATCCCCATAGAAAAGCCTGCTGGTTATAGGAATCCTTCAATCAGAAATGGTCTGATAATAGTCATTGATTGGGAGAGGTCTGGGCAGAGTCTGACATCAGTATAAACACTTTGGGGGAACCATTCCTTGCAGAAAATTATCTCATAAGGGGAGAGCTGACTGGTGTACTCACTCTCAAGGATACAACAGTCTGAAGATGTTTTGTAAGTCACATCTAAATGTGTTAGGTGAGAAAGCTTGTTACATTGCTCTATGGGCAAGAGGTATAGTCTTAGAATTGATCCCATTATTGTTTGTCAAAACAACTTATAAAATTTTCCCACAATTAACAAACATATAATAGCTATTTTTTATAATGCAGCTGTTTTTCCTTTCTAACCTCTAAGAGTTTACTCAAGTGTTTGTATAACATCAATGTGCCAAAATTTGGACTAAGACTCAGGGATAAGGGAGAACCTTTGCCCTCCCTGAGGCTAGTTCTCAAATTGCTCTTTTTATGCTTTAGATTAAAGCAAGCTTTTTATCCTATGAGTTTGGCAATAAGTATTTCAAACACTGTTTTTAAAGTCAAAATGTTTGATATTGTCTTTCTCAGACTGTTTGTTTTATTTCTTTACATGCTCTTTAACTCTTGACTCTGCTTAAGATGGATGCCTTTTTATATAAATTTCCATTAATCTATTCAGTTTTTATTTTGTGCTAATAACCATGCTAGGTAGTTTAGTTATAGCATCTCATTTAATCCCCATAACATTACTGTAAGATAGTTATCATGCCTGCTATTTTGAAATAACAGAACAAATGTAGAAAGTTGATATATAAATCCAGATTTGCCTTATACCAAAGTTCTTTCTCTTTCTACTATACCCTCTTGTTCATTTAAGGTTATTATGGAAGGAAGGCAAGTTAAGGTGTATCAACAAATGTATCAACAAATTGTATCAACAAATATGTAGTGAAATCATATTGATGCTAGAAAAGTGCAGCTTCTAGTTCACAGCTTAGGACAAGTCTAGGACGAGAAAAATGTTCCCATTTTGAGTCTCTAGACTCTCAACCATCAGATTATAAGTATCAAAAGAATCTTCCTTAAGTAAAGTCTTCTGAATAAGACTCCTCAGAACTCATGGAGATTTCAACAAAGTGTGATAGACATTATGATAACAGAATTATGCTGGCTACTTAAATCTTTTGCTTTACAACAATTATATTTAATTCTCATAAATTCAATAGGAATAGTAGTAATACCAGGATAAAACTAATAGCAGTAGCCTCTTTTAACTTAAAGTTCAACGTCCAGAAAACTAAGATCATGGCATCCGGATCCATCACTTCATGGCAAGTAGGTGGGGAAACAGTGGAAACAGTGGCAGACTTTATATTTTGGGGCTCCAAAATCACTGCAGATGGTGATTGCAGCCATGAAATTAGAAGATGCTTAGTCCTTGGAAGGAAAGCTATGACCAACCTAGACAGCATATTCAAAAGCAGAGACATTACTTTGTCAACAAACGTCTGTCACTAGTAGTGAAATCATCGATATGATTTCACTAGTCAAGGCTATGGTTTTTCCAGTAGTCATGTATGGATGTGAGAGTTGGACTGTGAAGAAAGCTGAGCACCGAAGAATTGATGCTTTTGAACTGTGGTGTTGGAGAAGACTTTTGAGAGTCCCTTGGACTGCAAGGAGATCCAACCAGTCCATCCTAAAGGAGATCAGTCCTGGGTGTTCATTGGAAGGACTGATGTTGAAGTTGAAACTCCAATACTTTGGCCACCTAATGCAAAGAGCTGACTCATTGGAAAAGACCCTGATGCTGGGAGGGATTGAGGGCAGGAGGAGAAGGGGACGATAGAGGATGAGATGGTTGGATAGCATCACCAACTCAATGGACGTGAGTTTGGGTAAACGCTGGGAGTTGGTTGTGGACAGGGAGGCCTGGCATGCTGCGGTTCATGGGGTCGCAAAAAGTTGGACATGACTGAGCCACTGAACTAACTGACTTTTAACTATTACTATTTTGTAGATTTACTGAGTGATTTATTTTACAATTACAGTCTGTCAATGTCAAAATTACTTATGTTTGGTCTGGAAAAGTGCATCTGCCTAATATAAACCTATATTTATATACCTAATATAAACCTATATTTATATGTTTATATAAAAATATATTTATCAAAATTTTTCTAATATCTATTAATGCATTATATTTTTAAACTTTAATTTAAATTGGTCTAATTTCTGAAAAACTGAAGATTACATTCTCTTTCCAACTTTTTCATCTCAGTTCTTGCTAATCTCCTCAGACTAAAACTATCTTTAATCTGTAATCTCTAAGCATCCACACTAGATATACAGAACAGAAGGAATATCAATTTAAAACAAAAATATAGTAACTTATCCTTCAGTAATTAAGGATAATAAATAGAGGCAAAGTAGGTAGATTAGTTAGGGATGAATGAGTGTAGAATAATATTGATAGTTGTGTCTCAAGGTGCTCAGCCATTAATATAATTTTAGAGAAATAATATTTATAACTTATTTTTTGTAGTCTTATAATTCCTCATTCTAAAAATCATTAAAAGATGTTGGAATTTCGTGACAATCTTCTATTTCTTTTCAGTATATTTAAATGTTGTCGGGATAATCCTTTTACCTCTGGAAAGTCGAAGAAAACTGTGACTATTTTAACAAAGAAGAAAGACTACTCAGATGAGAAGGATGATTATTATTTGAGAATACCATAAGTCAAAAAGACCAAGTTCACACCTGACTATCATCCACCATTAGAAAACTTAATAGAAAACAATAGCACAACTCCCCTCGATGGATGTCCTTCTCAGGTGAAAATGGAGAGTTACATAGATATTAAATGAGATAACATATATATCAAAATACCTAGAGTCATGCCTGATACATGTAGGCATTCAGAAAATATGAGTTGGCTTAATTACACACAGAGTGCTAGTCACGCTATTCACACTATATGGAACACAGATAATTCTTTGTCATATTCTCTAAAATGAGAAAAGTCTGGTAAAACTAGAAATATCAGCACCATAGAAGGGCATTAAATATGAATAATCTGCATTTCATTATATAAACTTTTGGATGCTTCTAGATTTCCATTCTGTTAAAGAGGTTTGAGGTCATCATTCCACTCTAACAAATAAAAAGCTGAACAAACTAAAAATCCAAAAACTTTCCTTAGGTTCATTAGAGAAACAAGATCGTGGGGTAAACTGCTTCCCCTCCAACGAAGAGACAGACAGGTAGAATCGGAGAATCACAACGTACTAGAGCAGGAACCTGTGAAACAGAACCTTCCCTGGAAGAAGTACAGGGTTGAAAACCCTGAATTGTAACTGAGAAACTACAGGAGGCTCAACATGAATAAGGATAAGAGTTAAAAACACCAGAAGGGCCCAGCACTTTTGTGAGTTCAGCTGCCAGGAGCTCCACCAGGATCTCAACAGCGACTATCAGGGGAAAATCCCCAACGCTGCCAGCAGCAGGAGGAGGAAGTAACCATATTGAAATACATCAGAGCATTCATTCTATTCTTCACAAGGTTTGAACAGCAAGAGAAATTGTTTTAGCAGAACCTAAACTATTGGGGTAACATCAGAGTGTAACCTGATATGAGACCTGATAAGAGAATATCAACCTAGGATAAGAGAAATATGCACTATAGCATCATTTAGCCATTCTGTCTCACCTAAGCAGGGCAGGGAGGAAAAGCACCTGTGAAGATCACAACACAAAGACAGAGACCTAATTTTATAAGACTATAAAACCTTTCCACACTTCCCGCACATTACCACCAAATTACCAAAGGCCTATTTACTATAATTCTTTCTTTCTAATGCATTATGTCTGACTTTAAAAAACAACACAAAATGACAAAGCATACTAAAAACCAAAAACACAGTTTGAAGAAACAGAGCAAGCATCAGAATCAGATGCACATATGGCAGGAACATTGGGATTATCAGACTAGGAATGGAAATCTTAATTTAAGTTAGCTATAATTAACTATAATTAATATGCTAAGTAAGTAGACAGCATGCAAGAACAGATAGGGAATATAAGGAGAGAAATGGAAATTGAAAGAGTAAGAAAGAAATGCAAGAGGTGAAAACCACTGTAACAGAAATGAAGAATGTCTCTGATAGGTTTATTAGTAGACTGGACATGACTGAGGAAAGACTCTCTGAGTTTGAAATAGGTCAATAGAAACTATAAATCAAAGAGGGTAAAAAAGACCCCAAAAAAGGAACTGAATATCCCAAACTGTGGAAAAACAACTAAGGCTGTAACATGTGTAAGGGGAATGTCAGAAAAAAAAAAAAGAGAGAGAGAAAGAAGAGAAGAAATATTTGAAGCAGTTATGACTGAGAATTCCCCTAAATTAACATCAGAGACTAAACCACAGATCCCAGAAGCTTAGAAAACCAAGAAGGACAAAAGCCAAAACAGCAAAAACAACATCAAAAATCTCCCCCAAAAGCAAAAACAAAAACAATCCTACACTTAAACATCATATTCAAACAGCAAAAAATCAAAGATAAAGAAGGTGGGAGGGGGGTTCAGGGTTGGGAACTCATGTACACCTGTGGCAGATTCATGTTGATGTATGGCAAAACCAATACAGTATTGTAAGTAAAATAAAGTAAAATTTAAAAAAATGAAAGAAAACATCTTGAAAAGAGTCAAAGGAAAAAGACACCTTACATACAGAAGAGCAAAGATAAGGATTATACCCAAATTCTCAGAAAGCATGCAAGCAAGCAGGAAGAAAGTAGAGTGAAATATTTACAGTGTTGAAATTAAAACAAAAAATGTAGAACTCTTTATCTTTCAAAATTATCTCTCAAAAGAGTAAGAGAACTAACAACTTTCTCAAATAAATATTGAGGGAATGTTTATAATTTTTTATACTTAATTAATTTAACAGGTAATAATTTGTTCAAACGCTGGACTGGAAGAAACACAAGCTGGAATCAAGACTGCTGGGAGAAATATCAATAACCTCAGATATGCTGATGACACCACCCTTATGGCAGAAAGTGAAGAGGAACTAAAAAGCCTCTTGATGAAAGTGAAAGAGGAGAGTGAAAAGTTGGCTTCAAGCTCAACATTCAGAAAACAAAGATCATGGCATCCGGTCCCATCACTTCATGGGAAATAGATGGGGAAACAGTTGCAACAGTGTCAGACTTTATTTTGGGGGCTCCAAAATCACTGCAGATCGTGACTGCAGCCATGAAATTAAAAGATGCTTACTCCTTGGAAGAAAAGTTATGACCGACCTAGATAGCATATTCAAAAGCAGAGACATTTCTTTGGCGACTAAGGTCCGTCTAGTGAAGGCTATGGTTTTTCCTGTGGTCATGTATGGATGTGAGAGTTGGACTGTGAAGAAGGCTGAGCACCAAAGAACTGATGCTTTTGAAATGAGGTGTTGGAGAGGACTCTTGAGAGTCCCTTGGACTGCAAGGAGATCCAACTAGTCCATTCTGAATGAGATCAGCCCTGGGATTTCTTCGGAAGGAATGATGCTAAAGCTGAAAGTCCAGTACTTTGGCCACCTGATGCGAAGAGTTGACTCATTGGAAAAGACTCTGATGCTGGGAGGGATTGGGGGCAGGAGGAGAAGGGGACGACTGAGGATGAGATGGCTGGATGGCATCACTGACTCGATGGACGTTGAGTCTGAGTGAACTCCGGGAGTTAGTGATGGACAGGGAGGCCTGGCGTGCTGCGATTCATGGGGTCGCAAAGAGTCGGACACGACTGAGTGACTGAACTGAACTGAACTGAACTGAATTTGTTCAAAATAATAATAGCAGCAATGTTTCTGACTATTAGAGTCTATATGTAAGCAAAATGAATGACAGCAATGATTCAAGGTTAATAAGAAGGATGAATTAGAAATATTGTGTTATTAGAAGGTATCTGAAATACCCTGAAGTGGTATACTGTTACTTGAAAGTGACTTGGATTAATTATAAATGTATATTGCAAACTATGGAAACCATCTTTTAAAGTTCTTTAAAAAGTTAAATGACTATGCTTAGGAAGGAAAGAAAATGGCATCATAAAATTTTTATTTAAAATCACAAAAGGCCAAAACTAGTACAAGATAAAACAGGAACAAAAACGAAGAGTCATACAGAGAAAACATTACCAAATATGGCAGATATTAATCCAACTATATCAGGAAATCACTTTAAATGTTAATGGTCTAAATACACCCCACAAAAAGACAGATTATTATATCGGATCAAAACACAAGAGCCAATCATATATTTTCTACAAGTCTGCCTTAGGGATTTCCCTGGTAGTACAGTGGTTAAGACTCTGTGTTCCCACTGCAGGGGGCATGGGTTCAAATCCTGGTCAGGGAACTAAGATTCCACATGCTGTATGGTGTGACCAAAAATTAATTAATTTTAAGAAAGAAATCCACTTTAAATATAAAGACAAATATAGATAAGGAGTCAGAGAAGGCAATGGCACCCCCACTCCAGTACTCTTGCCTGGAAAATTCCATGGAAGGAGGAGCCTGGAAGGCTGCAGTCCATGGGGTCACTGAGGGTCGGACATGACTGAGTGACTTCACTTTGACTTTTCACTTTCATGCATTGGAGAAGGAAATGGCAACCCACTCCAGAGTTCTTGCCTGGAGAATTTCAGGGATGGGGGAGCCTGGTGGGCTGCCGTCTATGGGGTCGCACAGAGTCGGACACGACTGAAGTGACTTCACAACAGCATAGATAAAGAGTAAAAAGATGAAGAAAGATACACTGTGCTAACACCAATAAAAGAAAGCTGGAGTAGCCATAAAAATAAACATAGTCATCCCTTGGTATCTGCAAGGCATCACTTCCAGGATCCCTTGCAGAGACCAAAACCCACAAATGCTCAAGTCCCTTATATGAAAGGATGCAGTACAATGAATACAGTTGGCCCTCTTTATCCACCTGTCTTCCATCTGGGGAATCAATCAACTCCAGATCGATCCCTGGTTGGTTGAATTCCTAGATTCACATATGTGAAACGCAGTGATATGGAGAGCCAACCATACATTCATTTTGAATGTTTCTTCAATTCCAATATAATTGTTTTTGATACTTTAAAAGACTACTCAAACTTCTGCTTCCCTCCTTGATTGAATAACAAGGACTGGTTTACCCTACCGCTTGACACAAAACAAAGATAAAGGAAACATTGGTTTTCAGACAATGGGCAAAAGAATGAACACCCAGAAAGTCAATAAAATAACTGGGAGAATGAATGTTTATGAGAACAATGAAAAACTATTTGAAAAAGGAGGACACAGTCAAAAGCCAAGATATCTTCATTGATTTTAGCAAAAAAAAAAAAAATTGGGTGGGGGGAAGATTCTTGAAAAATTAAGGATGAGTTACCTACTTTTCACTCCTAGTATTACCCTGCCCATAAATTCTGCTTACATTAGGTTGAAGAAAAGGAAGAGAGAATTAACCATTTGTTGGAAGGTTGTGGAAGCATCATGTTAAGATATTGATAGATTAGGATCTTAGCAACGTGGTGATATCACATCTTGAATGCACCAAGTTTCTATCAGAAATCCAGAAGCAGCTAAACAATTTGATTCTGTAGTCACATAATTCCACATATTAATAGAAAAATATGTTCTCATCTACAGGCTGTCTTCCTGTAATTGGGAGAAACTTTAAGTTCTTTCAAAGTTCTTCTCTATTTAATTTTTAAATTATCTGTGCCTTGAAACACAGGTCCTAATATACAGTTATGTGCTCACTGAATGTCCATTGAGTACATGAATAAATATGTGAGTTAATTAGCATTAAAAACATTAACTATGGTGCTCTATTGCTTGAGCACTCTATGTTGTTTTATTGCTTGAAGTCTTGTAGACATGTTGCTGTTGTTCAGGCACTATGTCCCACTTTTTTATAATTTTATCTTTAATTTTTTAGCTTTTGAAGATGGAATTAAATATATTTATTTTCATTTTTATGGATACAGGTTTTTAAGACTATAAATAATTCCTTATAGATTCAGATATGTAGTGATTTATTTTTTAATTAATTAATTTATTTTAATTGGCAGCTAATTACTTTACAATATTGTAGTGGTTTTTGCCATACATTGATGCAAATTAGCCATGGGTGTGTGTGTGTCTCCCATCCTGAACAACCCTCCCACCTTCCTCCCCATCCCATCCCTCAGGGTTTTCCCAGTGCACCAGCTTTGAGTGCCCTGTTTCATGCATCGAACTTGGACTGGTCATCTGTTTCACATATGGCAGTACACTTATTTCAAAGCTGTTCTTTCAAATAAATCATCCCACCCTCATCTTCTCCCACAGAGTCCAAAAGTCTGCTCTTTATATCTGTGTCTCTTTTGCTGTCTCGCATATAGGGTCATGGTTACCATCTCTCTAAATTTCATACATATGTGTTAATGTACTGTATTGGTGTTTTTCTTTCTGACTTACTTCACTCTGTATAATAGGTTTCAGTTTCATCCACCTCATTAGAACTGATCCAAATGTGTTCTTTTTAATAGCTGAGTAAACAATTTGGAATTATAGAGGTAAGGGGAGGATCATTTCTATCTGAATCCTAGGAAAAGAATTATGTATTACTTTGCTAGCTCTGCTATGACAAACTACCACAGAAGTGAAGTGAAGTGAAGTGAAAGTCGTTCAGTCGAGTCCAGCTCTTTGCGACCCCATGGACAGTAGCTAACCAGGCTCCTTCATCAATGGGATTTTCAAATTACCAGAGAAGGGGTGTCTTAAGTAACAGGAAGTTATTTCCCCATCGTCTGGAGATAGGAAGTCTAAGATAAGATCTTGTCACTGAAGCACACCAGCTGTGAAGGACCATGCTGAAGTGTGGCCGGGAGGAGCTATCCACGCCTGAGGTCAGGGGTGGCAGCTGAGAGGAGCTACCCCACGTCCAAGGAGCAGTGGCTGTGCAGGCGCAGGAAGGCTGAGAGAAGCTAATCCAAGTCCAAGGTCAGTAGGGGCAGCTGTGAGAAGATACCCCTCGTCCAAGGTAAGGAGCAGCGGTTGCACTTTGCTGGAGCAGCTGTGAAGAGATACCCCATGTCCAAGGTAAGAGAAATGCAAGTAAGACAGTAGGTGTTGCAAGAGGCATCAGAGGGCATACATACAAACCATAATCACAGAAAACCAGTCAATCTAACACGTGGACCACAGCCTTGTCTAACTCAATGAAACTAAGCAATGCCGTGTGGGGCCACCCAAGACAGTGGGTGAAGGTGGAGAGGTCTGACAGAATGTGGTCCACTGGAGAAGGGAAGGGCAACCACTTCAGTATCCTTGCGTTGAGAACACCATGAACAGTATGAAAAGGCAAAATGATAGGATACTGAAAGAGGAACTCCCCAAGTCAGTAGGTGCCGAAATTGCTACTGGAGATCAGTGGAGAAATAATTCCAGAAAGAATGAAGGGATGGAGCTAAAGAAAAAACAATACCCAGTTGTGGCTGTGACTGGTGATAGAAGCAAGGTACAATGCTGTAAAGAGCAATATTTCATAGGAACCTGGAAAGTTAGGTCCATGAATCAAGGCAAATCGGAAGTAGTCAAACAGGAGATGGCAAGAGTGAACGTCGACATTCTAGGAATCAGTGAACTAAAATGGACTGGAATGGGTGAATTTAACTCAGATGACCATTATATCTACTACTGTGGGCAGGAATCCCTTAGAAGAAATGGAGTAGCCATCATGGTCAACAAAAGAGTCCGAAATGCGCTACTCGGATGTAATCTCAAAAATGACAGAATGATTTCTGTTCGTTTCCAAGGCAAACCATTTAATATTACAGTAATCCAAGTCTATGGCTGCAGTAATGCTGAAGAAGCTGAAGTTGAATGGTTCTATGAAGACCTACAAGACCTTTTAGAACTAACACCCCAAAAAGATGTGCTTTTCATTATAGGGGACTGGAATGCAAAAGGAGGAAGTCAAGAAACCCCTGGGGTAACCGGCAAATTTGGCCTTGGAATACAGAATGAAGCAGGAAAAAGGCTAATAGAGTTTTGCCAAGAGAACACACTGGTCATAGCAAATACCCTCTTCCAACAACACAAGAGAAGGTTCTACACATGGATATCACCAGATGGTCAACGCCGAAATCAGATTATATTCTTTGCAGCCAAAGATGGAGAAGCTCTATAAAGCCAGTAAAAACAAGACTGGGAGCTGACGGTGGCTCAATCTTGAACTCCTTATTGTCAAATTCAGACTTACATTGAAGAAAGTGGGGAAGACCACTAGAACCATTCAGTTCAGTTCAGTTCAGTTCACTTACTCAGTCGTGTCCGACTCTTTGCGACACCATGAATCGCAGCACGCCAGGCCTACCTGTTCATCACCAACTCCCGGAGTTCACTCCGACTCACGTCCATTGAGTCAGTGATGCCATCCAGCCATCTCATCCTCTGTCGTCCCCTTCTCCTCCTGCCCCCAATCTCTCCCAGCATCACAGTCTTTTCCAATGAGTCAACTCTTCGCATCAGGTGGCCAAAGTACTGGACTTTCAGCTTCAGCATCATTCCCTCCAAAGAAATTCCAGGGTTGATCTCCTTCAGAAGGGACTGGTTGGATCTCCTTGCAGTCCAAGGGACTCTCAAGAGTCTTCTCCAACACCACAGTTCAAAAGCATCAATTCTTCGGCGCTCAGCCTTCTTCACAGTCCAACTCTTACATCCATACATGACCACAGGAAAAACCATAGCCTTGACTAAACTAGACCATTCAAGTATGACCTAAATCAAATTCCTTATGATTATACAGTGGAAGTAAGAAATAGATTTAAGGGACTAGATCTGATAGATAGATGAACTATGGACTGATGAACTATGGACTGAGGTTCATGACATTGTACAGGAGACAGGGATCAAGACCATCCCCAAGGAAAAGAAACACAAAAAAGCAAAAAGGCTGTCTGGGGAGGCCTTACAAATAGCTGTGAAAAGAAGAGAAATGAAAAGCAAATGAGAAAAGGAAAGGTATAAGCATCTGAATGTACAGTTCCAAAGAATAGCAAGGAGATATGAGAAAGCCTTCCTCAGCAATCAATGCAAAGAAATAGAGGAAAACAACAGAATGGGAAAGACTAGAGATCTCTTCAAGAAAATGAAAGACACCAAGGGAATATTTCATGCAATGATGGGTTTGATAAAGGACAGAAATGGTATGGACCTAACAGAAGCAGAAGATATTAAGAAGAGGTGGCAAGAATACACAGAAGAACTGTACAAATAAGACCTTCATGACCACGATAATCACGATGGTGTGATCACTCACCTAGAGCCAGACATTCTGGAATGTGAAGTCAAGTGGGCCTTAGAAAGCATCACTATGAACTAAGCTAGTGGAGGTGATGGAATTCCAGTTGAGCTATTTCAAATCCTGGAAGATGATGCTGTGAAAGTGCTGCACTCAATATGCCAGCAAATTGGGAAAACAGCAGTGGCCACAGGACTGGAAAAGGTCAGTTTTCATTCCAATCCCAAAGAAAGGCAATGCCAAAGAATGCTCAAACTACTGCACAGCTGCACTCACCTCACACACTAGTAAAATAATGCTCAAAATTCTCCAAGCCAGGCTTCAGCAATACTTGAACCGTGAACTTCCAGATGTTCAAGCTGGTTTTAGAACACGCAGAGGAACCAGAGATCAAATTGCCAACATCTGCTGGATCATCAAAAAAGCAAGAGAGTTCCAGAAAAACATCTATTTCTGCTTTATCAACTATGCCAAAGACTTTGACTGTGTGGATCACAATAAACTGTGGAAAATTCTGCAAGAGATGGGAACCTGCCTCTTGAGAAATCTGTATGCAGGTCAGGAAGCAACAGTTAGAACTGGAAATGAAACAACAGACTGCTTCCAAATAGGAAAAGGAGTACATCAAGGCTGTATATTGTCACTCTGCTTATTTAACTTATATGCAGAGTACATTAAGAGAAACATTGGACTGGAAGAAGCACAGGCTGGATTCAAGAATGCCGGGAGAAATCTCAATAACCTCAGATACGCAGATGATACCACCCTTATGGCAGAAAGTGAAGAGAAACTAAAAAGCCTCTTGATGGAAGTGAAAGAGGAGAGTGAAAAAGTTGGCTTAAAACTCAACATTCAGAAAACGAAGATCATGGCATCTGGTCCCATCCCTTCATGGCAAATAGATAGGAAAACAGTGGAAACAGTGTCAGACTTTATTTTGGGGGGCTCCAAAATCACTGCAGATGGTGATTGCAGTCAGAAATTAAAAGACACTTACTCCTTGGAAGAAAAGTTATGACCAACCTAGATAGCATATTGAAAAGCAGAGATATTACTTTGCCAACAAACGTCTGTCTTGTCAAAGCTATGGCTTTTCCAGTAGTCGTGTATGGATGTGAGAGTTGGACTGTGAAGAAAGCTGAGCACCAAAGAATTGATGCTTTTGAACTGTGGCATTGGAGAAGACTCTTGAGAGTTCCTTGGACTGCAAGGAGATCCAACCAGTCCATCCTAAAGGAGATCAGTCCTGAGTGTTCATTGGAAGGACTGATGGTAAAGCTGAAACTCCAATACTTTGGCCACCTCGTGCAAAGAGTTCACTCATTGGAAAAGACTCTGATGCTGGGAAGGATTGGGGGCAGGAGGAGAAAGGGCCGACAGAGGATGAGATGGCTGGATGGCATCACCGACTGGATGGACATGGGTTTGTGTAGACTCCGGGAGTTGGTGATGGACAGGGAGTCCTGGTGTGCTGCAATTCATGCGGTTGCAAAGAGTCGGACACGACTGAGTGACTGAACTGAACTGAACTGAATATTCCATTGTGTATGTGCACCACAGCTCTCTTATCCATTCAACTGCCAATGTACATCTAGATTGCTTCCGTGTCCTAGCTATTGTAAACAATGCCACGATGAACATTGGTGTACATGTGTCTCTTTCAGTTCTGGTTTCCTCGGTGTGTATGCCCAGCAGTGCGATTGCTGGATCATATGGCAGTTCTAAGATCTTCTGGAGAAGGAAATGGCAACCCACTCCAGTATCCTTGACTGGAAAATCCCATGGATGGAAGAACCTGGTTAGACTACAGTCCATGGGGTCGCAAAGAGTCAGACACAACTGAGCGAGTTCATTCACTTCTCACTCACTTAGTTTTTAAGGAGTCTTCACACTGTTCTCCATAGTGGCTTTCCTAGTTTGCATTCCCACCAACAGTGTAAGAGGCTTCCTTTTCTCCAAACCCTCTCTAGCATTTATTGCTTGTAGACTTTTGGATAGCAGCCATTGTGACTGGCGTGAGATGGTACCTCATTGTGGTTTTGATTTGCATTTCTCCAATGAGTAATGTTGAGCATCTTTTCATGTGTTTGTTAGTCATCTGTATGTCTTCTTTGGAGAAATGTCTGTTCAGTTCTTTGGCCCATTGTTAAATGGGTCATTCATTTTTCTGGTATTGAGCTTCAGGAGCTGCTTGTGTATTTTTGAGATTAATTCTTTGTCCATTGCTTCATTTGCTATTATTTTCTCCCATTCTGAAGGCTGTCTTTTCATCTTGCTTATAGTTTCCTTCATTGTGCAAAAGCTTTTAAGTTCAATTAGGTCAAAGTTGTTTATTTTTGCTTCTGTTTCCATTACTCTGGGAGGTGGGTCATAGAGGATCCTGCTATGATTTATGTCAGATGGTGTTAGAAAGTGTTCTAGTTTCATTCTTTTACAAGTGGTTGACCAGGTTTCCCAGAACCACTTGTTAAAGAGATTTTCTTTTCTCCATTGTATATTCTTGACTCCTTTGTCAAAGATAAGTTGTCCATAGGTGTGTGGATTTATCTCTGGGCTTTCTGTTTTGTTCCATTGAGCTATATTTTTGTCTTTGTGACAGTACTTTACTGTCTTGATGACAGTTGCTTTGTAGTATATCCTGAAGTCAGGCAGGTTGATTCCTCCAGTGTCATTCTTCTTTCTCAAGATTGCTTTGGCTATTCAAGATTTTTTGCATTTCCATACAAATTGTGAAATTATTTGTCCTAGTTCTCTGAAAAATACCTTTGGTAGCATGATAGGGATTGCATTGAATCTATAGATTGCTTTGGGTAGTATACTCATTTTTCACTATATTGATTCTTCCAATCCATGAACATGGTATATTTCTCCATTGATTTGTGTCATCTGTGGCTCAGAGATTAAAGCGTCTGCCTCCAACGCGGGAGACCCAGGTTCGATCCCTGGGTTGGGAAGATCCTCTGGAGAAGGAAATGGCAATCCACTCCAGTATTCTTGCCTGGAGAATCCCATGGACGGAGAAGCCTAGTAGGTTACAGTCCACGGGGTCGCAAAGAGTCAGACACAACTGAGCGACTTCACCTTACCTTACCTTGATTTCTTTCATCAGTGTTTTATAGTTTTCTATATATAGGTCTTTTGTTTCTTTAGGCAGATATATCTAACTATTTTATTCTTTTCATTGTAATGGTTAATGGAATTGTTTCTTAATTGCTCCTTCTGTTTTCTCATTGTTAGTGTAGAGGAATGCAAGGGGTTTCTGAATGTTAATTTTATATCCTGCAACTTTATTATATTTACTGATTAGCTCTAGTAATTTTCTGGTGGAGTCTTTAGGGTTTCTATGTAGAGGATCATGTCATCTGCAAACAGTGAGAGTTTTACTTCTTCTTTCCAATCTGGATTCCTTTTATTTCTTTTTCTTCTCTGAATGCTATAGCAAAAACTTCCAAAACTATGTTGAATAGGAGTGGTGAGAGTGGGCACCCTTGTCTCCTTCATGACTTTAGGGGAAATGCTTTCCATTTTTCACCATTGAGGATGTTTGCTGTGGGTTTTATTATGTTGAGTTATGTTCCTTCTATGCCTGCTTTCTGGAGGTTTTTTTTTTTTATCATAAATGGATGTTGCATTTGTCAAAGGCTTTCTCTGCATCTATTGAGATAATCATACGGTTTTTATCTTTCAATTTGTTAACGTGGTGTATCACATTTATTCATTTGCAGATATTAAAGAATCCTTCCATCCTTGGGATGAAGCCCACTGAGTCATGATGTATGATGTTTTTAATATGCTATTGGATTCTGTTTGCTAGAATTTTTTTTTGAGGATTTTTGCATCTATGTTCATCGGTGATATTGGCCTGTAGTTTTCTCTTTTTTGTGTGGCATCTTTGTCTGGTTTTCATATTAGGGTGATGGTGGCCTCATAGAATGAATTTGGCAGTTTACCTTCCTCTGCAATTTTCTGGAAGAGTTTTAGTAGAATAGGTGTCACTGTTCTCTAAATTTTTGGTAGAATTCAGCTGTGAAGTCCTGGGCTTTTGTTTGTTGGAATATTTCTGATTACAGTTTTGATTTCTGTTCTTGTGATGGGTCTACTAAGATTTTCTATTTCTTCCTGGTTCAGCTTTGGAAGATTATATTTTTCTAAGAATTCTCCCATTTCTTCCAAGTTGTCCATTTTATTGTCATAAAGTTGCTGATAGTAGTCTCTCATAATCCTTTGTATTTCTATGTTGTCTGTTTGATTTCTCCATTTTCATTTCTAATTTTGCCAATTTGATTCTTCTCCTTTTTTTTTTTTTCTGATGGGTCTGGCTAATGGTGTGTCTATTTTATTTATCTTCTCAAAAAAACAGCTTTTAGCTTTGTTGAATTTTGCTATAGTCTCCTTTGTTTCTTTTTCATTTATTTCTGCCCTAATTTTTATGATTTCTTCTACTAACCCCAGGGTTCTTCATCTCTTTCTTTTCTAGTTGCTTTAGGTGTAAAGTTAGATTATTTATTTGATTTTTTTCTCTTGTTTCTTGAGGTAAGCTTGTATTGCTATGAACCTTCCCCTTCAGTTCGGTTCAGTTCAGTTCAGTTCAGTCGCTGAGTCATGTCCGACTCTTTGAGATCCCATGAATCTCAGCACACCAGGCCTCCCTGTCCATACCAACTCCCAGAGCTCACTCAGACTCATCCATCGAGTCAGTGATGCCATCAAGCCATCTCATCCTCTGTCGTCCCCTTCTCCTCCTGCCCCCAATCCCTCCCAGCATCAGAGTCTTTTCCAATGAGTCAACTCTTCGCATCAGGTGGCCAAAGTACTGGACTTTCAGCTTTAGCTTCATTCCTTCCAAAGAAATCCCAGGGCTAATTTCCTTTAGAATGGACTGGTTGGATCTCCCTGCAGTCCAAGGGACTCTCAAGAGTCTTCTCCAATGCCACAGTTCAAAAGCATCAATTCTTCGGTGCTCAGTTTTCTTCACAGTCCAACTCTCACATCTATACATGACCACTGGAAAAACCATAGCCTTGACTAAACAGACCTTTGTTGGTAAAGTAATTTCTCTGCTTTTCAATATGCTATCTAGGTTGGTTGTAACTTTCCTTCCAAGGAGTAAGTGTCTTTTAATTTCATGGCTTCAGTCACCATCTGCAGTGATTTTAGAGCCCCCCAAAATAAAGTCTGACAGTGTTTCCACTGTTTCCCCATCTATTTGCCATGAAGTGATGGGACCAGATGCCATGATCTTCATTTTCTGAATGTTGAGCTTTAAACCTTCCCCTTAGCACTGCTTTTACTGAATCCCATAGGTTTTGGGCTGTCGTGTTTTCATTTTCATTTGTTTCTATGCATATTTTGATTTCTTCTGTGATTTGTCGGTTATTCGGTAGCATGTTGTTTAGCCTTCATATGTTTGTATTTTAAATAGTTTTTTTCCTGTAGTTGACATCTAATCTTACAGCATTGTGATTAGAAAAGATGCTTGAAATGATTTCAATTTTTTTGAATTTACCAAGGCTAGATTTACGGCCCAGGATGTGATCTATCCTGGAGAATATTCTGTGTGCATTTGAGAGAAAGGTGAAATTCATTATTTTGGGGTGAAATGTCCTATAGATATCAATTAGGTCTAAATAGTCCATTGTATCATTTAAAGTTTGTGTTTCCTTGCTAATTTTCTGTTTGTTAATCTATCCATAGCTGCAAGTGGGGTATTAAAGTCTCTCACTATTATTGTGTTACTGTTAATTTCCCCTTTCAGATTTGATAGCATTTGCCTCACATATTGTGGTGCTCCTATGTTGGGTGCATATAGATAGATAGATAGATAAATAGATAGATAGGTAGATAGATAGATAATTGTTATATCTTCATCTTGGATTGATCCTTTGATCATTATGTAGTGTCTGTCTTTGTCTCTTTTCATGGCCTTTATTTCAAAGTCTATTTTATCTGATATGAGTATTTCTACTCCTGCTTTCTTTTGGTCTCAATTTGCATGAAATATCTTTTTCCAGCCCTTCACTTTCAGTCTGTATGTGTACCTTGGTTTGAGGTGGGTCTCTTATAGACAGCATATATAGGGGTCTTGTTTTTGTATCCATTCAGCCAGTCTTTGTCTTTTGGTTAGGACATTCAACCCATTTACATTTAAGGGAATTATTGATAAGTATGATCCCGTTGCCATTTACTTTGTTGTTTTGGGTTCAAGTTTATACTCCTTTTCTGTGTTTACTGTCTAGAGAAGATCCTTTAGCATTTGTTGAAGAGCTGGTTTGCTGGTGCTGAATTCTCTCAGCTTTTGCTTGTCTGTAAAGCTTTTGATTTCTCTTTCATATCTGAATGAGATCCTTGCTAGGTATAGTAATCTGGGTTGTCAGTTTTTCTCTTTCATCACTTTAAGTATGTCCTGCCATTCCCTTCTGGTCCGAAGAGTTTCTTTTGAAAGATCAGCTATTATCCTTATGGGAATCCCCTTGTGTGTTACTTGTTGTTTTTCCCTTGCTGCTTTGAATATTTGTTCTTTGTGTTTGATCTTCATTAATTTGATTAAAATGTGTCTTGGGGTGTTTTGCCTTGAGTTTATCCTGTTTGGGACTCTCTGGGTTTCTTGGACTTGGGTGACTATTTCCTTCCCCATTTTAGGGAAGTTTTCAACTATTGTCTACTCAAGTATTTTCTCATGCCCTTTCTTTTTGTATTCTTCTTCTGGGACTCCTATGATTCAAATGTTGGGGTGTTTAACACTGTCCCAGAGGCCTGTGAGGTTGTCCTCATTTAATTCTTTTTTCTTTTTTCCTCTCTGCTTCATTTATTTCCACCATTCTATCTTCCACCTCACTTATTCTATCTTCTGCTTCAGTTATTCTACTATTGGTTCCCTCCAGAGTGCTTTTGATCTCAGTTATTGCACTATTCATTATTGATTGACTTTTTAAATTTATTCTAGGTCCTTGTTAAACATTTCTTACATCTTCTCAATCCTTGTCTCTAGTCTGTTTATCTGTAACTCCATTTTGTTTTCACAATTTTGGATCATCTTTACTATCACTATTCTGGATTCTTTTTCAGGTAGACTCCTCATCTCCTGCTCTTTTGTTTTGTTTGGTGGGCATTATCATATTCCTTTACCTTCTCAATATTTCTTTTTTTTTTTTTTCATCTTGTTTAGATTGCTGTGCTTGCTGTGGCCTTTTGTAGGCTGGAAGTTTGTGGTTTTTCTTTATTGTGGAGCTTGTTCCCTGTGGGTGGGGTTGTGTTCAATTCTTTGCAACTCCATGAACTGCAGCATGCCAGGAAAGCATTCCCTGTCCTTCACTATCTCCCTGAGTTTGTGCAAACTCATGTCCATTGAGTCAGGGATGCCATCCAACCATCCCATCTTCTGTTGCCCCCTTCTCTTGTCCTCAGTCTTTCCCACCATCAGGGTCTTTTCCAATGAGTCAACTTTTCACATCAGGTGGCCAAAGTATTGGAGCTTCAGCTTCAGAACCAGTCCTTCCAATGAATATTCAGGGTTGATTTCCTTTAAGAGTGATTGGTTTGATTTCCTTGCAGTCCAAAGGACTCTTAAGAGTCTTCTTCTGCACCACAGTTCAAAAGTGTCAGTTTTTGGCGCTCAGCCTTCTTTATGGTTCAGCTCTCACATACATACATGACTACTGGAAAAACCATAACTTTGACTATATGGACCTTTGCCAGCAAAGTGATCTCTCTGCTTTTTAATGCATTGTCTAGGTTTGTCATAACTTTTCTTCTAAGGAGCAAGTGTCTTTTAATTCCGTGGCTGCAGTCACCATCTGCAGTGATTCTGGAGCCCAAGAAAATAAAGTCTGACAATGTTTCTACTTTTTCCCCATCTATTTGCCATGACGTGATGTAGACGTATTATTTTCCTCGTGTTTAACTCTACTTCAAAACATTCTTCTGAATCAGCAGGCAGGTTTCACAAAAAAATACATCAGAAAAATGCCCATTTCCCTTGTAACATACCAATCATGAAATATAATAGTTTCTCCTTTTTCTCTAATGAAGCAATATGATACTTCATTACTTTTTAATTTCATTATGTATATGATGCTGGCTTTTCGATGCCAGTCTCTCCCATAGACTTCAGAGTACATATCTCCCAGTACAAAATGAAAGGTTACAATGATGTGCCAAATTTACTGAAGCTTACCAGTACAAGTCTTCAAATGCATCTTACAAAATAATGTTAGAGCTGCTTAAAATTAAACAATACTATGTTGAAATCCATGAAGGGAATTAAAAATAATATATCCCACTGTGGGAGGTGAGAATGACTGTAAACACAGGCAGAAAGGCACTGAATCATGAATGATTCCTGTTTTGGATGTCTTACTTCCTAGTCACTATTATTAGTGCAACAGTAATACTTTATTCATTAACTAGTATAATGTTTAGTAATGGCATTAATCATATTGATCATCAACAAAGCTATTCTATATCCTTTAGCAACTTATGTATTTGAGATTTTACAGTCTCTTCCTTGTCAGCAGCATAATGAGCCAATTGACTTTGATTCCTGGCTTTATGATTTGTGGTCAGACTTCTGTCAAGATGCCTAATCTACCTAATTGTCAATTTCCTCATCATTAAAATTGGAATGAAAGTGTATTTTTATCATTGTTTGTAAAAATTAAACAAGATAATATATATATATATATATAACAGGTTTAAACATATGTTTTCTAATACTATCTCAATGTAAATTTTTTTCAAGTTTCAACACTCAGCAACTAAATTCTTAAAGAGATATTTTCTCCAAAATCATAATGTAGGAATTATTACTTTTGATTCCTCAAAGTAGTGAACTGGCACACAATTTGCCTTGCAGGAACTTCTGTGAATCAGCCTTTATTTCATCAGTTCTCAAACTATCTTACGCCTAATTTTACAGATCTCTTTATAAATTCCCATCATACTTTCTAGAGTCCTTTTTTCTCTGATATGACTCATCTTTATCAGTTTATCTCAGTACCTAAAAACTGATCATAATTCAATATAGAAAGTTTAGAAGCAAAAGAGGAACCAAACAGGAAGAGAGCCTGAAAAAAAATGTTAAATGGAAACAGTGGGAAATATTTCAAGTTGATATTTTACAACCATTTTACTGCTATTCATTTTCTGGTGGTGGTAATTCAAAGAATGAATAGATCCAATTAAAAGAGACCACCTGTCTCCCTAAATAGCAGATATTCAAAAGTTTTTAAGATGTTTTCTTTATAGTATCTTATTTGATACAATAAAACAGAAATTCTAAACTTTCTTATGATCAGAGATCTTTCTGAAAATAGAAACTATGAAAATTCAGCCCAGGAAAATGCACATAAAAAATTTCACATATAGTGTTCATGGGCTCCAAGGACCCTTTCAAATCCATCTCCATCTATGGATTCTCTAGGGTTACCCTGTAAGCAGATTTTGAAGCCCTGATTTTGAATATTAACAATATAGCTAAAAGTTACCCTGTTACTTTATTTAGGATTTATATTCTCCCATAAGGAAGCAAGCAGTTTGCATGGAGCAAATACCTGCTCAAAACCAGGTGTAGCTCCCTCCTCATGCACATTTAATTTATAGAACATTTATGTGTACACACACATGAGTCTGTACGTTAAGTCCTCACAGAGCATTCCTCTGATAAAATGAACTGTGAAGGCTGTCCACCAAATTGCTTAGATATCCCTAAATGCAAATATTCCTTAGTGGACACTCCAGTGGCACTGTAGTTACAATCTCTTAGTCCAAAGACATTGAGTTGAATCCATTTTAGGGCTTTCAGATATTCCTATTAAATTTTCATAAACAATGCTCCCTCTGGAGTCCCATAGTAATCACAAGATAGGTCATCAATAACAACCTCAGCAACTACGAAGAGAAACCTCCATCAAAACTAATGACAACTATATCTATCATGCATTTTACATACATAATTTCTAGTTCTTAGAACAACTCTTCAAAGCATTACTGTAATCATTTTCCAGATGAAGCAATCAGGCTTCAGAGAGACTGAATGATTTGCCCAGTACCAAACATAAAACACATACTTTCCATTACATTACAGCCAAACAAACAAAAATATCTCCTTAGGAAAATTATTCTCTTGATATGCCCCACAAAAACTTATATATCCTGGCCAAATGCTCCTAGTGCTCACAGAAATTATGCACGTGAGAGACAGGGGGTGCAAATTATGTTGTCTCTATCAATCATGGTTCATTAGCACTAACCTAGTCTTTCAAAATTAGCAAATTGCAGCTTCTCTTTCAGACCTGCAACAGTGTCTTAGGCTGCCACATTGTTACTTTAAGCCATTGCTTCTATGGCTCACAGACTCAGATCTAACAGGATTCTTTGCTTCCTCTCCCTCATCTGTTCCTTAACCCCCTCTCCAGTGCACTCCACCGCTTCACTAAATGACAGACTGACAGACATAGTATGTGTACCTTGTTTAAACATCTGCTTTATCACCATTGAGTGACTGTCCTAATGGGTAGCAGGATTTTTTCTTATCTTTCACTAAGGAATTCAGATGGTCTGATTAGAAAGCTGAACTGCTTGAAGGACCCTGACAGATGTCTCTTATTTTATTTTAAGACTATCGCCAGTGCTTAGGCATTCCACTCAGACAATTTTCAGTAGTGGAACAACTGCCTATTTAGGTTCCTGACTATGTAAAACATGCATTTAGCTGAGGATTCCCACTTCCACACCCAAGGATTACTGTTCTCCTGAGAAACTGTCAGAAAGACCCACTTATTCTATAAATGCTATGAATATGTTAGGGATTGCTTATGATAACTGTATAATAGAATGACTGCTGAGAGGAATAACTATTGTCAAAACTCAAATAAAATCTGGAAAAACCTACAGACATGAAGAAAAACAACAAAAACCTTCAGTATATAAGCAGAAAATACAAAGAAGAGCATAAGTTTCATAAAATAGCCTATAGTTTTTTTAATGCTTATGTTAAAGCTCCCTTGTGAAAAAGTTTAAAACAGAATATTTTGTGTTCAAATATCAGAGATAATTTTGGATTCAAGGATATAGATCAATATATGTAAAGACTTCCAAAAAAGACTGAAAAAATACACACTATTGTACTTTAGTTAGAATCTTTTAGGAAAAGAAAATATTACTCTAAATTCATGTGAAGTTGTTACATCCCACAAAAAGGAAAAAAAAAAAAAGTTGTATAAGACATTCCAGAATACTATATGAAGAAAGCGAGACTCAAAAGAAAGAGTAGTTGGAAGTATTGACAGGAAATGAGTAAGGATGAAATAAAGAAGACAAAAAAGAGCATCAGTGGTAACACTGCCAATTATTTTGCCTCAGCTAAATGCTCCCTCAGTTCAGTTCAGTTCAGTCACTCAGTCACGTCCGACTCTTTGCGACGCCATGAATCGCAGCATGCCAGACCTCCCAGTCCATCACCAACACCCGGAGTTCGCTCAGACTCATGTCCATTGAGTCCATGATGCCATCCAGCCATCTCATCCTCTGTTGTCCCCTTCTCCTCCTGGCCCCAATCCCTCCCAGCATCAGAGTCCTTTCCAGTGAGTCAACTCTTCACATGAGGTGGCCAAAGTACTGGAGTTTCAGCTTGAGCATCATTCCTTCCAAAGAAATCCCAGGGCTGATCTCCTTCAGAATGGACTGGTTGGATCTCCTTGCAGCACAAGGGACTCTCAAGAGTCTTCTCCAACACCACCGTTCAAAAGCATCAATTTTTCAGCGCTCAGCCTTCTTCACAGTCCAACTCTCACATCCATACATGACCACTGGAAAAACCATAGCCTTGACTAGATGGACCATAGTCAGCAAAGAAATGTCTCTGCTTTTGAATATGCTATCTAGATTGGTCATAACTTTTCTTCCAAGGAGTAAGTGTCTTTTAATTTCATGGCCACAATCACCATCTGCAGTGATTCTGAAGCCCAGAAAAATAAAGTCTGACACTGTTTCTCCTGTTTCCCCACCTATTTCCCATGAAGTGATGGGACCAGATGCCATGATCTTCATTTTCTGAATGCTGAGTTTTAAGCCAGCTTTTTCACTCTCCTCTTTTACTTTCATCAAGAGGCTTTTTAGTTCCTCTTCACTTTCTGCCATAAGGGTGGTATCAACTGCATATCTGAGGTTATTGATATTTCTCCTGGCAATTGTGACTCCAGCTTGTGCTTCCTCCAGCCCAGCGTTTCTCATGATGTCCTCTGCATAGAAGTTAAATAAGCAGGGTGACCATATACAGCCTTGATGTACTCCTTTTCCTATCTGGAACCAGTCTGTCGTTCCATGTCCAGTTCTAACTGTTGCTTCCTGACCTGCATACAGATTTCTCAAGAGGCTGGTCAGGTGGTCTGGTATTCCCATCTCTTTCAGAATTTTCCAGTTTATTGTGATCCACACAGTCAAAGGCTTTGGCATAGTCAATAAAGCAGAAATAGATGTTTTTCTGGAACTCTCTTGCTTTTTCCATGATCCAGCGGATGTTGGCAATTTGATCTCTGGTTCCTCTGCCTTTTCAAAAACCAGCTGGAACATCTGGAAGTTCATGGTTCACGTATTGCTGAAGCCTGGCTTGCAGAATTTTGAGCATTACTTTACTAGCATGTGAGATGAGTGCAATTGTACAGTAGTTTGAGCATTCTTTGGCTCTGCCTTTCTTTGGGGTTGGAATGAAAACTGACCTTTTCCAGTCTTGTGGCCACTGCTGTTTTCCCAATTTGCTGGCATATTGAGTGCAGCACTTTCACAGCATCATCTTTCAGGATTTGAAATAGCTCCACTGGAATTCCATCACTTCTACTAGCTTTGTTCGTAGTGATGCTCCCTAGTCATCCTCAGTTTTTTTCTATCTTTCTACAGTATTAAGTTCATGGGTTTTGATAGTGTCTGTTTCCTCCAACAGTGACACTTTTCCTCTAGATCTTCCCTTACGTGTATTCCCATATTTTGCTGTTTCCTCACGTTAACCTGCATCTTAAGCACTAATATCACTTCTCAAAGAGGACTTCTCTATGCAATTTAAAGAGCTCTCTAGCCACTCTCTATCACATACCCCCTTTTATTTTCAATTTTTTATAGTTTCTTTACTTTTTTCATTTTTTAATCCTTTTTAGAAAACCTGTCTCATTCACCACTGTATTCTCACCATTTAGCACACAGTAGATGCTCAATGAAAGTTTACTAATAAAGTTAAAAGTAATGAAAAATCAAATAAAAATTATTTATTTTATTAATGGTGGGGAAATTATTCCCAGAACACAAAGCCCCTTTCTAGAGCTGGTGAATGCACCTTCTTTGGTGAATGCACTCTCACTTCTTAAATGGAAGAGAACAGGCTACAGAACAAGTATAATCTGACATACTTTTTCAGTTTCTGGAAGAGATTCAGAAGTATATAGTTACTTCCAGTACAGGGGACCTATATCTAGAAGATTTACAATGTACTTGATTGAAGCACAAGTGCCTCTTCATCTGATGACAAATAGATACAACAAAGCCAGAGATAAGGGATGAACCTGCTCCCACCCCATACTAGCTTTAATGGACTAATTCTACTATCCACTAGGATACATCGCCCAAAGATATCAAGGTTTTGCCAATTTAATCAGAGCAAGCACTCATATTTCTAAGGGGGAAAAAGGATTAAATGAGTGGATAGATCATTTGAAAGTATTCATTCCAGTTCTTCCACCTGTGGAAATTGGATCAGAAATTACTTTCCCTCAGTAGTAATGGGAGGACATGGAATAAGGCTCTCTTTTAATGAATACTGTCTGTTTCAGAAATAGTTAATGGTTATTTTTGTTGACAATATAAACAAAATTTAGAAAAGTTAAGGAACAGAATCAAAGTTGGAAATGTAATAAATGTCTCTATTCCCTTATCTGTAAAAACAAGAGAAGGCAAAGGGATAGAGGCAAAAAGAAAAAGAAAAGAAAAGAAACTGTCACTTACATAATGATACCATGCAAAGTACATCAAAGTGTCTCACAATTTCCTTTCATGCATATTAATAACTGTGAGCTTCTTGAGGATAGGGGCCAAATCTTTCATCTTTTGAACCCTGTCCTTTCATTCCTACTGTCTGGAGCATCATAAAGGCTCAGTAAATAATTGTTGAATTAAGGAAATTATATTTGAGAGTAAGATGATAAAGGCTTGCTTAGGACCTACCGAGTTTCTTCAGAGAGATAAAAAAAAAATAATAGATCATATATTTTGTACCACCTTGGGCAACATTTGCAAAGTGGAAAATTCAATACAGTAAAGGGAAACATTTCCTAACAATTCAGGCTAGGCACAAAAAAACAGCTGCTTACTTATATAATATTTATTTATTACATTCCACAGGGATATGTAGGTTTGCTTCCCTAATGGTTCAGTGGTAAAGAATCCACCTGCCAATGCAGGAGATAGGGTTCAATCCCTGGATTGGAAAGATCCCCTGGAGAAGGAAATGGCAACCCACTCCAGTATTCTTGCCTGGGAAATCCCATGGACAGAGAAGCCTGGCGGGCTAGAGTCTGTGGAGTTGTAAAATTCCAAAACAACTGAAGCAACTTAGCATACATGTGCACATGAAGCAAAACTAATAAAACAGCAAGGAGAAGCAAACAAGTCCACAAACAGAATTAGAGATGTTTGTGCCCCTTTCTTCAAAATCACTAGGAGTATACAGAAAATCAGTGATAATATAGTGGACCTAAATGATGCTATCAACCAAGATGAACACTATTTATTAATAGCAGAATTCGCAATCACTGCAAGTGAAACACATAGGGATTTATCAATTAGATCATATTCTGCACCATAAAATAAGTCTTAAAATTTAAAAGTATTCATGTCATACAACCTATGATCTCTGCCTACTATGGAATTAAACTAGAAATCAATAATAGAAACATACCTGGAAAATCTCCAAATAAAATTAACACACTTCTAAGTAACCCATTGATCAAAGAACACTTAAACAGTGCAATTTTAACCCAAACATAAACATAACATAGCATAATTTGTCATGTCCTCAACATAGAACTTAGGAGGAAATTTTATAGTAGTATACTAAATGCCAATATTAGAAAATAAGAAATAAATGATTTCAGATACTCTCTTAAGAATCTACAAAAGGAAGAGAAGATTAAACTTAAATAAGCAGGAGAAAGGAAATAATAAAGATCAAAGAGGGAATCAATCAAATAGAAAGTAAAAGCAATACAGAAAATTACCAAAATTAAAAGCTGATTTTTGAGATGACCAATAAACCCGTAAGCAAAAGAGAAGATTCAAGTTAACAATAACAGGAATATGTGACATCACTCCAGATTCTACAGATATTAAAATGATACTAAGAGAACACCTGAACAGGAACAGATGGAAAAACAGTTAATTCTACCAAATATTTAAGAAAAAGATAATCCTATACAAGCACTTCCAGAAAACCAAAGAAGGAATTTTTTATATGCATCCTATGAAATCAGCACTGTCCTAATATCCAAACTAAACAAAAACATCACAATAAAAAAAGAAACTATACACTAATAGCCCTCATGAATATAGATGTAAAAAGTCTAAGTTTGGCAAATTAAAACTGAAAATACTTAAACAGGGTAATAATACATTGAGGGATTTATCTTAGAAATTCAGTGGTGGTTTAACATTTCAAAATCATATATTAAGAAACTAAAAAAAATAAAAAAAGAATGTCCTAACAGAGACAGAAAAAAATATTTGACAAAAGTTAACATTTATTGCTAATCAAAACTATTCAAGAAATTAGGAGTAGAAGAAAATCTCTCAAAATGATAAAGAACACCTTTAGGTAAAAACATAATGGTGAAATATTGAATATTTTCTCCCTGAGATAAAGGACAAGACACTATTAATCAGCAACGTACTAAGAATTTTAGCTATTATTATCAAGCAAAAAATGAGTTTGGGGAGGGAAAAAAAAAAGAGGCTCCAGATCTGAAAGGATGAAGCCAACCTATTTTTATTCACAGACAGCAAGATCAACTGTAGAGAAAATCCAATGGAATCTATAAAAAGGCATCTATTAAATCTATAAATCTATAAAAAGGAATCTATAAAAAGAATTAACAAGGAAGTATAACGAGGTTGTAGAATAGAGAATCAATAAGCAAAAATCAATTGTATTTTTATAAACTTTTAATAAATAACCAGAAGTTGAAATTTAATAAAATAATTTTAAAAGAATCAAAAATATTAACTACTTAAGGGAAAATCTGACAAAAACATGAAAGATGTGTACACTTGAAAACTATGAAACTTTTGTTGTGAGAAATTAAAAAGTAGTGTCTGAAAAATAAAGGTTCATAAGCCAGATTCATCACTTACAACACTCAACGTTATTAAAACATCAATTCTCCCCAAAGTGATCTATATACTCAACACAATCCAAGTATGCCTTCTTTTGAAATCACCAAATTAACTCAAAAGTTCATATGAAAATGCAAAAGAACTAGAGGAACCAAGATAACTTTAAATAAAAAGAACAAAATTATGGTACTAGCTACACGATTTCAAGACAAATTATACTTCATCAAAATTTAAAAGGCCTACACTTCAAAAGACTTCTTTGAAAGACTGAAAAGACTCAACAACTAACCTGGAGGAAATACACAAAACATATATCAAAGGACTTGTATCCAGAACAAAGAATATCAAAAATTCTTAAGTCAAATAATCAAATAAAAATGGGCAAAAATTTGAACAGACAATTCCTTAAATAAGATTTGTGAAAAGTTACTTACTCAGTCGTGTCCAGCTCTTTGTGACCCCATGGAATCACATACAAAAGATTGCAAGAATTCAAAGTACAATTTGATAAGTTCTGGCATATGAATGGAAAAGGCAATGACAACCCACTCCAGTGTTCTTGCCTGGAGAATCCCAGGGACGGGGGAGCCTGGTGGGCTGCCGTCTATGGGGTCGCAGCTCCTCTGTCCATGGAATTCTCCAGGCAAGAATACTGGAGTGCTTTGTCATTCTTCCTGACCAGGGATCGAACCCGAGTCTCCTACATTGCAGGCAGATTCTTTACCATGTGAGCCACCAGGGAAGTCCCAAATAAGATGTGTAAATGGTAATAAACACATGAATAGATGCTCAACATGCCATGAGGGGAATCCTAATTAAAACCTCAGTTAGATATCACTAGATGTCTAAAAGAATGGGTAAAATTAAGAAGACTCATGATACCAATTTAGCAATGATGTGGAAAGACTAGAATTTTTATATACTTCCGGTGAGAATCTAAAATGACACAACTACTTTGCAAACTGCTTTGTTTCTTAAAAAGTTTAAGATACTCATAACATATGATCCAGCCATTCCCCTCCTAGGTATTTGATCAAGAGAAAATATATATCCACATAAAGTCTTGTACATGAACAGCTACAGAAATTCCATTAGTAATAGCCCCAAACTGAAAATAAACCAAATACCAATTAACAACAGGTGAGTAAGTAAACAAACTGTGATATATTTATATAATGGAATATTACTCAGCAGTAAAAAGGAATACACTATTGACATATATACAGTATGAATTAATCTCAAAATATTATGCTTTATGAAAGAATCTAGAAACTATCCATCCCATCACACCCAAAGTAAGTACATGCTATAAAATCCATTTCAACGAACTCTAGAAAATGCAAACTAATCTGTGATGACAGAAAGCGGGTCAGTTGCTTCCTGGAGATGAAAGAAGAGAGAGGATTAAAAAAGACATTACAAAAATATAGGAGAAAACTGAGGTTGGGAGGATGTATATGTTTTCTATCTTGATTATTTATGGTTTCACAGGTTTGTTCACATGCCTGCTGCTGCTACTAAGTCGCTTCAGTCATGTCCGACTCTGTGACCCCATAGACGGCAGCCCACCAGGCTCCCCCATCCCTGGGATTCTCCAGGCAAGAACACTGGAGTGGGTTGTCATTGCCTTTTCCATTCATATGCCAGAACTTATCAAATTGTACTTCGAATTCTTGCAATCTTTTGTATGAGAATTTTGCCTGAATTTTACACACACACCCACACCAACAAATGGAGTCTATATTTAAGAGTCTACATTTACTTTCTCTAAAATAATACACTATAGTAACTATTGGAAATACTATTTTAAATAACTATATCTAAGGTTTTACAAGACATTACAGGACAAACTGTCTCAAATAGAAATTGTCACGTATAAAACTAAATGTTTATAGAAAGTAGCACAGAATATAGAATTATGAAAGTATTCTAAACTACCAATGCCTTACAAAAATAAACTCTGCCTTTAAAGTAAAGCACCTGTAAAGACACTTACGGCAAGAAAAAAGGTAATTTTATTCAGATTACTCAATAAATGAAATCAATGTCATACCTTTTAGACTAGGATGTGGAAGACAAAAACATTGTGACTTCAGCAAATACTTGTTTTTCTCTTCTAGAATATGGGTAAAATTCAAACTAACTCATGGAATTGAAACAGTTAAACTGTTTATGTAATATGCCTGCTACAGTCTGGTAAAATAACCAATGTTCAGTAATCACTAGTTTCTTCCTCGATCTCATTAAGAAAATATAAAGTCATACTTACATAACCACAAAAACTATTCGCGGTAGCAAGAGAAAATTATGTAATATGTAGTATATATTTTGTCAATCAAACTGCAATCTTTGAATTAAAGGAGCAAATTCTGCACAATATGCTAAATAAGACTGTGTTTCTCAAAGTTAAGAAACTTCCAGCAAAATCCCTTTTGAAGTTCATATAATCTCAGTTCACAGTAAGAGAGAATATTTGTAGTAGAAAGCTGAAAAGGACTATGGATAAAGCCGTAGTTCTCCAGGGCTTCTTAGGATCTACATCTAAGGATAGCACATCACATACCAGAGAGAAAAAAGAAAATTTTTCAGATGAAAAAGAAGAAAGTTGTATTTGCATAACATTTTAAACAATTCAGCATGATATGAGCTTGGTGTAAGTTTGTAATATTGGGGGGAAAAAAAGAAGTAAGCTCATGACAAATTTTGTTAATAAGAGAACACAGCTCAGACCTAGATACTCAATGAGGGAAAAAATATTTAATAGAAAAATGAGCCCAGACTTATTGGAATTTCCCGAGTAAAAAATATTTGAGATATTACCGAAAATCCTAAACTCAAGTATCTTAGAAAAGAAAAATAAATGTGTATGATAGGAACAGCACATGTAAATTCATTCTATTAAATATTCTTAAAAGCTTTTATTAGAGGTAGTTTATCAGCCTTATACAACAAACACTACTTACCTCATCTGTGCCCCCAAATCTTTACTGCAAATACACGTTGTATCTATCTACTTGAATTATCTCTTCTTTAACAAATAAAGAGATCAATTACTTGTGGCCCTATTTTTAAAAAGATGTAAATTTTGGTTTACAAACCCATACTCACAGTTTAAAAAGAGTAATCATCAACTAAAATTAATTATCACTCCATTTTCACTGGACTTTTTAAAAGATGAAACCCTTAGCCTGGAGTGACTGGAATGGTATTTCTCAATGAGGAATATAAATTCACGCTATAAATATGAATTTGACTAAGTACAAGGAGGACTCTTGTCCAGTATATACCCTGATATTTCAGAAAGGATTTCTATGTGAAAATGTCTTATAATAAGTTACTTTAATCTATTTACTTTTTACTGTAATTACCATTTTGTTGTATTTGTACTATCATTTTTTGTTCTTAATTTACCAAACTTTTTCTTTGCTTTATTTTTGTCTCCTTTCCACCTTCAGTTGCTGATTACATTTTCCATAATCATTTTTTTACTCTTTACTTATTTAAAAATGGTTTTAGTCCTTTCCTCACAATATTTAAATTTTAATCTGTATACTTCATTTAATAATATCTAACTGTAATCAATATTTTCTGCCTTCCTCCCAAATAAGAAACAGAACTTTCCACTAAACAAGGTATTACATTTTTTCTAGCATTTATTTTTAGACACTTTCAATGTCTTTTTAAACTCCACAAAATTACTCATTACCATTATTATTTTTATCTATGCATCCTTCTATAGGCTCACATGCATCTGATATCTTGCTCCTTTTTCTCTATTTTTTCTGAATCAGATGTTTTATTAGTTATCTCAGTAGGAGACTGTTAGTGGCAAATCTCTCAGACTTTATCTGAAAATGTCTTTTTGCTTCATTCCTATATAAGTTCCATCGTGCACAGAAATTTAAACCTTTGGATATATTATTCAATTTTCTTTTAGCTTCTTTTGCTGCTTACTAGTGTTCCAAACTTGAGTATAATTGTTCTTTTGTAGGTAACCTGTCTCCACTCAATTTAAGATGCTTATCATTCTGTGTGATGGATTATATACATATATAATTTATACAGATTAGATATACAATATACATATTATCTACAAATTTCTGCTTGACACAGTGCACTTCTTCAACCTAATGACTTTCTTTGACACTGGAAATTCATAGCCACTTTTTCAAAAATTTCCTTTCCACTATTAATTCTCCTCAATCTATTATTGTGTCCTTTGTATCTCAACCTACCCTTTTTTAACTCTGTGCATTCTGGTAAGTTCCTCAAACTTATTTTCAGTTCTCTTCTTATCCTAGTCTTGACTGATCTGCTATATAATTATTTTTGAGGGTATATCTTAACTTAAATTTCAAAAACTATTTCTAGAACTTCCATGTGATTCTTTACCAAATCTGAGTTCTTTATATAGATATATATATCCTATTACCTCACTATAGTTTCCATCATATCTTCTCCCTTGAATTTCATTTCCAATCTTTTCCATTTATTGCATTTCCTTACATTTTTTGAGGTTAATCTTCCTGTTCTGTTTCTACTGAATCTCCTTTATGATAAATTGCTTTCATGTGTGGCTTGTATAATATTTTATTGTTGTTATCTATTCATCTTAGTCCGAATTACCTTTTCTATAAGTCTTGTGACTTTGGAGGGGAAAATTCCCATTTTGTATTTAATTCTGCTATGAATCTCAGGAGTTTCACTAGTACAGGAAAGAATGCTAATTTCTCAGCCTGAAACTACAATGCAAGTAGTTTGAACTTGAGCTTTATTTGTGGATAATGCTTGGGGTTTCGATTATTTATAGATTTTTCTCTTCATTCTAAACTCCAAACTCATTTCTCTATTCCACTGAGGAGTCTTTTTAGCGATCTTTTAAAAAAAGTTTGAAGCCCTTTATGGTTCCAGCTTTACATTAGGGTTTTATTTGCAACTCTCCAACTCTTGTTGGCCAGGACCACATTTCTTAGTGTTAAATCCCTAGTCCCTGCACTTCATGTAGACCACAAGCACCATCTTGTTTTGTCACAGTACCAACTTGCACACTGGGCTTTCTGATTCCGAGTTTGTTTATTTCTAGCTCGTGTGAATTGCCCGTTATTTCCCTTAAGCCTGACAACAAGTAATGTAATATGGAGAGCGCTAAATATGTATTAGCTTAGTTGTCATGTGACTGGGAAGTGTTCTGAAACAGCTTTTATAATCTCTTTTTCTTTTATTTATTTGGCTACATTGGGTCCGGCTGCACCACGCAGGATCTTGACCTCTCTTGCTAATAATAGGCAAGATCCTTTTTTCAGCCCCGGTACATGAACTCCAAGGTGCGGGACAAACCCGGACCCCTCCACTGGGAGTGGCTAAATCCTATAATCTTACTTGTTAATATCTTCGCTTTTATTTCCATCCTATAATTTTATATTTACAACTCTTGGTCTTACCTAATTTTATAAGGTCATTCTTACCCCCACAAATTTTATTACTCGTAATTAAGTACCTGAGGAGGATACCACAGCCAAGCCACAGTGCACACACTGCAGGCTCCACCTGTTCCCTGTTAGCTTCCCTGGAAAACTCAACACTCTACCCACCGGTCCCACCTGGCCCCCGGCTTTCGGGCGTATTTAAAAGAGGAGAACATTTCCTCACAGGGACTTGGGTGAAGAGAACAGGTCCCCCGGCTGCCGGCCTTGGGCGGAATCAGAGAAAGCAATGCCCTGAGGCTGCTCTTCAGAGAGCAACAGCCGCGGTCTCTTGGGATGAATTCTAACCCCCTCACGGCCGAAGGGAAAATCAGCTGGCCCCAAGAATAATAGTTTGAGTTGTGGTGGCCTTGGACCCGGCAGACATGGGCTTGGGCCACAGCAGTTCCTCACCAAAAGTCCGCGGCGCTAACCAGGTTTGCGGCTCCAAAGGCTCAGTTCACTTCTCGACTCCGAGGAGTGACTCAAAACCTTTGGGCCAGAGCCGTCCCGCACTTGGCAGGGCCCCTGAGGCGAGGGGGATGGAGCGAGACCCTGCAGTTTGCTTGAGAGGTGACAAAAGCTAAATTCTTTAGGGACAAGAGTGGAAAGCGGAGCCTCTTGTCACCCACAGCACCCAGGTATTTCTCATTCCATAACTCCAAAGTCGCCCTGTGGAACCCCGAGTTCCCGCGAGATCCTGAGAGAGCCCACAGGATTCTGTGAAATCCCGCAAGATCCCGTGAGATTCCAGAAGATCCAACTTCCATTGGGAGGTGTGTTTACTTCCCCTACGTGTAAAGCATATATATTATTTCTGATTGAATATATATATTCAGAAATAATACACTACAGACACTGTTCAATTTGCCTTGTAAAAATATTTGCAAATGTTTTATGGGTGGAAACAACCGCACAGAGGAATGAACTGCCTGAACAAAGAGCTATCTTGAACTCTAAAGAAGAGACTTTTTCAATACATGCCTGGGAGCCTGATAAGTCACTTCAGTCGTGTCGGACTCTTCCAGGCCCTATGGACTGTAACCTGCCGGGCTCCGCTGAATGTGGGGTTCTGTAGGCAAGAATATTGGAGTGGGTGGCCATGCCCTCCTCCAGGAAATCTTCCCAACCCAGGGGTCAAACCCACCTCTCTTATGTCTCTTGCATTGGCAAGCAAGTTCTTTACCACTTGTGCCACCTGGAAAGCCTTTTCAATATATACTGAAGTATATACAACATAATAGTGTGTGTGTAATAAATAACCAAAGCAAAGAAATATAAATTCAGTCTATTGCTTGGATCATGTGTACTCAGTATATTTGATGTTTGCACTTGCTATTTCATAAATCCAGTCATGTATGCTCTTAACAAATGTTCTAAGTGAGGAACATGTGCCTACATTTATCTGGGTGTTAGAAATAAAAACATTTCCAACATCAAGGACCTTATTTCTGGAGAGACACAGACAAGTATACTAACAATTACCAAAAATAAAAAGATAATATCTAAGATAGAAGTGTCCTTGGGATTGTCTTGAGTACAGCTACAAACATTTTTCTCAGTAAAAGCCTACTGAGAAAGGAGGTTCTTTCTCTGTAATACCCCAAATACAATGACAAAATTAGAATATCCTAGCTTTGAGTTCCGGAGAAGGCAATGGCACCCCACTCCAGTACTCTTGCCTGGAAAATCCCATGGACGGAGGAGCCGGGTGGGCTACAGACCATGGGGACGCTAAGAGTCAGACACAACTGAGCGACTTCCCTTTCACTTTTCCCTTTCATGCACTGGAGAAGGAAATGGCAACCCACTCCAGTGTTCTTGCCTGGAGAATCCCAGGGACAGCAGAGCCTGGTGGGCTGCCATCTATGGGGTCGCACGAAGTCGGGCACGACTGAAACGACTTAGCAGCAGCAGCAGCTTTGAGTTCAAATACAAGACCCAAAGGGGTCACTAAACTTGTCTTCAAAATGACTCAGAGAAGCCTTCATCAAGATTATATTCAGGAAAAATTTCCTACCACCCCCAAAAAAGGATATAACAAATTGTAAAATTCTTGCCTTTATTGTTCACTGCCTCTAACCAGGTCTGAATTCTATGCTTTCATATATAAAGGGTAAAAAAAATCTTCAAAAGGGACTTTCTACTAGTGTTTTATTTTGTTTATGTTTATAGCAAAACATATATCCAAGCTTGGGTCTTGCTGGAAATCTTAATGCTATTAGCCCTTTTTGGTTTACGATAAAAATAAACACAAGTCCAACACATATTTGCATAGCAAAATTATGGTAGCTAGCCTGAGATTTGGTGGATTCTTGTACTGTACCTCTATTTCCACAGAACTGAGAGACCTGAAAAGTCATCCAGTGTTAACAGCTGGGAGGGACTGGAAATGGGACATCCATCTAATCGCAATTTTGGAGCTCATTTCACAACAAGGAAGATCCCAAATCTATAAACCTAGCAGCAATGAATGTAGCCTCTTGAGATTTTTGCAGATAGCTACAGGTAAGAACCCAGATAAAGCTTCAGGTGCAAAGGTAACAAAGCTGCCTTTCTGGGTATAATGGACTTCCTAGGTCTCTTTTCCATTGGTAACAGCAATATCTGAATCACATTTTGTCTTTTCAGATAAATAAAGATTTCTTTAGGTAATCTGCCCTTTTGCTTAATTTCCTTTTTTCCCTCTTGTTACATAATAGTGAGATAGTTTGAGGTTAAAAACTGATACAGCACTTATCATCACATCTTAATTTCAGTAAAAGGAAATGAGAACAAAGAGGTCTTTATGTAAAACACACCTATTTATTTATCTTTCAATGCCACTGGCATGTTTTCTAAAAAGATCTTATTGAAAGAATTACTCAATTTGCCTTTGTTCTAATGCTAGTAAATCCCAACTATACAACATAATAGTGTGTGTGTAATAAATAACCAAAGCAAAGAAATATAAATTCAGTCTATTGCTTGGATCATGTGTACTCAGTATATTTGATGTTTGCACTTGCTATTTCATAAATCCAGTCATGTATGCTCTTAACAAATGTTCTAAGTGAGGAACATGTGCCTACACTTATCTGGGTGTTAGAAATAAAAACATTTCCAACATCAAGGACCTTATTTCTGGAGAGACACAGACAAGTATACTAACAATTACCAAAAATAAGAAGATAATATCTAAGATAGAAATGTCCTTGGGGTTCTCTTGAGGGCAGCTACAAATATCTTTCTGGTTCATCTTGAAGACAGAAGGAATGTTGATAAGCTTTGAAGAAGAGGTAGCGCTCAAGAAGGATCTCAAAATTTGCAGTCCTGTATAGAGCATAGCTCTCAATTCTGCCAGTGTCAGTCCTTTTGAAGAGATTAAGATTTGTTTGGGGTTTCAATGTTTGTACACAGTCCTACATATGTTTGGTGGCAAAGGGTCAGTTATAATATTTTTTAATATTTGGACATTCTTATAGATAAAAACCCAACGTTTAATCATCTGAATTCTAAACTCAACTCTGTTTTATATGTAAACACAAAAATAACTGTTGCATAATTTATACTGAATTTTCCAAAATTAACATGATGGTAGAGAGGAAAGTTTAGGGAAAATTTTTGGAAATTTGTCCAGGGGTAGTCCATCATTCCATCAAAAACAGCACTACTCATGATATTGGTGAATCCAATATGATGCTCTATGTGTCTGCATTCAAAGTTGTTTCATTCTAGTTGAATCTCTATCTATATATGTATGTATGTATAATATCTTCAAAATGTGATGTAAAAAAGTTTTTACAATATTCAATTCAAAATTAAAAATCCAAGTTTATGTATTAATATTAGACGCAAGTGTCTGATGATGTCATTACATCTTCAAATATAAATAATCCCTAGCATGGGTCCATGACCCAATGGACATGAATCTGAACAAACTCCAGGACATAGTGGAGGACAGAGGAGCCTGGCATGATACAGTCCATGGGGTGGCAAAGAGTCAGACACAACTTGGCAACTCAGCAACAACTGCAAGTTTAACAACTATATAATCCATCTGTTCAATACTCCATCAAATTATAGAAGATTCCAATCACTCTACTTACCTCATGTTTCTATTGTCAATCCCATTCCTTTTCCACTCCCAAAAGTAACCAGTGTTCTGACATCTAATTTCATTGATTAGTTTTGCTGCTTTCAAGTATCATACAAATGGAATCAGAAATAATGTGTTTTTTGTGCCCAAATTTACTCAACATGGTGCTTTTGAGATTCAGCTGCATTGTTTCATGCATCCATAGTTTGTTCTTTTTTTTTATTGCTGAACAGCATGTAGTTTTATGAATTTTTGAGTTTTATATGTAGGCTGATTATATTATCTATATATTTCATAATAGTAAAGGGAGTCTTTCAAATATTTGTTATAAAAGAGGATGGGTGGAGGTTGAGTGTGATATAGACTGAGAACCAATAGCATAGTGGTTAATAGCACAGAATTTATAAAAGAATCATCTAAGGATGGAATGCATTTCCTGATTCATTACTCTTTGACAGCACTTCATCTAGATGCTATAGACCTTGGTTTATCATCATATAAACTAGTGATCTTCATAATTCCTGCCTCACTAGGCTAATGCAAGCATTAAATTAAATATCTTAGGTAATATATATATTCCTGGCACACATTTAGCATTCAATTCTTTGAGCATATGTTATAGTAGAAAATGGATTTAAAAATAAGAAAATGGTTCACTAAGTATTTGGATGATTTTTAAGACTTACCTCTTTCTGAGTATATCCATTTCCAACTAAATGTGCCCACTGACTAGATTTCCAAACTGCCACTAGAGGAATTTGGTTTCTTTCCCAGAAGGAAGTTTACAAATGCTTCTACCTACCGCATACCAGCATTACTGGGTGCCTGCTGCTCAGATTACATTTTTGAAAGGAGATGCCTCTCCGATTATGAGTCAGACTAGAAGACAACGTGGAACTTAGAGCAAAGGAGATAAGCTTAGGCTCAGTGGGTAAAGAATCTCCCTGCAATGCAGGAGACACAGGAGACTCGACTTCAATCCCTGGGTTGGAAAGATCCCTCGGAGAAAGAAATGGCAACCCACTCCAGTATTCTTCTTGAAAAATCCCATGGACAGAGGAGCCTGGCAGGCTATAGTCCAGTCAACCACAAAGAGTGGGACAGGACTGAGTGAGTAAGCAACAACAGAAGTGACAAAGTGATCCCTGAAGTCACAGGTGACATAGCCCTAACTCCTACAAGGATTTGGAAATGAGGTCAAACTAGCCATAAGTAATTCCTTTGCCTGGAGTAACCTCTGAAAAATCAATCAGGGGTCAAAGTCAGGACTGACTTTCTGGTATGAGAGTAGGAGCAAGAATAGTGTCGTGTCTCTTTAGATGAGTGGTTTTTGCATTAACATAAGACTCATAAAAAATGTGCAAAAACAAGGTTGAAAGTTACTTGATAGGCTTTCCTTATCACTGAAAGGGAAATTAAAGTTGCTAGTTTTTTATTCACTTCAAGCTATGTACTATATATACAGTCTGGAAGTAGAAAAGGGGTTGAGTTTTTTTCCAAGAGTTCTGAGCTTTCAGAAATATGGGTCCTTTCTCATCTGGCCTAAGGACAGCCAGAAAGATACAGCAGGAGAAGTAGCACAAGTATATGACCCATTGCTTCAGAATATCCTAGAAAGAGGCTGATGGATGCTTGTTCCAAACTGAGCCACCTGAATCTAGTTTGACTCTTTTAGGAAGTGGTAGGATAGGCAGAGTTCAAACAGCCTAATTACACATAGATGGTAACCATTGTTTAGAGGCTGAGTTGACTGAGCTGACCAAGGAGTCAGAGTTGAGGCTCCCAGAGAAAAAAATCTATACATTCATTTAAAACATGCGGCTGATGGCCAGTTGTTCATATGGACTGGCACTGAAACTCATGGCGGCTGCTGCTGCTGCTGCTGCTGCTGCTACTGCTGCTGCTGCTGCTGCTGCTACTGCTGCTGCTGCTGCTGCTGCTACTGCTGCTGCGTCATTTCAGTCATGTCCGACTCTGTGCGACCCCATGGATGGCAGCCCACCAGGCTCCCCCATCCCTGGGATTCTCCAGGCAAGAACACTGGAGTGGGTTGCCATTTCCTTCTCCAATGCATGAAAGTGAAAAGTGAAAGGGAAGTCACTCAGTCATGTCCAACTCTTAGCGACAAATTGTGGATAAATTCAAACTGCTATAAGATGATTACATTACAGTTTTCCACCAAAAACTTAAAGGCATTCTCTACTTTAGAGCAGAGTTTGTTAAACTTTAGCAAGCACTGGTGTCACCTAGATGACTTGTTAAAACATCATTGAGTTTGTTGAGTTCCAATCCCAGAAGTTATGATTAAGTAATATTTGGGCAAGGCCTGAGAATTTGCATTTGTAACAACAAGCATAACAAGGTTATGCTGATGCTCCTGGTCTGGGGAACTACACTGTGAGAGATATTGCTTTGAGGAATGTCTGGGCCAAAGAAAGTCTTATTTGAATGTGACTTTTACTTAGAGGAAGGAATGGTCCTAGGGACTTCTTACCAATTCAGGACCTCATGGGTAAAATGGACTTTCAGATCCTAGATAAATTCCAAGGAGAAATAAAGTTTATTCTGTGCTTAAATTTTTGTGATACTAAACATCTTGCCTCCTGACTTCAACTCGCCCAGGCCTCCTGGTTCAACTAAGTGCCGAAAGTTACCAAATTTTGTGCCTGTCTCTCTTATCAATCTGGCCCTGGGGCTATAGAGCTTGGTTTCCATCCCTGCCACTCCTGGGAACCCTTATTTAGGCCAAGGGCAGGCAGTCTGTCTACAGGAACACTTTTCCATGAGTGTGTTCACACGTGAGTGCTCAGTCATGTCCAACTTTTTGTGACCCCATGGACTGTAGCCCAACAGGCTCCTCTCTCTATGGATTCTCCAGGCAAGAATACTGGAGTCAGTTGCCATTTCCTCCTCCAAGGAATCTTCCTGACCCAAGAATAGAACCCACATCTCCTGTGTCTCCTGCATTGGCAGGCAGATTCTTCACCACTGTGCCACTTAGCAAGCCCTTCCATGAGGTTAGCTTGAATTAGCTTAACAGAAAATCAGAACCTTTCACAGTGTCAAGTCTTTACAACAGATGAGAAAAAGTAGGGAATATATTCTGTGAAAACTTTTTTTTTTTCCTGAACTAATTAACTTAGAAAGTAATGTTAGATAATAAAGCTAGGTTTTTTCTCAGGATGATGTGAGAATGTCTCCTATTCTTAAAAATGTATCTATTTTATATAGAAACTATAGATCAAAATAGGAGCCTCCTTGGGACAAATAGCCTGCATCCATAGTTTCTTTTTGAAGGCTGCAAATAATCAAAGATGCTATTACAGTAATTTTTTTTCTTTATGCTAAGGCTTCAGCATCTACAGCTGCAACTGCTTGAATAAATGGTACCATCACCTATGCATGTGAGAATCCGCATTTAAGAACAAATTATATTAGCTTTGGGACAAAATGAAACAATCAGTAGTCCTTAGAACTTATTCAGCCTACTCTGCTCTTATCTTGGAAGGCAGTTAAAGATAATGTTTAGCTTTCTTTTGTTATTACCTGGAACCTGTGTTCCGCCTTTCAGGATAGAAGCTGCAGTTTGCCAAGATTAAAATTCACTTGATCTTTAGGCCCTTTGTAATGTTGGCAAAAAAAGTAACTTCCTGTTTCCTGTCAATAAAAGCCAACAAGGCTACTGAGGCAGATACATATGGGTTGAATTTCCTTTCAAAAATAAATGTTGGTTTAAATCTTAAGGGGGAAGGGGTTGACCAGTGCATCACATTAGACTTCTGCCATGTATGATGAAACCACCACCACTTCCCTGTTCCCCTGTCACTCCACCTACTAACAATCACCTCCTGAACAAAAAGAGATATGTTTAATTCTTTCACAAAGAATCTGGAATATGTTATGGGCCTTTTAATAGAGAATGAACTCTTTTATGGTCAAAAGAGGCCACTGAGTATACAATAGACAGGTTTAAATTTGATCCTTTTTACCAAGTCAGGACAAGGTCAACCAGAGAAGGAGTTGTTGATTTTGACATTTAAAATATGTTACAAATCCCTAGGCTTGTAATTTAAGCGACTGTATAAGCTAATCTTTAGTCTAACCACAGAGAAAATTTAAAATAAGAAATATCATTTTAGAGAAAATATCCGGAAAAAAAGAAAATCAATTAAGTCACTAGAATAACTTGTTCTGCATTCTTTAGTGTCAGGTTTAGGATTTTAAAGTTGAAGTTATACTTTCTGTTACACTCCCCTTTCTTTAATGTCCTGCAGATGTTTGGGGAAAGCTGCAAGGTCTGAAACAATAATTAATTCAGAAGAAATATTTTCTTTTTGAAAAATTAATACTACCACTTCTACCCTTTAATTTTCTATTATCCATTCACTCCCCCAGCAAGGTTTACATACAGACATCATACAAAAAACCTTTTGATCCTTCTTTCATTGTGCCCCAGCCAGTTTACCTTACCCTGCTGAGGTGCAGAGCAAAGAATACAAGATTCAGAATTGAGAGGACCATATTCAGGTCCTGGCCCTGTTACTGACAAGCTGGGCAACCAAGCCCAAGTCACTCTGTTGGAGAGAACAAGTAAAATGTTGTCTCCATACTATTCTCATGAATACAGAATGCTATATGTTCATAGTATTATTGCTACCAACTTGAGTAAGGCTCTGTACCTCTGATGGAAGCCATGGCATAAAAATTGCATCTGCAGCCTCTGGAGCCATGGTCCAGAAAGAATCAATCAATTACAAATGGAATATTTATTTTTACTGCTGAGGAAACTGAGGCATGGAGTGTAAACAGTCACCAAGTTCACCAATCTAGAACTAGAGGCTTTATATCTCCCCCTGTACCACATTACTGGACACTCACCTGGCTAACTGTCTTTGTGGAAGGAGAAAAAGGAGGAGAGGAAGAAATGTCTTTATAGGATAAGAAAAAAAACTAAGTGTGGAAGGGATAACAGAACATAACCAACAGCCTAGGATTGTCAGTGCTCGAGACTGAAGAACACCTAGGTACCCATAGCCTAATGAAGAGAAAGGACATTTGAGCTGGAATATGGTGGGAGCAAGGAGAGAAGCTTACCTTTGGAATAAGCTTTGGAATAATACCTTTTGTCGAGGGAGGACAAAGAAAAGGAGATGGAAAATCTGTAATCTATGAGATGTGTGTCTGAAGGAAATCATTTTGGTAAAGAGGCAGAAATAACTGAGCCTGACTAATAATATCAAGAGCAAATATATATTGAATACACACACTATTATATACATGCTTAACTTAAGAATCAAGCTAAGTTGCAAATATTCTCTCCTCTGTACAGGCTAAAAGTCCACTAACCTTCTGAATCAAAAAATTGTTATGTTATATTTGAAGAAATAACTTTCTTAAAGCAAATTTAAGTGAATCAAATAGAACTAATTCTCAGTAGTATTTAGAACCTTTGGGACTTAAACCCTTTTTTGCATACCTGCTCCAACACTTAACTCTAGAACCTTTGGCAAGTTATTTAACTTTTCTGAGCCTCTATTTTCCCATCTGCAATATGGGAATAATAGTAAGCCCTTGTAGAGTTTGTCCAAGTGTTTGATAAGATTGTACTGCCAAGCAAAGTGTCTCTTATATAATAAAAATGCTGGGTGTGCTTCAGAAATTCTAGGTCCCTTTTTAATTTCAAGAAAGAAATGATCCTAGAGAGAGAAAAACAATCCAAGCTCAGATTCTTAGGCTAATAAGCCAAAACTATTCCAAGCTGTGTTTCAGTTTATTATAAGGAAATCAAAGTGAAGTGAAGTCGCTCAGTAGTGTCCGACTCTTTGAGACCCCATGGACAGTAGCCTACCAGGCTGTCCATGGGATTTTCCAAGCAAGAATACAGGAGTGGGCTGCCATTTCCTTCTCCAGGGGATCTTCCCAACCCAGGGATCAAACCCAGGTCTCCTGCATTGCAGACAGATGCTTTACCGTCTGAGCCACCAGGGAATCAAAAAAGATATCAATTTTTAATATAATGTGTTGTCTACAAGACAACAGTCATTGTATTAATCACTTTGAATATCATCTCTAATCGTCACCACAAATCTGTGAGGTTGATATTATTATCCCTATTTTTAGATGAAGAAACAGTCAGACAGGCTAAGTAATACTGACAGTAGATTACCAGGAGTAAAGAAGTGATTCCAGCCCAGATCCGAAGTAAGAAAACCACATCAGTGTTTTCTTGTCTTTACCATGTGTTACATGTCCAACTGAATATAACATTACATGAAAGGTATGTAAATGTTTTCTTTTGACAGAAAAGGATGTTAAAGTCTTAATTATATACCTTTACACAAACACTCTCACAGTCTTCATTCAAAACCCAGTTTCAACTTTTTTTCAGAGTTTGAACTGCTTGCATCAGACTGTGACAAGGGGAACCCTGCAACTGAATATCAGCTGCTTCTACTCTCAGCTAGATTTTCCTCACAGGATTAATGTGAAATCAGTATGAGGCAATCAGTGCCAAAGATTTTTGTCAGTTTTCCACTGCCTTCGCTTAAATAAACACTTAATGTAAACGCGGGGCAGTGAGGAAAGGAAGAAAGACTCATGCACAGTCACACAGATGGACTGTTGCACAGACGCACAACCTCATAAAGACACTTTGTCATGGTTCACTTGGAAAAATCCAAATGAAAAAGGAGGAGGTGGATGAATAATAAAGCAAAGGAGAAAAGGGAACTAATTTAGGGATAATGAGTGAAAGACTGCCTCAATAAAGACGAACAACCCTGTGTCATTAGGTGGCAAGCTTAGCCTTTGGGCAAAATGACACTTCGAAGCCCTGCTCCAATTACCTGTCTTTAAGTATAAGTGAAGGGGAAATATAAAGAAGAGGGGGGAATACTTTTTTTCCCTGAACTGTAGTAACATTCAGAGAGAATTAACTGTTGCTTTCACAAAGAGACTCTTCTCAGGATTGCAACTATGAAAGGTGAGAATCCAACATCCCCATGTGAAACATACGTTTGGCCAGCAGATGAACCCCTTTCCTTCCAGTGGTCCAAAAAGGAACTGAGGAGCCAGGAAAGTGTGTCCCCATATTTCCATCTTGCCCTAACATCTGGGAATTTCAGAAGCCTTTGAATAAAGCAGCAAGCTTCCATCTGAGGTGACCTGCTCGTAGCATGGGTCAGTTCATGAGAATGAGTTTCTTAAACACAAGGACTAATGACAGGGCTGGAAAGCCTGCTGATGAGAAAGTCCTGAGCCTGGGACAATGCATACAAAAGCCTGGTTAAGGAGCTCTTCCAAAGTCATTCCTTCCTCTCCCCACCAGCAACCACTATGTATAAAGGTAGGGGTGGGGTAGAAGGATAAAGATGATCAAGGAAAGGGAACCATAATAAGAGGTTTATCTCTGAATGACTCAAATTTCCCCCTTCCCAGATATCAACTCTATTACAACTGATTGCCTTATCTAATCCCAACTCAATTTGGGGGTAATTGTTGGCTTTTAAAAAGGTAAGCAGGAGATATTCTTTTCACAATTGCCTGCTTCTCTCAAGTGTCCTGCTTCCTAAAATCCCCTTTAATAAGGATTACTTGCATGTAAGTTAGCTTCCTTTTTTGATGCCATAACAACAATGTTCCTTGTAATCTGGGAAAGTACAGGATATTTTTAAAACCATGTAGCTAACAGGTGTACACTTCCTGCCTCCAGGTGAAATTGGCAGCTGCCCCCAGATTCCAAAATATGTGTAAGCATTACCTCCAGGGTAGGTTAGGACTTATTTCCTTCCTCACACTGTTTCCCACAGGGAAAGCAACATTTGAAAAGGTAAATTTTCAGATGCCCTAGGTATACTCTTCTTTGCCTTGTGTAGAAGGGACAAGGTGCAATCATCTCGGAAAGACTTCACCATGTTAATGCCATCGTCAGCCTCAGATAATTGCATAAAACATAAATACTTTTAACTTCAAATTTCAAATCAGCAGATCCTTCCAAATGATCAATTTAGGATTTATTAATTTAGGGCCTTATGATTTCTTTTTTTAGAGTTATTACTTGGTGAAGAGATATTCATTTCAAAATATGATTTAGGCTGGTGCCTCTCAAACTTTGGAGCCTATCAGAGTGTTCTTGCCTGAGTGTATGCTAAGTTGCTTGAGTCATGTCCAGCTCTTTGTGACCCCATGGACTATAGCTCACCAGGCTCCTCTGTCCATGGGATTCTCCAGGCAAGAGTACTGGAGTGGGTTGCCCTGTCCTCCTCCAGGGAATCTTCCTGACCCAGGGATTAAACCCATGTCTCCTGCATTGCAGGTGGATTCTTTACTGCTGAGCCACCAGGGAAGCCCAAAGTCTTCTTGAGAACTCAGTAAAAACACAGAGGTCCAGGCCTACTATACTGGGTCTCTGATTCTTTATTAGGTCCCTAGGTGATTCTAATATATACCAGCTGGAGAAATTCTGACTTAGACCAATATCAAGCACTTACATTGACTCCTACCCATATCTTCTAATACTCTAGCCTCTTAGACTCCTGACTCCCTCTGTCTTATTCAGGGCAGAACCTCCCATGTGTTAAGTCATTCTGACCCTAGTTTCCCAAGCTCACAAATCATTCTTTGAATGGGGAAAATGGGCAAAAACAAGATTGCAAGTGACTTTTTTCTATAGTGTACATGTCACTGATGCTCCCAAGCTTCTATCTCTGGTCCTCAACTCTTTCTCTGAAGATTAGATTCTATATATATCCACTCTACCTGGTTGAGATGGTTGGATGGCATCACCAACTCAATAAACATGAGTCTGAGCAAGCTCCAGGAGATAGTGATGGATAGGGAGGCCTGGCATGCTGTAGCCCATGGGGTCACAAAGAGTTGGACATGACTTAGCGACTGAACAACAGCAAAAACACCTGGATGTATGGCTCCAGGATGTATGGCTCCAGACTCATGAAAGAGCATATGGAAGGCCAAGCTCTTCATCCCTCCCCTCAAAAGCCTGCTCCTCTATTCTGGGATGCAAAGAGGAATTAATCATTATCTGTACAAAATCTTTTAACCGTAAAAAGGTCATCATTTAAGAACTTATAAATCAGTATTAAATTCCAGGAGCCTATCATGGCATCCGGTCACATCACTTCATGGCAAACAGATGGGGAAACAGTGGAAACAGTGGCAGACTTTATTTTGGGGGGGCTTCAAAATCACTGCAGATGGTGACTGCACCCATGAAATAAAAGACGCTTACCCTTTAGAAGGAAAGCTATGACCAACCTAGACAGCATATTCAAAAGCAGAGACATTACTTGCCAACAAAGGTCCATCTCATTAAGGCTATGGTTTTTCCGGTAGTCATGTATGGATGTGAGAGTTGGACTATAAAGAAAGCTGAGCACCAAAGAATTGATGCTTTTGAACTGTGGTGTTGGAGAAGACTCTTGAGAGTCCTTTGGACTGCAAGGAGATCCAACTAGCCCATCCTCAAGGAAATCAGTCCTGAATATTCATTGGAAGGACTGATGCTGAAGCTGAAACTCCAATACTTTGGCCACCTCATGCAAAGAACTAAGTCATTGGAAAAGACCCTGATGCTGGGAAAGATTGAAGGCGGGAGGAGAAGAGGACAACAGAGGATGATATGGTGGGATGGCATCACCAACTCAATGGACATGAATTTGGGTAAACTCTGGGAGTTGGTGATAGATAGGGAGGCTTGGTGTGCTGAGATCCATGGAGTTGCAAAGAGTCAGACACGACTGAGCGACTGAACTGAACTAACTTGGAAAGAGCTTATATTTACAGCTATTCAGAAAGAGTTTATAATTTTAACTCACTCACTAGATAAGAATGTGAGAGAGTTTCCAAAATCTCTCTGGGCCCCCTTTTCCTCAGCTCTGAAGCAAGACAATCAAATCTATATCACCAAACCTTAAAGTAAGTAGTAAAGTGAGATAATCCTTATAAAGTACAAAAGTGGACATAGAAGACTCAAGTCAAATGTTAAGACAGGTGGGCTAATTAATAAATTATTGATTCTAGCAAGATAGTTATGACTCAGGACATACAGGTGAAGGAAACAGCAAATCCACATCTCCATAGCCAGGAATGGAAGAGGAAGTAGTATTTGCAGAGTTTTACATTGAAGAAAAGAGGTGTTTCCTTCTGTCATTCAAGGTCATATCTAAACAAAAAATGAGAGAGGTTAGAATCATATGCCTTAACTAATAATTTTAAAATCAAAGAAGCGACGTAAGTACTTTGCTATATCCTATTACATAAAATAAACTAATGCAAATAAAGTAGGCCATGCTTCATCCATTCTAAAAAAAAAAAAAGTATTCTTTTATTAAAAGACAAAAAGAATGAGAAAAAATCAGTGGGCTACAATGATGAACATTTTTCACTCTAGGTATATTATTCTATAATACTATGTTTAATCACTAATGCCATCTCTACATAATTACAATAAAAGTATAGCTTATTTTTTAAGTTTACAAGTGCTTTGTTTTATTACCAGTATCTTCCCTCCCAAACTGAACATTCAACTTAAATACTCTCAATGGGGAAAAAAACTTCCCATGAATATATAGTACTATATTTTACAGCTCACAAAATTTTAAAAGCAAGCAGCGATAACAACTAATGATAGTCCTCTAAAAGAAAGGAACTGGTACACAACGTCCCATCCTCCAAGGAGCAAGATGATGGCTGCGGGCCTGCGAGACAAACCAAGATGATTAACTGAAAATGAATAGAGACTTAGACTTTGTGTCATGAGACATACTTGGATCCAGAAATCCTTTTGTAAACAGAGGGATCAAGTCTGAATGCATTTTTAAATGTACGATCTGTTCTCCATGAAGCCTGAGTCGCTCACTGGTAGTTTGTTGGGTACTTAATAAATCATATTTAGATCTCTTAAACATATAGACGCCCAACATATATGATGTATCAAAAGCAGCAAAAAAGAAGCAGTTACCAAATGTCAACTGTGTGCCATATAATTTGTTTACTAATCTCATAGGTCTTCACAACACCCCTGCCAGAGGAATGTTATTAATACCAGCTTGATAGGTAAAGAAACTGAGCCTCAGTGAGGGCAAGTAACTTTCCCAAAGCTGCACAGAGAATTTATGGCAAAACTAAGACTCAAATTCATGTTTGCCTGACCCCTAAATCTGTTCTATTCCTACAATATGACTTCAACTTATCAGAATTTTTTCTAATTTCCTGTTTTTCACATTTAACTTTATTTTCTTACCTCTTTTTATGTATTTATTCTGAAACTTCTCACCCAATCATCACTTCCATTCAGTTTATCATTAACAAAAGCATAGCAAGCAATTTATACTTCAATAGAGAGCAAAACAATAATTAATATTACTTAATGCTACCAGAAAAATCTCATGTTACAAGATACTTTCACACAAACTAGCATGTTTTTACTTCACCACAGAAAAACAGGCTAAGAGATGCAAAGTATCCCTCCTAGAGAAGCAGAATAAGAAGGGACTGAAATCAACATGCCTCTCACTTTACAATGACCATATAAGCAGTAACCAGCATATCTGTTTTACAGATGAGGAATTGAAGCTCAGAGTGACATAAGTGATTAGTAATGTCAGTAACTGATTTTTTCATTTTTCAGTACACTTATCTCTTGTCAAATTTCCTTGCCTTTAAGCCACGTTTAACCCAAAAGAGACACACAAAAGGAAAAATACAAAAACATAGTGCCTTGAAAATATTTGGAGATTCTAATCTCAAAAGATGCCTCCTCTTTCAAAATATTTCTGATCCTCCCTCTTTGGCCCTCCTGTGTTAACTATTCTTTCAGAAACTTGCTATATGCGACAGGAGCCACAAAAATAAATAGCACATTGTCCCTCTTCTCATAGAATTTACAATCCAGGAGTGTGAGAAAAGATTATAGCTGAATTGTTTCAGAGCATACATCCAAATAAACTAAATCAATTAAAATATTAAATGCCAACTAAAAATATAAACTGGAAAAAAGATGACTGACCAATCCTGAAATGAGAAAAACTTTTCTGAACTTAAAACACATAGAAGAACACACAGAAGGGGAAAAAAGTTTTAATGTCTTTTCTTCATGATATGTCATTTATATTCTTTTGTGAAATTCCTCTCTATAATTTTTGCAAATTTTTTCTATTAGAGTATTCTTTCCCCCGCTGATTTGTAAGAAATCTTGATATTTTAAATACAGTCACATTTTGTATGTCATGCATCTTGGATATGTTTTTTCCCAGATAACAATTTGCTTTTGACTTTTGATGATGAGTTTTTTTTAACTGGATTTTTAATGCCTGTGTTATGTTTAATCTTTTATTCTTTCTTCTTTGGCTTTCATTTTGGTTAGAAAGGTCCTTTTTTTCACATTTAACATTTTAAATAACCTGAAAATTATTTGGTGTATTTTAGAAGCTAAGATTCTGACTTAAATATTTTGAAACAATTACTCACAGCTCTTGCATGAAATATAGTTCCCATTGATTTGACTTGCCATCAGTAGTATATGTTCAAGTCTTAACTATAATAAAATTTCTTAGGTTTCTGTTTTGTTTCACTGGCAATTTCCTCCTCCTTTCTCCTTTTCTTCTTTCTCCTCCACCTCCTTCCAGTCTCTTTCTCCTTTTTCTTTCTTATAAGTACCTCACCATTGAAAGTTTCTAAACTATAAAATGATACAATTAGTCCTGATCTTTAGATTCATTTAGGGACAGTGTGTAGCTTGTACTGGTGACAGGAAAGACAGAAAACTAAGACCACTCTGGCTTAGGGTAGAAGCAACGAAACGGAAAGGAGGGGGACAAATGTGAGACACTCTGAAAAGGAAAGCTGCTTGATGGAGTCATCACTTAGAGGTGGGGCATAAGAGAAAGGAGACAGTTGAAATGCCCCACAGACTTCTGATGCAATTGGTCAGAATGAGTAGTAGTATTAATAAGAAAGTGGGGACCCAAAAGAAGACAGCAGATGGCAGGAAGAGAGAGAATAAGATTTGGAAGGGACTGATCATTGACTTCCACTTGCAATCCTACATGAACAAACCCTACCCTAAGCTTGTGACTTTGAGGTTACTGCCATATCAACAGGTAAAGCAGCACTCGAGAAGAAAAAGCTTGCTATGCCTATGACCTAACTGAACAACCATTAAGTTAGTAAGAAGAATATCCATTCCACACACTCTGATCCAAGTTCAGTGTCATTTTACTTCCCTGCAGAAATGGGAAAAGATACAAAGAAACAAAATGCATGTTACAGATCTTGATATTACAGAGTTTAGTCTTAATTTTTCCTTCCCTCAGTATTATACAAAATACTCTGAGACAACCACCCCCAAACTGTCACATCCTGTTTTGAACTCCACTGAGTTTGGGGAAACTAGTTGCTTCTATTATTTCTTAATAACCAACAGTCTCTACACGAATTATTTCTCTTATAAGGTTGCTGCAGCTACTGAGATTATCAGGACTCTGTATGGAGAAGGAGCATCTGGAGCATGCTTTCAGCTTCAAAATAACTCACTTCCACCAGCATTCTCTACTTCCCAGGTAATTTACACACCACTGAATCCAGTGCTCTTCAGTAAGATCTCTCCTTTATTGAACAGCTGCAAAGCAAGAAGAAAGGATAAAGTGGGATCAGTAGACAGCAGGGAGAGATAAAAGCTTGAGTAACTAAGGCTTTGGATGAAACTGTTATCTCTATTCGGTGAACCAGACGTTAACATTCCATCTCATTCATAGAGTTCTTTGATTGATTTGACAAAGACTTGGAGGAATGCAATTCATTAGTATGAGGACTTTGTCATGGTTCAGTAACCACTAAGCTCTCTTCATTTTGTAATCCTGGGCACACCTATATAATGGTCCCTGATTTATTACAGTTACATTGTTTTCTGTTTAAAAGAGAATTCTTTTTTCCTTCGGCGGCCTGTGGATGAAAGTATGAGCTTTTAACTTTTTTCTTTTATTCATCTCAGTTCACTGATATTGACAAATAAACCTACTTTTGTATGACATCCTTTCTTCTCTTCTTCCTTATCTATAATCCTCCTTCATTCTCATCATATTTTTAAAAAATTTCTATTGGCTCTTGCTTCTACTACTAAGAAGAGGGATTCCTCCTCCCACTTTCATCAAGATATGATGACAAACAAGAAAACAATAATAAAGAAAAACCATAGCCAGGAGGCCTAGGCCCCAGTGCCAGCTCTCTTCCTAATTAAACATGTGACTTTAAACTAATGCTTTCATTTTTCTGGGAATATTAATTGAGGTGATGAGACTTAGTCCATGTCATCTCTAAACCTCTGTTTTTCTGATTCAAACAATATTGAGACATTACCAAGTCAAATATACCATAATTTTTCCTCACTTGCTGTGAATCAGCAAATGGATAACAGCTGCAACCTTCAATATGATAATCATTAGCAAAGTGGTGAAATTCAAGGTGCTTACAATAATATAATTTTAAAATTTAATACATCAGGTGCACTAACCACATTTCAAGTGCTTAAAAGCTACATGTGGCTACTGATGGATAGGGCAGACATCACAGAACATTTATACCATCTTAGAAAGTTCTCTGGACAGCACTGAGTTAAAACAACCTCGTATGTATCTGGGCTTCCCTGGTAGCTCAACTGGTAAACAATCCTCCTGCAACACAGGAGACTCTGGTTCAATTCCTGGGTCAGGAAAATCCTCTGGAGAAGGGATAGGCTACCCACTCCAGTATTCTTGGGCTTCCCAGGTGGCTCAGATGATAAAGAATCTGCTGGCAATGTGGGAGACCTGGGTTCAATCCCTGCATTGGGAAGATCCCTTGGAGGAGGGCATGGCAGCTCACTCCAGTATTCTTGCCTGGAGAATCCCCATGGACAGAGAAGCCTGGCAGCCTGCAGTCCATGAGGTCGCAGAGTCAGACACAACTGAGCTACTAAGCACAGTATGTATTAAACACAGACAAGATCATACATAGAAATGGTAACCACTGCCTTTAGAAAGATTGTAATTAAGAGGAAAAAATACAAACTTGCAGTGTTTTACTAATATATATTAAATATTGGTTATGGCTGCATTAGAGAAGATATCAAAATATAAGATGTGGCCTGGTTCCTTGTCAGAGCTCCCTTGTCTTCATTCCCACACCTATAAAGTGAGGAGATAATACTAGAACATCTGTACATCCTCTTCTGGATTTAACTAAGATTCTGATTCTTCTGGGTTTATAAGTTTATATGGTCATCTTTAGTCTAAGAAATTATTAAGGAAATGATAGGATTTAACCTGTGCTTTGAAAGATATATGAGATTGGAAAAGGCAGAGACACGAGGGGAAGGTATATGTGGAGGATGTAAATTAAAGACAAGCTGTACCAAAATAGCTTTAAGTCAAGCAAGTAGTTCTCCTAACACTGATGGCTTTGAGGAAGACTTAGGGGT